>NW_028230453.1:8164980-8764980 GCF_043228905.1 Azolla caroliniana
ATAGCAATCAAACATGTTAGTAGTCATATGTGCTGCTAGGTAAGAACATTGAAGGCAAAGTGAATGGGGGCACCATTGACAAACAAGTGTTTGCTTGCAAATCGAGCATTCGATGCACAAAAGAAGATGATGATGAAGAAGAAAAGGGTTCCTACCTAGTGTTTGACTTCTACGAGAGATGTCGTTATCCACATTAATCGGACATGCATAGTTCTTGCCTCTCTCAAATTGACACATCAACTATTCATATGCATTCTATGAATCTAGGTTGCCACCCAATACAACTACAATCTACAACAATCATAATTGCAGCCTTCGGGCATCGGATGATCAACATTGAGCATCAAAGGCATCTAGTTTTCCACAAGCCTCTTACAAAACAATGAAACCATATATGTGAAGAATCGTTAATTGAGCTAGAATCTTGCAGAGTGTGATATTCAAATGTAGCATGTTGTTATATATCATCCACGACATTGTTACTCATCCAAGTATATTCACAATCATAATGCATTGTGCACAATAAATTACTACAACAAAGTGTCAAGACGAAGTCATTATGTTGCATTAGAAGTAGGTTGATAGTGTCGAGTTGGGTGCATGGTCTTAAAGTTAGTTCAACCAACAAGAATTTGTAGATGCATAACTTGGATGTCTTCATCGAAATATGAAGTGTTTATGGTTAATGGACAAATTTGCACATTAACTAGATGAACTCGGAGAAAAAGAAAACCAAACTTTGGTTGGGTACATATTGGGCACATATTTAGGCCTTTGAGGACACAATATATCTATATCTTATTTCACAAAAAGCCATTATCTTGCCCATCCTTAAATTACCGACAAAACTCACATCTACAAGAGTTGCTCCCCACAATACAAATTACAATGACATTAAATCAAGCATCAACACATCTTATTGCTATACTAGACCACCCTTCATAACTTACAACAAAGGGGAGCTAAACGAAGAAGATCTTCCTTCATCATGGTTACAAGGGCTAGATAACCAGTGTAGTGAGTGTTTCAAGTATCTACCTAGATCACAATGATGGGAAGTAGAAGATGAATGTTGATGTCATGGTCAACCATTTGATATCATCCATGTCCATTTGCATGCACACAACAACATATATTAGGTGTTCTTTTGAGGTATTAGACTAATGACATTGCTTGTTGAGAGATTTATTGTATATATTTCCAACTTTTATCTTTAGATCTAGTTTGAGAGCTATGGCGCCTACATTTTGCAAGCTCAAGATCTTACATTATGACCTTTCGGTCATTCTATTGTTCTCCTCGTAAAAAGATAGAGGATTTTTATTTCCCTTCTATTTTATTGTCTGAATATCTATATAATGGTTCTATATTTTTGTAGTTGTTTTTTTGGTAGCATTTTGAATTTGTGATGGTTGTATGTATCCAAATGCAACAAGTGCCAACGTCAATAACATTAACACTAATAAATAGCATTTATAGAGCTTAAAAATCTGGAGATTTTAATAGCTAAGAGTGACCATAAAGGCTTCAAAACGTTTGGAAATATGCATTACCTTCTAAACAAAATTCTACAGTGTCCAAAAACAGTTTTACGTGTATTTTGCTTGTTCTTCTTGTTATTATTATGCATATAACTTTACTCTTTACTTTATTGTCATGCGTAGATATTGGCATACTTTCTTTTTTATTGTATACATCAACATGTATGTATATTCAGTAACAAAGTAAAAAGGCACAAAGGAATCAACAAAACTAGCATATACAAACTTTCTTGTGCCAACTTATCGAAAAGACGTAAGAGGTTTTTGAACCTCTATGACTCAATTATGATGTCAGAACCCCCCAACTTATGCATTCAATGAAAGATATCATTTATGGCTCATGCCATGGAAAGTGATTAATACAATGTAAATGAAAAAATGCATTGTATCGTTAGGGCAATGATCACTTCAAAAGTGCATGTCATGAGTGATAAATATTGTAAGAGTGGAGAATATGACCTCTCAATACCTAAAACCTTACAAATGCTTGTCAACGTGTCTACTTTCAACTCGTACTTTTTCAATGTCAATTCCACACAAGCCCAAAGGAAATTTATTCACTACCATCATTTCTTATATTTGTATTAATATGTATATCTTCATAGATATGTCCATGATAGAAATTGAATTAAAACATTGAATGTGAAGATATGTGTGTTCACAATCGTTTCTAAGGCTCTTTAGGTCTTTAGAGAGTTCTATATGATGTTAAAACCCCTCAAGTGTTCCCTATGTAAATACTTGCAACTACAAGACATGCATGCATGCTTACAATTCTTGAATGTAGATCTAGAGCATTCTTTTCATGCAACCCAAGGATGTGGACAAAGTTGAATGGTTCAACACATAACTAAAAGCGTTTGTGTTGGTGGTGAAGATAAATTTCATAGTTTCAATGCCAATTCGGCAAGGAAATCATTGTTCGTGATATTTCTATCGACTAATAATGTCTTCATGGAGAGATCATGTATGGATAGTATTCATTATGTGCATGCGTGCATTGGTGGTAAGTTTATCGTGTTGGGTTTTTTTGAACTCGAGAAATGACAAAATATACCCTTTTTGGCACACTCCATTCTTAGAAAGTTTCACTAGGTGAATGGATGGGCTTAATGTTTGATTGTGGTTCAAACTTTGCCTCTCAACATTTTGGCAACCTACCATTGGAAGCTGAATGAAGAACAACCATTGGGGATTCACGAGTAAAATTTGAGTATATGTTTCAGCGAAGAGAAAACAAACAAGTTGGAGTATCTTAAATTCACATATCCAAGTTTCTCACAATATAGTTTGCGGCATGGTTCTATCAAGTATGCTGATATTGGGGCCACATACAATTAGAATATACTTGCTTATGTTCCATCTTAGTAATATGTTAGAATATAAAGCCCTTGGGAATTGAACATGGAAACATATATTAGTATGCTTGGACTTTAGTACTAAACAAATAGAGATGATGGAAATGTTATGTCCTCCTACCTTTGTAAAACCAATCGAAATCACATCCATATCAATCAATGGTTGCCTACACAACTAAGAATGCCTCATATTTTCTTTAGGATGTTGCTCAAGCGTTAAATGGCTAATCTTGTTTGTCTGATGGAAGACAAACGAGAGAGGGGAAAGTATGAATAGGGTTGTTATATATCTCATATACCAATTCCGCAAACTCGATTGCAAAGCTAGAGTTCTTGAATTAAGGGAACTCTAGGAGAATCATTTTTAAAGCTAAGGTACATGAGTAATTTTCATTGTACAAAAGTCAGAATGGTGCATGATTTTGGTATTCTAGAGATTGCATTTTAGACTATTTTGAGCATGCGAGTGTTTGGCAATTTCTAACCAAAAAAATTCCTAGGAACTTGTAATACTTTGTACACTCACAAAACATCTATTTGAGCGCTCATTTTTTTGAAATTTAAACAAAGGTTGTAACTCTTAACTTTCCATCCCTCTAGAACCTTAGTCTTTCTTTCTTGTCCATGATTATCTAATAAAATAAAGATGCCAAACTGCCTCACTACAAACGTTAGGCATTCAATGGAACTCAAGTTAGTAAAAAAGGGATTAAGCAATGTCACATGGAATTTGTAGAATGTTTTGAGAAGAATGCTTTGATGTATTACAACCCTAGGCTAATACCACAATATATGGATGCATCAGTTTTAGAAAAATAGGAGAATTTGTGTGTTGAAAATTTGTGGGTGGAATACATGGTTAATATGAACGATCAAGTGTATTTTGAAGGTCAGTGTTTCTTAATATACACACATTATTAGATTGACATATTTTCTATATAGCTTACATTTGCATCCAATTGTCATAATACTACATACATTGTCAATTTCTAGAGCCCCTCCTTATAAAAGTGACTTCAAGATTGAGTTGATCACTCCCCATCTATGTGTCCACAAGGAAGTTTATGTTGCATTGTTATCTCTATAATGCAAAGCAGGGCTATATTCTATGCTCACTTGATTGTGACAGCCGCTTCCGAGTTTGTTGCATTAACTTTTTAAGGGCAATCAATGCTCTCGTTTCCGGTCTTTGTACCGGGAAGAAATATCATTGTCAATATCAATGTTGCAAAGGCACTTGTTTCCATTTCGAACTAAGTTGTATTGTGGCAATGTCAATGTTGTAAAGGCATCTGCATAAGAAAACAAAATGAGTGCATAATTTCAAATTAAAACGATGAAGTTTCTTAGTATCATAGAAGCCCTATCAAATTGAGTGCTCAAGGAGTGAACCCGTGACCTAAAAAAGCTTTACCCAAGATATTGTCATGTGTTGTTACTAAGTTGAACGCATGTGCGCACATTGATACATTCATGAATATGTGGCAATTTTCATGTAAAACAAAATTGATTAATGGGTTCAATATCATTTGTACATTTCTACCCTAGGAGGGGTGGATTAACTTTTAAGCGCCACCAATGGAGAACTTCAAACGTCATGTCGAGAGGGTCCTTTTCCCATTGAATTGAAAAAGGAATAACAGTAATTGAATACGCATTAATGCAAGTTTGAGTCCTCTTTGGTTGGTTCGTTTGGCATGCTCCTAGGCTCTAGCCCAATTCTGCAAGTTGGAATCCTCCAAATTTACTTTTACCACTCGATACAAAATTGTACTTGAGGGGAAGGATCGACATACCTCGTGTGTCTTCTATACACTTTGTCACATCCATCTCTCATTGTTCCTTGCATACTATCGTAAGCTAAGCCAAACATAATTGCATATCGATAGGTAGCATAAATACATTTCTGATTGTACCATAAAATTTGAATAAAAATAATTATTTCTCGCTCAAGAATACATTGATCAAGGTCTCATCTCAATGATTTAAAACTGCAACTTCACCATGATTTAAAACTACAATTTCACCATGTTTTTTAACCTACTTTGTTCTATATTTTGTGCAACGTTTTAGATGTTTGCATTATTTAAGTATCTTGAATAAATACAGTTAAATGTATGAGAAATTTGAAAAGCATGCTTGTTTGTTTGCAAAAATACAATAAGTGCATAGGAGTAAATTTCGGGCGTAATACAACTAAATCTACCAAGTAATGTTGATAACATCTTAGTTGCATTAGTGATAAGTTTAAGTAATTTATTGCTTTCCTAATTAATCCATGCATGCTGCCTAATTAGATGTATAATGAGTAAATTCTTCATATAAATGTATGTGTCATTTCTACTTATGTGTTGATTTGTACCATAAGTTGTAAGCAACAAAATATTACAAGCTAAAACACCATGTCAAAGAATTGTCTGGTATATATCACATATCATATATGATATTTTAAAACATTCTAACAAATTCACTAACAAGGTATTGTAATGCTTATTAAACTTCTTAAAATATATAAACACGGTGTACATTCCTTTTGAAGCTTAAGATTGCAAGTTCAAGTGCCATGCAATTGCATTGATGTTACATTCTTATAGGAAAAGTTCAATTCTACTTAAAGGTGATGCACAAGTTCAATTTTAGTACTAAAAATTTGGCTTTGGGAATCACTTTCCATGACCGAAAAAGGTTGAAAATAATGCCATTGCCTCAAGGTAGGCATTTCCTAATTATGTGTTTAATATCGGAGTCGCAACTCTAACCAAAATGTTGGAAACAATGTCATTGCCCCGAGGCAATGCAATCAAAACTTGTTTCCTCATTATGTGTTTAATATTAGAGCCACAATTGTGACCGAGCATTGAAATATCAGTTTGTAAAGAAGGAAAAATGCTTTTAAAATTCTCATACATACAACTTATAAAGCATATTCCTAAAAATATTCATATTTATCTAATGATATTGAAGAGAGAGCTTACGATTCAAGACCAATTTAAAACCTTAGGATACTCAATGAAACTTGAAAAATGTGCTATATATGTGTCTTAGTATGTAATGGTTTCACCTACATTCTTTTTTTAATTTTGGTTCCAAATGTCACCTCGACAGCAAATGGATAGTCTCTTGAGGGGTTAGCTAATTCAAATCAAACAAAGTTGAGGATGAAAACAACATAGGTTTATGAAGACACACCCACCCTCTAGACCTCTCCGAAAAGCCATAGATACAAATTACAATCTACACAAAAAAGCAGTGCCCATCAAATGGATCAAGCTTTTCAATGGAGATTGTATATGATATTGCTTAACGAAGTTTCAAGGGAAGATATTTCTTAAGAATGGTGGGGAATTTAGATCATATCCACCTACAAGGGCGGAAACAAGAAAGAGCTCTCTATGTAACACCGCATTATCTATGTACCAACACATTATCTAGGTTGGCTCTGCATTCAATCTTTTATGACTCAATCATTGAATAGAAAAGTAGTAAATGGGCAAAGGAACATATGGTTAAAGAGAGGGTAACTAAGCTAGTTGCAGACTGAAACACTTAACAAACCATCTCATTATTGTCTCGATCATAATGGTAAAGAGTTAGTTGAACGTTAAGGAGTGTTTACTATTTCTTTGTGGGTATTGAAAAGCTTTTGGTATAATATCATGAAAAGGACTCAGAGAACATGTAGTAAAACTTAGTTTAACCTACAAAATAATAATTGATATTAGATTGCAACCAAGAGAGCAATGTGTGTGTGTGTGTCAGAGAGAGAGAGAGAGAGAGAGAGAGAGAGAGAGAGAGAGAGAGAGAGATTATATTATCGTCTTCGGAGGTCAAAATATGACCTATGAGACAAAAAATATTACATTTCACGTGATACGTGTGAAAGTAAATAGTGACTCTCGATGTTCAAGAACTTTACCAATGAATGTTGCAATCGATAGTGCACATTGTGGTTGTGAGAGGAATTCATGCAAGGATTGGGCTCGGTCGAAGTGATGTGGAAAGCATGGTCGAATATGATAAAAGGCAGAGCATTGTATCAAAGTGTGATACTCAGACTCGCGAACTTGTTTAGGGCAAAGTGTGCATAGCCGACCACTCTCATCACTTGTGCCCCAACACCCTGTCTCACATCGCAATGCATGTGAGCTAAGTCGCATGGAAGCAATGGTTTAAATGGCAAATAACGGTATGGGCTCTAACATGTATCGATGTGTATGATTTCCCCGTTCCGCAAAGAATATGGTTTTGTAGTTAGGTGCAACATGTGTAGTATAATGTGTGAAGCGTGAGCCTCCACATTTGTCCCATGTCATGATACATTGGCGTTGCAAAAAGGCCTCATTTACAGAGGAATCTAATGATGCATCATGACGCAAGTGTCTTGCACCCCATCTACCAAACCATTTTTCTATATCTTGCATCCAACTAGAACACAAAACTTTGCTTTTATGCGTCTTTTGGATCTTTTTGCTTGCTTCCCACGCAATTCTAGGAAGTCGATGTGAGGGTCTTTTTTGAACCTTAAGCATGTATTCAACAACCCTTTCCATGGCCATGATATCAATGGGAAGCGATCCCCTTTCAAGGAGGAGGGTGTAGGGAGTTTGTTTCGTAACTTATAGAAACTTTGTAAGAAAATGTTTTTGGACATTTTCAAACTCTTTCCAAATAGATTTAGGGATGCTACCGCCCCATACTTCCACCCCATAGAGAAGAACCGGTGTCACCAAAGTGTTGAAAAGATATTTCTTGAGGACCCAACACTTAATATCTCCAAGATTGTACGTGTTCTCAAATGCATAGTATGCTCGCTTACCCGCCTCTAAGTGGCGTGTAGCACATTCATTCCATCTATGATTTGAAGGAACTTCAAGGCCAAGGTATTTGAAGCTTTCCACACATTCAAGTGGCTCATTGTTGTACATAATGCATGGTTTATCTCTTTTTTGGCTCTTCACAAGCATAATCTTTGTTTTAGAGCTATTGACACTTAATTTAGTATGCATGCAAAAAAATTCCAATGCCTTCATAAGCTTTTGTGCATCTCCTAAAGTATTTGCAAAAAGCACTACATCATCTACATATAGCAAGATAGATAGATAGAGAGAGAGAGAGAGAGAGAGAGAGAGAGAGAGAGAGAGAGAGAGCTCGTTTTTGTTGTTGCTCTCTCTATCATTAACAAACACTAGTATTTTCTATTGTACAATTGAGTGAAGTTAGGCACATAGGCATACTACTTTTAGATCTTTCTTGTGCTTCCATGCAACTTGATCACTCAGTGAATCGTCCAGTCCACTCATCATACTTGTGATTGGATTGTTTGTGGAAGCAATGAGAATTTTTCTACTTCATTGGATATCTAATTTGTTGGAATTTTCTACTCCAAATGTGTTGAGCTTTAGGTTGTACAAAGATGAGATATTTTCAATTACTCCATCTTGATTTACAAACTTCATGTGTCAAGGAATTGTAAGACTCATACCCCTTTCAATATACTCATGAATGGATTTAGATATTTATTATGGATGCACTTAGGATTCCACACCTAAAAAATTGCAATACTATTACGCTCATTGAAACCTAATATTTTGAAACACCTAAACGAAGTGAAGGCATGCATCCATTACCATTTTATCATCCCCCATGTCATTTTAAAGTGAGAAGGGCAATCACCCTCATCTATATTTTCAATATCGATCTTGAAATTGAGGTGTCTAGAGAGGAAACCTACTACAATGCTTCGTACCATCAATTACTGATGCGCTTACCTTATGCACTTATCTAACTTACACGCACACACACACACACACACTCTCTCTCTCTCTCTCTCTCTCTCTCTCGCCTCTTTTGCTAGGTCTTTTGTGACTTGTGGGGTCCCATGGGGCATTTTTGGCCTCCCTAGGACATTACATACCCATATCCTTCCTTTCTCTTTCATTGACTCTATAAACACACTCACATGTCCTTCCTTTGCCTCATCAACACAATAAATGTTTCTTCATGGGGTAGAAAAACCTAATCTATCTCTAAAAAACCGAGGGAATCTACATCGATGTCTTTAATAGAGTCAACCACACTTTTGTAGACTCTTTCTAGATTCGGATATGAAAGGTGTTTCCATTGTTGTCTCGACATACCTTTTTAATTAATTTTTCTCTCTATCCAAATTAGCATCAAGCAAAATTAAGGAATAAAGGGCGATAGACCACCCAATTGTCTCCTAACGAAGGCGAGAGATGGATCGAAGTCCTATGTTAGTGTGTCATACCACCAAGTCCGGACATGGGTCATACCTTGGATTTGAAGAAGGAGCACACGTGTATGAAACTAGAGCTTTGCCTCATCATCAAAGTCTATGAAAAAAAAAGGTATCTAGCCTTTTTAGATAGGCTCAAACCTTGGGCTCTTGTTAGTTGCACATTTGATTTGTTTATTATAAGTGGTCATGTGATCAAACACTCTGAAGTTATTTCCCACCATTGGATTGAAATAACTAAATCCTTACCTTTCATTAAGGAATTATGCCAAATTAACCCTAAGGTTAAAGAACTAAACTTATAGTACCACACTCTCTCAAAGTATGAAACTTAGATACAATGCTTTGCCTTTAATTAATCACATTCAATTAGATTTCCACACATATTCAAACCAACCCAATCCTTGCACATAGTTTTTCTCACATTCACAATGTGCACTCTCAATTGTGACATTCACATGTAAAGAAACATTGCATTGTCATTTTTCGTTTTCAATAACACAAATATGGTCCTGACAAGTCACTCTTTCCCCTTTTCCTTACCGATTATTAATCTCCTTGCTCAAAGATGGAATACTTGTATCTTAACTATTTTAATGGATCTTCACATTGCAAGCATAAGGCAATTTGGTGTCCCAAGTACACCGGGACCATTGTATTACTCCAAATTTATATGTGAAATCGTTCCTTCTTCCTTCTTTATTTCATGAGAATTATTTAGTTTATTTACCTTTTTTGAAGCTCCTTGTTTTATGGCTATCCTTGTCTTTTTTGAAGGGCGGCTAAACTTCCTTAGGTAGTTCGCACTACTATCAACCTGGCCGACAATTTCTTTTTCCTACAAGACAATTCCACTATCCAGGGGAATAATCTCTTGTCTTGGTATTTGCAAGTTCCAATACATGATGGGGGCAGAAATGGGTCATCCCTTTCCATATTTTGGCCTCACTTTTCTATTTATGCTACAATTTGGGGCAAAAACAATCTATTGTTAACTCAAACTAAGAACATTAGACTCACCATATACAAGTTATGATAGTATTGTTGGCCATGTTTGTCATGTAGGCCTCACTATGCTACTTTGTATAAGTGTGAGTTCTAAAAGGATAAGTTTGCTTTGCACCCCAAGGGTAATTTAACTTGTCAAATGTACATCGCTTAATTCTAGGCATTAAGACCCTCTTTTTCTTCTCCATGAATGTGAAATGCTTGACTAGACTAAATAAAAAACCCATCCCATTTTTAATCAATAAATCTCGTACATAAATTTCACATTATCACCAACATGCAATCACCCCAACAAGAAGCCATACATGCATTTGGGTTGTTATCGATTGTAAAATGTGCTAACTTCTAAGGTAAAAATAATTAAAAAAATACCTTAATAGAAGAGAAAAATTTGTTTAAATATGGAATAGTTTGTTGGAAGTAATTTGAATCTTGGTGCTTTGGTATATAAATAATATTAATTGAACCATCACAATAAACCGTCTTCATATGGGGCCAATCATTTAAATAATGGGAAAGAGAGCATAGTGTGACCTTGTTTGGAGCTATTGGCCAAACAAAATAGAATTTGATGTCCCAAGAAATGATTGTGCCAACACAAAAGGTTTGCTGAAGAATTTCCAGCTGCACATATCATTAGATTGTGATATGAACACATTCACAAACTATGAATCTACTCATGGTATATAACCTCTCACTTGTCCTGCACCATGCCCAAGAGACTGTACATATTCCCACAAAGGACGTCCTTCTTAAATACTTTCTCAACAATGTTGTGCTTGAACATAAAGAATTCAAATATTCAAGTGGTTACCCGTTTTGTGCATTGGTGCATTGCTATGTACAATATTTAGACATGAATGTATTTTCCTTTTGGAACCACCATACACAACCTAACTTTATTATAGAAATTCATTGCATATATTAATTGACTCAATTACTCTACATGGATTTTTTTATTCATAAATTTCAACAATCTACTCTTTAGATTATTGTATCCAAACATCCAACTTTGTCAGCATAAACCCACATAATTTAACATCGAATTTTCTTGATTTCTTCATTGAATACCTTTTTAGGATTCAATAATCTCACAAGGAGTTATCTCTTGGGTTGAGGTTTATGCTATTATAAAAGATCATGACCTAAATAATAGGCCTTTGCCTATGTTTGGTCTCTCTTCCATGCTTCCAAGAGTTTTCCTTTTCCGGGATCTCCTTCTTGGGTCATCTCGTGATAATGTTTAATGGTGAGGAGACCCTTGTCACTCATTTATTGTCCATTTCCCGATGCTTCCACTCAAAGTTGAGGTTAATTGCTTCCAAGTACAATTTAAACATTGATGGGTTTTCTTGATTTAAGCATGACGATTAATCTATCTCAATACCCAATTGTAAATTCTCAGGATTAATCCCCTCAATTACTTTACATAAGGTTATATCTATAACCGAAATGTAGAAAAGGATGTAAAACCATAGACATCAAGTTCCAATCTCACACTAACTAGCACAAACACACACACACACACCCCTTACCACTAGACTAAAGAATTTCACCTAACAAATGAATAATCAAACATATAAGTAGGCATTAACCTCTAACAAAAATGGGTGAAACAAATGGAACTTTGACTTTTAAAATGCTCAATGGGAGTGAGTTGCTAGAATTTTCAGAAAATGTCTATATGGCATACTGGAAACTCTTTCTAAATATCTACCTTAGTACTAATAGCATTGTGATTCCCTGATCATATGGTTGTATCTTTAATTCCAGTCCATCTTGATCAATTGTTATTTGATTGCTAGATACGTATTCATCAATAGAACTTCGGGAACTCTTTCTAAATATCTATATTAATACTAAGCTATTGATATGGCGTGTCGATAAATCTTGTACTTGTCGATAAATGGGTTTGATAATGTTGTGTTCACTAAATATGAGTAATTCATAGCATTAGATTGACATCATACATACTAGCTAATTACTCCTAAAATGGTTTTAAAACTTTGACATTGTCAATTTCCATAATATAATGACTATAATTCAACATATCCTAGTCATTTTTATTTTTATTTTCCAAAAAAAAGATACTACATTAGTATTAGAAAACGCCATAAGGCTAAACATACAAGATATCCACAGATCCCTTATACTTTTCTAAATTCTCACCATCGGCTTAAATAAATACTAATGGTGTTGAGTAATCCCCTATATCCTATCATTCATACGTATGTGTGTACATAAAATGCTTAGCTAGCTAGGACATTAAGGGGGGTTAAAGGGTCAATGTGTGGTTGTGGCCATGTAAATTAGGATAAATAAACTAAGAGGTTGAAGAGACTCAAGATGCTTTATGTGATGGGTGCCACGTGGGCAAGGATACAGTCAAAGACAGAGTGAAAATGAGTTCCATATCTCTTTTATGTGAAATTTTATGTGAGAGCTAGGTAGCGCCTATGTGATAAAAGGTTGCTATGCCAATGTGCTTGTATTGTACCTAAGTTATAATGAGTGCAACCATGCCATCATTTGCTTATTGTAGTTGGTCGGCCAATTCAAAGGATTTTGATGAGCTCTACAAGTTATCTTGGGAATTGTTGACCACTCTAGATGAGTTGCATAGCATAATCTGAGACTTTGTTGATTGTATCAAAACTCATAGGTAAATTATTAGCGATTGATCTTCTATGTGGAAAGACATCATGTAGTGTTGGAAAAACTATTTACTTAAAGCTTATAACCTAATACTCTCATAGTGGTGGGACTCCATTGGTTTTTAACCAAATATTTTCATGTTTCCAACATTAGAAGGCTTTCAAAAAACACAACATGCCCTTTGCTTGGTCTAACATGTAGGGATAATAATATGCGTCTATCGATTTCTTGGGAACTAATAAAACAATGATATGCACAATCTCAAATAATGTAGTTAGGGAGTATGGGAGACACTTTAAGTCTAAAACGGGTTAATGCTAATATAAATAAAGTTGTAGTTGATTGTATGTTGTATTGGGTAGAGATTTGGAGATCACCACATGATGAAGAAAACCTACAATTTTGACAAAATTCATTAAATTGACAATTCAAGGGAATGCCACCTTGGCACAACATGCCTACAACAGTTAGTACATTACGAAAGTTGCAACTCAATTATAGCTCAAAATCCTATGGAAAGATAGAGAAAAAGTTGGTAATATGTTGTTTTGATGGTACAACGTTACATCTACACAAAAGAGGCAATGAGACCAAATAAACGAACCGAAAAAGTTTGCACTCGAGGAAAGACATAAAAAAAGGAACACATTGAAAAGGTAATGTGTAGTTCTCATGATAAATAAAGACATTCACCAGTAGCCAATTGAGGGCCAATGGAGATTCTCAAGGAGGTTACGAGACCAACGAGAGCTAACTAACCTAGAGCATGTAAAAGATAACAAAAATCTTCACAATGTTGGGAAACATGTCGCCTTCACTTTACTTACACCAACTTAGTTTGTTGGATATATATGTAGTTTGGATTAACAAATCTAGTTGGTGGACATCATGTATATTATATTCTAAGTTTGATTCTCTAAAAATCCCCCTTTGTTTTCTCCTAACTCATATTGTTCGAGATTTATTAAAAGGAAGTCTATAAACCTGAGGATTGAGTTTCTAGGACATTGGTTCAATACAAACATCAACAATTTCTTGGAATCCCATCGTGCCACTCAACATGTCCATTGACTAATGCTTTATAATCAATTCTTGTTTCAGAAATCCATGACAACATAAAGTTTTGAGCACATGCTATCCATCAATTATGAATAATAAAGAGTTGTATAATCACCGTTATGATTTTGTGAACATCTATAACATATATCACACCCACTTCTTGACAAACAAATTTAAGGAACTCAAGGGCAACACATCATTCTACAAGTGGTTCTAAATTTGATTTGGTTATGTCATTACAATGTGTACACTTTTCTTCTTTTCATGTTTTAGCATAAGGGTGACAATTTTACTCACACCACTAGCATTAAGGGTGTGACTATCCTATATACATATACATATATATATTTAGAGATAATCACATTGAATGTGACTATGTGACCAAAGATATCCAAGTAAGACTGTTCCCAAGTGGTCATGGATAATTTTTATCATTGCTATTGTGGGTAGAAGGAGATGCTGGAGGAATTAGCATTAAAGGGAAAATGAAGGAAGTACTATTTGTCTAGGTGCGAACACAAATAAGGAGAAGAAGAGGGGACAAATGGAAGTGTATATACATATATAAATAATGGGTGAAGCAACAAAGGCTGAGAACTCCCAACATGATAGCAAAGGTCCTTAGCAAAGGTCTTAATATTAAAGAGGAAGCATGCAAATTGATGAGTTGCAAGGGGTGTGCTTACCATTATGGGAGGATTTGTTTGAAAACCCTACATTTAAGGACAACTAAGAAGAGTATTGAGGTGGGGTAGAAGAGATGCTATCACATGTAATTGAGGCACGCTTGTGTTCAAATTTGATTTTTGTTGCAACAAATCACATCGGAGAATGAGCATGATAAGGATGGAACTATGTCTCTATTTCGTTGCACATGTAATGAGGCATGATTGTGTGGCAAATTTGATTTGTGTTGTAACAAATCGCATCAACGAATGAGCAGGATAAAGATGGACCTATGGGAGGGTTTATTTGAAAACCCTATATTTAAGGACAACTAAGAAGAGTATTTTGGTGGGGAAGAAGAGATGCTATCACATGTAATTGACACACACTTGTGTGTCAATTTTGATTTTTGTTGCAACAAATCACATCAGAGAATGAGCATGATAAGGATGGAACTATGTCTCTATTTCATTGCACATGTAATCGAGGCATGGTTGTGTGGCAATTTTGATTTGTGTTGCAACAAATCGCATCAGTGAATGAGCATGATAAGGATGGACCTATGTCTCTATTTCATTGCACATGTAATCAAGGCATGCTTGTGTGGCAATTTTGATTTGTGTTGCAACAAATCGCATCGGCGAATGAGCATGATAAGGATGGACCTATGCCTCTATTTCATTGCACATGTAATCAAGGCATCAGAGAATGAGCACGATAAGGGTGAAACTAAGTCAAACATTGTGTCACAAAATGTCAATACCAACGGTCAAACCTATAACCTTTAAATGAGAGCCTTACACTTTAACAATCACACCCACTTATTTCAATTAATACAGAAATATATTTTCATATTATAATTATTTAAAGTTATGTGGCATTGGACACAATAGATGATAGTCAAATGGCATGCATGCATACATGTATGCCAAGTGGCGATCATGCATGATCCTATGTATGCTATATAAATGGAAGATTTGCTTAGTGTTGAACCATTCAACACCAGTCTTCAGCACCCTTGTCATCTTGGTCTCAAGCTAATACAAATTCTTGTCTTCGTGTTCTATTATTGTCTTCTCGTTTTGTTATTATATTCTTTTCTTCAAAATCGACATCGTCTTCAAAGCTTTGGTTGTGACACATGGGACCACATACATGAGCATGAGAAGGATTGAACTATCTCTATACTTCGCTAGTTTGGAAATAAGTCAAATATTGGACCATATACATTGAATTACAACACTTGATTAGTAGCTTATTTTGCTAGTTCCTCAACAAGAAGGGCACAATGAACTTTGACTGTAAAAAGAACACTTGTTGTGTATAATAATTGGTGTAATGCCACTATTAAACTCTTTCGTGTGGTTCTTTGTATGTATTATTATTTTATTGGTTCCAAGCTTTCACTTTGTTGCCTTTCATTTGCAACATCTACCTAAATTGCCATAAAAATTTGTATGACTTTCAGCTTGACATATGCTATTTTCTAATCCCATTTTCATCCAACATCTCATGAAACAATCAAATCTTTAATAAAAATGTAACGATACCTTTGTTGTCAACCATGCATATTTATAGGGGTTTTCTTAGCTTTGTTGACGTGATCAAACCAACGTCAAAAGATGGAGTGATATTGTATGGAAATATGTTATTTTCACTTGACATGTGGCATTAAGCAATGAATGGCATGTATCTCTTAGAACAAGGTACTACCAACAGGAACCCAATCATGTTTTGAAAGTATAGAAAACCGGTTTCTCTTCACATTCTTGTATACTCTACAACAAGTAATGACTTGTATGTGAAACAATCCTCTACAACTACCAAAATCCTTCGATAGATTCATGATCATACTTATTTTATAATATTTATAAACATGAGACAACACATGTGATCTTGTTCTTTAACACTTTGTTATTTCTTTGTAACCAAATTGTACATTGCAATTACTCTATCATAAGTGGCTTGCTTTTGAGCTTTTTTCTCCCCCCCACCCCCTATCAACCATAATTTGAAGTTAGTTTGTTGTTTGATCTTGACCAACCAACTTTTCTTTCAGTTTTTTATATAACTTTTTAAAGTGATTACACCTCCAAAAGAGATGAATGATTATTTCATCATGATCCTTGTAGAATTGGCATACTTTTTCTCCTTGTTTGACCCACATAACTCTAGCTTTTAACCAAGTTCCTTGATGTCTGAGTTTCTAAGTTGAAGGTTTGCACTTTGCGTAGTAACATACATCCCATAATTGAGATATTTGTGACTGTATTCCATTCTAAATGGTGACATAACATTTGTGTAATTCTCCAATGTTCCACTCCCAATAGTTGAGACTTTGCAAGGTTGAAAATTCCGTGCTTTCCTACTTTCATGGCACCCAATTATAAAATGTTTTTCAAAATCATCAAATTCAAAACTCCTTTTAAATTTATTCCTATGTGCACTAATGAATGTAGTTGCATCTCATGATCGTCTCCAAAGTTCAGGATTCTTTCTTGCTAGCTTAGACCTTCCTTGACCTTCTATGTGATGGGGGGACCATAAGCTAAGCAAGAAGAAAATGGAATGGTTGTGATGTTGAGGTATGAGGCATAATTTATCTTTAAGCAAAGTCAATGCATTTCAAATATTCTTCCACAAGTTTGAACTATTGCTAATAGTGGAAAATAGTTCCATGAACACCCAAACACTTACAAACCATGACTCAAGAATCCCACTTGAGAAGTCACACAAATTTGCATTCCTTACTAGTGCAATGTCTTTTTGAGCTATGTAAAATGCAGAGTTAGATTCCTAAGACCTCATCAATTGCTTCTTCATTCCAACATCTTTACATTTGAAACTTGGAATACTAAGAATAATATTTGATCACCTTCATATTTTCCACACAGACAACATCTCTACGTGGATGTTACTCAAAAAGTTGAGAGGTTCTCTTCCCCCTTAAGCACGAAGCACACAAAAGCTTTTGCATATTTCATACACAATGGTCCCAACATTGCATCTACATTTTAATCACTACATCCCTTCCAAGAACCTATGTTTTCTAGTTAACTCACACATATCTCTTTTCGAATTGCATAAGACAGTATGGCGACACAATCTTTAATTTTTCTTGCTAATAATTTCTACATACACTTGTCTTGTGTCTTTGGTTGTCTCTAAGAAAAAGCGTTGCTTTAGCCCATTTAAGTAGGGGCTATTTAGTCACTAAAAATGCCACTAGGCCTTCTATTAGTTTGACATTGCATCAATGATAATAAATACAGCGAATCTAATCACGAACCTTCCAAAACACAAATTCTTCTTTGGAAAAGTACAGTCGATGTATCATCTCACCTTGGTATAGAGATAGCATTTATGCTTACCAAAATAAATTCAATCGTTCTGTAAAAATATGCATTCAGATTAAAGGTTAGCCTGGTTTTCTTCACACAACACATGCATAGATGTTTTTATCTTCAGCACCACACTTTGAAAACAAGCTAGACATTAAACCACAATTCACTAGCCATACCTAAAAAAGACACTCCCTATATTCACAGAGACAAGAGTTATCCGAATAATACGCCACAAAGCTTTCTTTGAAAGCCTGAGCAACAACTTGATTTGATGACAAGGCAGCATTTGGCCACATCACATGCATATATAATCATTACCTTTAAAACTGTATATATAAATATATTAACAATTCTAAATAGTTCGATTCGTTTTCAAATATCCACAATTCTCACAGCCCATTGCAAATCTTTCTTAACTAGTGCTTTCTTGGGAGTTATATGCAATCAAAATTACCAATATACAGTACAGCAAAGCACATTGGGCTTTACACATTTATCTCTTTCAATCTTTTCCAAAGCTGCCGATAACCAGACACTTCCTCTCCTGTTAACTTTCTTTTAAAGCCGATCATCCCCTCTTCACTGATGCCAAGATGTGAGTCATGGTTCCCTCGAGTATCTGCATTTGTACGATGAGAGTGAAGAGATTCAGAGGTACTATCAAAGTATTTTACCAACATAAGAAAAGATTTGAGTTAAGCGTCCCTACAACAATATTACCCACATATTATACTTACAACTATAGATTGTGTAATGATTATGCTTGAGCAAACAAAGAGATTCAGAGTTACTATCAAAACATTTTACCAATATGAGAAAAGATTTGAGTTAAGAGTTACTACAACGATATTACCCACATATCATACTTACAAGTTACAAGTACAGATTGTGTAATGATGGTTGAGCAAACAAGTGAGATGTTTCTTTAGTAGCACATCTTTGAGGTGAATTTCAATGTTAAAGTTTCTCTCATACCCCATTATGGTATTTTAAGGAAATTAAGATTTCTTCCTTTCTTTCTCGGTCTCATAGTCTTGCCTATCACTTTGGACACACTAGATTCTATTACAGTATCTCGCGTGGAATTTCAAAGTAGAAAAAAACTCCATTTACTTCACCTGTATCATGTCTTCTCCTCTTG
Organism: Azolla caroliniana; assembly: GCF_043228905.1. NCBI lineage: Eukaryota > Viridiplantae > Streptophyta > Polypodiopsida > Salviniales > Salviniaceae > Azolla > Azolla caroliniana. The sequence continues at coordinate 8,184,009 of NW_028230453.1, forward strand.
CTCACAGTGCAAGGAATAAAGGCTTCATCACACAACCGACGTTTGTGCTTCAGAGAATCCAATGCTAGTGTCTTCCTCACTATAGAAGAGTCTAAAAAACAAAATTCATTAGATCAGAAATATTTGAAAGAAGATCCTAAAAATGGAGACATTTGATCATGATCATTTCATTTATTCCACAATTGGTCCTCTCAGGAACTAGCTGAAATACTCTTTAACAAAAAATAATTTAAATAACATATAATATATAGAACACATGGTGATATAATTGCTTTTGAAGACCTCTTAGAAAACCCCATGGAGAAACATAGATATAGCAGACATAAGGGCCTTCTACCTCCACTCTAGTTCATATCTTGACGATAGTCAAGATTTCAATGATAATTGAGGTTAAGAAGAAGAAATCAGATGATTACTCATCAATCACTAGGTCTCTCTCTAAAACCAGTATGAAAATACCTGAGCAATTCTCATGCTTTGCTCGTTTTAGTCTCTGAATGTCTTCGTGAACAGTTCCTCGAATCTCAGATTCTGAACAAAGAGCACCTCTACCACAACCTTCGACTCTAGATTCAATAACATCTACATCAAACAAAGAACAGTTTTATCAGGAATAGATTGATAAGAGAGGTTTATTAACTACAGATATAATGCCTTCTCTAACATAATTGAGATTTCTTGTTCGATCATTCATTCTCACAATGCAGGTTTCCTTTCATAAACACTTTCAAAATTCTTTATCACAAACGTATTTTTGCAGTTTATCTGTCAAATATCATGTTAAAAGGAACCGTTTTCTTCCAAAAACCCTAATCATAAAACCCTAATGCATGAAACCTAACTAACATCCACCTCGTCAAATGATGCACTTTTCATCCCAACATCATAAACCTAACCCACCCCAAAAGATAAAAAATTCATCAGATTCTCACGTCAAAACCTTCACAAGCCTAATACCAATACCATAAGAGCTACACACAAAAACCAATACCATAAAAACCTGTACAGTCCTGAATAAAACCAATGTCATAAAACCTACCAACCTTATATTCAATGCCATAAGCCCTAACGCGGGATAGAAGAACTTGCTTACTCTTATTAGTATTCAAAGAGCTTGCAAACTGAAAGTTTAGCATAGATAGAACCTAAATCCTTGAATTTTAAACAATAAATCCAAAAACTTAGACCTAAATCCTAAACTATGTAACTCTAATCCTAAACCATACAAACTATGCTCCAAACTAAGGCCCTAATACGCTATTAAAATTTATACCCTAATAAAGAAAATCTATATCCTATACTCTATTCTCTACTTAAACCATATAACCTCTAATTCTATCCACTGAACTTATATACTATATACAATGTAAAGGGTTATCCTGAAGCCTGAACCATTTCCCCGTTGTCAAAACACATCGCAGAGAAAGATCGAAAGGCAGAGAACTGAGAGGGCCACCCACTCTCTTCTTTTAGCTGAGGTCTTCCATCTACAGAGACTGGGGAGAGAGCATGTCTTCCAGAGCTGAGGCCTCTGCTATCGAAGTAACAAAGAATCTGCTTCCATGAAAGGTTGGAGATGAAGCATCCATGGCCGGCGCTGCCGCTGCTGATGTAGTGACCGTTGAGACGAAGAGAGATGGGGTTGAGGGAGAAGAATCCAGCGATAGTGCCCAGGTCAGCTCTGCTCTCAAGATCAGCTACATATCTCAGAGATCGACCGGAGAGGGTATGCAGGAAATATATCACAGAAGAAGAAGAAGAAGAAGATGGGGATGATGATGAAGAACAGGCAGCAGCAACAGTCATCTGCAAATAGTAGCCCACAGAGCTTCTCTTTTCTTTCTAGAACGAACCTGCTCTGTCTTTCTTCATGACATTGACCAGACCAGACCATAGCATGCATACATACCATACCATACATACACATACATGATACATACATACATTCCATGCCATACCATACATACCAATGACCATACCATACATACACATACATACATTATACATACATTCCATACATACACATATACATACATACATTATGTATGTGTGTGTATACATATGTAGGTTGGTATAGGAATATGTTGTAAAGCCATTAGAAAGCCTCAATATCCATTCGAGGGAATGATCTCCAATGCTGATACCATCGAACATGAAAGAATTATGTGTATTCCAAATGCCCAATCTAATATTGTAAGCGTTAGAACAAGATCTCTAGCTCATCGTTTGGACCGTTTTGAACATATTGATCGCCAAATTTGTGGTAAAGTACTTACTTCCACATGCTATGAGCTATAGTGCATTTAATGGAATGATGCAAAAGAAGCATGCACCTGACCCTAGTCCTTGTTTCCTTAATTAAGGCTAACCTCACGGGAGTCCACCAATCATGATTTCCATATGAATACCTTTGCACGAAATGGCAAATGGGAATGCCAACCATGTTGTAGTATTTGCCACCACCTTGTGTTTTTGGGCTTTGGAGGGTTTCAGTGTTTCTTAGTTGCCTTACATACATTCCCCCACCTTTTTTTGCTTTAGGTGTTAGCCAAGACAATGATACCATTGCATGATGGTACAACATATTTGTATTGACTTTGTAACAAGTTGTGTACCATCCTTTAATTGCCAATCCACCCAAGAACCACCATCTATCATAAATGCAAAAATGGTATATCTTGTAATTTCTCCCAAATAAATCCTTTGGGGGAATACATAGCCATAGTTTAGCATCTTCAAATTTCGACAAACTTTTTTTTTTTCCAAAAAAAAACTCTTTCCATTAGTTATAAAATTTTACAAAAGAGGCGATTATGTACAAATCCCTAAAGGGACGCGATAGTTCCATCTAATGTGGAAGCCCACTGACTCAAGAAAGGGAGAGGACGACCATTGTTGGATGAAGGCTATGCGTTGTCTTTCAACTCCCTCGGAGCCACCTTTAAGTATCAACCACATCCCCTAATTTTATAATCCCCAATCCAAACCAACGATTGAATTGTTATCTCAACTTCTCTTTCCATTCCAATGCAACAACTAGGAAGAATATAAACAATTTATTTTGTGATGAATTACAAATATCTCAATTATGTGATGGCGCCCTCCTAAAAATAGATAAGGTGTCAGTTTATCCCCAAACATGTTCGTAGAGTGCCCATTTTGTGACGACACGAGGAGTTGGCATTGTACAACCCAACCATATGTGTCGACGAGGTGTCAATGTGGAAACCGTAAATGAGTAGGATAGGATGTATTTAGGAAAGATGGAAGTAGGATAATGGGATTGATTAGTCACTTCGACTAGAAGAATATTCTTGGTTGGTCAGCTAAGATGTACTTAATCTTGAAGTATGTGCCATTATTGACTCTAAGATATCCACTCTTTTTCTCTTACATAACTATTGTGATGATTATTGGTGTCAACTAACTTTGTAATTGACTATTTAGCTAGCTAGGTAGATAGATCTATATTTTTGAATGTGCATAATGAGGCCAATATTGACCCATGGGACCCAAGTACAAAAGTTTTCGTGGTGTGTGTGTCCTTCCTAAGAAGGGATATTCATACTTCGAAGTACCAAGTCTCGATGTGTGAATAAGACATACACATGAGCTCAACCTTGTAGGTATTCTCTTTAGCGCGACATTCAAGTAATCACCCCCTCTTAATATATAATCATAGCTTTCTTGAATTGCACTATATGCATAGCATGTAAAAAGCAAGTGATACTCATCCTCTACTAGCCACTCCTTCCATACCTTATATGACTTTGTATTTGGTTGATTTTGATGCCATAATGCAACTTTAATACCTAGGTTGTGTGGTTGAGTGTGAAGGAGTGATGGGGCTCTATGAGAGTTAATACTCATGTTAGTAATGAGGTAAGGTTGAATATGGTCAATAGGTCTCCTTGCCTTATATAGAGCAAAACATTCAAGATTGATGTTTGCAATGTAATATTCTAAATTTGTCCTTTTAGCCATCTTTCGACTTCTTCTTTAGTGGTTCCATTAATCTTTACTAAATAACTACATATTTTATAATGTCACTTGAAAGCTCTAAGAGATCTTCCACATCCCATCTTTTGAATCACTTTTTGATGTCAACTACCCAACAAGATGAGAGAATTTTTCTATTATCATTCTTTTGTAGTTTACATCCAACATTCCAAGCAAGATGTGGTAATCTATGATTTGGCCTATTCTTAACTTTTGTAATGTGTCTCTATAATCTTTGTAGCACCAATATCTGTATAGGCTGAACAATTGCTTCCATGAGCATAACTTGATAGGAGATGGATTTAACTCTCAATTGTCTCCTTAAAAACATCTTTTGAATCTTCTCAATCTTATTCCATGCATTAAGAGAGATAGTATCTCCCTACTACTCCATAAAGCAAAAATTGTGTTACCATGGCATTAAATAACATTAGTTTCACTTCCCATTCATGAGTATCATGCTGGTTGCATTTATTTTCCAACATATAATAACTTTTCCAATTAGCTTGAAGTCTAGACTCAAAGCATGTTCTCCATTTATTTGTGGCAAGTACATTGTAAAGAATCGAATGTGATTCTATGTGGCGAAATAGATTAGAGGTGTGGTAATGCACCTCAATGAGCTTCGTTTGAGCATGGAAGACCGAGTTTCGAGCAAGATGAATATTGTAGAGATTGTCGCAGTAGAGCAAGATTGGATCGTTGATAAAGACGTCTAGATCCTTCAATATCCTCTTGAGCCATATGGCTTCACATGCAACAACAACTGCACCCCTGTATTCTGCCTCTGTACTAGATAAGGCGATGGTTGGCTTCTTTTTGTTGCTCCATGATATGGCTCCACTACCGATTTAAAATATGAAGCCCGAAGTCGATTGTCGATCGGTTTTGTAGCCGAACCAATAAGCATCTGTATACCCTTCGAGTCGAATTTGCATTGTTGACTTATAGAGAATGCTGTAGTTCATTATTCCACTCACATATTGTAACACGCGCTTAGCACAATCTAAATGTATATCACGTGGAGTTTGCATGAATTGACTAAGGAGGCCGACCAGATAGCTGAGGTCAGGTTGAGTGATCATGAGGTAGATAAGACTTCCGACAAGTTGTTGATAGTGTGTCGGCTCACACTCTCTAGTGTCGGAGTCAGCATCCAGTTTGAGGTTTCGATCAAGAGGGGTAGCGACGGGATTACACTTTGTCATCCCAAACTTGAAGAGCAAATTGAGGATATAGTGTCGTTGGGAGATCATGATGCCATCAGAGGTTTGAATTACTTCAGTGCCGAGGAAGTAATGATGCTCTTTCATGCTCGTCTTCTCAAATTTGCCTGAGAGGAGGGACTTGACCTTGTTGATGTCGACTAGCTGCTCATTGCCAATTACAAGATCATCCACATATAGAATGATGAAGATCAGACTTCTAGAATTGCTTTTCACATAGAGAAAGTTGCCAGACTTGGACATTCTGAAGCCGATTCGATGAAGATATTGAGTGATCTTGGAATGCCAAACCCGTGGCGCTTACTTAAGGCTGTAGAGTGGCTTCTTTAGTTGTCATACTTCTGTTGGATGTGTGCTTGATTTGAAGCCTAGTGGTTGTACCATGCCCACCTCCTCTTCTAATTCGCCTTGAAAAAAGACGTTCTTAACATCCGTTTGATGGAGATGCCACCCTTTTGCTGCTGCAAGTGAAATCATTGTCAAAGTTAATATGCGGAAGCTTTGACAAACCAGTTTATCCGGATAGCAACAGAAAACAAAGACAAGGTTTAATGGAAGCTTGAATCACAGAGGTAGAGAGTGGGAGAGAGACAGAGAGAGAAAAATAGTAAACTCAATTCAAAATAACAACACTCTATATATACAAATGTCCTATAGAAAACGTTTTACACAAGTCCTTAAAAGGATTGACAGAAGTACTGACATGTACTTTAATGCTCATACAAGCGACTGACACTAACTCCAAGGAATCTGCCTACGTACTAGGCTAAGATTGTAGACCTCTAACGGCCTACCAGTTACAATCCGATTCGTCTCTTCGATCCAGCTCTTGTTCCGGATACCTACCCGGTTCTCCGTTTAGGATACCGATCCAGCTCTGGGTTATTCAACCGATCCGGATCCGGTTGAGCTTGTCCGCTCAACACTCCCCCTCAAGCTCAACTTGAGTTCAGATCGTAGTGTTAGTGTTTGTGTCTGCCGGTCCTTTCCTTTGGCTCCACCTGGCGTCCTCCCGCCTAGCTTGCGCTCCTCATTTGGTCATGTCATGCTCTCCTCGACCCGTCCGGTTCCGCACTGCTCAACCTTCTCGATCGGCTTGTTTGCTCCTTGTCCGCTTGGCCCATTGTAGATTCGGCTCCTCCGAATCAAGCACATCTTCCGAATCGGGTGCCTCCAATTCGTTCTAGCTCTTGTCTGCATTGGCTGTCTCAAATTCATCCTCGATCTCCAGACCCTTCACCACGTCGGACCACGTTTGGGGCTTGGTCTTTCTGGCTTTTCCTTCCCCTTTTTCGGTTGGCTCCCGCTTGGCATCCAGTCTTGGCTTTCTCGGTCGTCCCGTGCACTCCAACTTCTTCAATCAATCGAAATCGGTTTCCGAGTCGGCTTTTCAGTCGTCTTTCTCTTTCCTCCTTTCATTCCTCCCCCCCAAGTTCAGCATATCGAGGTACTGCACACCCATTGCACCAGAAAATTGCCGCAACTTGTCCAAGCCGAGGGTTTTGGTGAAGATATCAGCCACTTGCCGCCGAGGCCGAATACGGATGTGGAGTACCCGGCAACGGAAGACCTGGTGAGAATCGGATGTGGAGTTCCCAGCAACGGAAGACCCGGTGAGAACCGGATGTGGAGTTCCCGGCAACGGAAGATCCAGTGAGAATCGGATGACGAGTACCCGGAAACGGAAGACCCAGTGAGAACCGGATGACGAGTACCCGACAAGGAAGACCCAGTGAGAACCGGATGTTGCAGGCCCGGTGAGAACCTCTCATCGGATGGAAGGGACATATATGTAAATATGTTCCAGAGAGCCCACTGGGGCTATATTTGTAAATAGCCTGAAAGTCATATTAGTATAAATATGACCTAGGGCAAACTTAATAGTATGAGGTAGTAGTTGGTTGTGCGATTATCGTTGTTGCGATAATTCTGTGCGTAACTATGTACAGAGAGAGAGAGAGAGAGAGGACAAGAGAGGAAGAGGTTGTTGCCTCTGTTGTAACCGCCTGGTGGCGAAGCGACGGAGCAAGAGGTCGTTGCCTCTGTGCCCCATTGTTGTAATCTTGATATAGTGATATTTTGCAGTCTGAGGGCTGCCGTGGTTTTTCCCATATTTGGGTTTTCCACGTTAACATCCAATGCACTCTCTTCTCTATTGTTTCATGTGTAGATACATCTGTCTACATCCCTGTTTTCTGTGATTGATCCGGCGTCTCGGTTGCGGCTGAGCATAGCTTAGAGAAGCGTATTCCTATCATAACATACCTGAGTATTCGGTACGCACACTGAAGGTGCTCCACAATCGAATGCGCCATGAATCGACTAATCAATCCGACCGGATAGCTGAGATCTGGCCGGTTGATGGTCAGATATATGAGGTTTTTGACTATCTGTCAGAACATTTTCGGGTCGCATGCTGTTCCGGAGTTGGGGCAAAGCTTCACATTCCGGTCCAGAGGAGTCGAGATGGATTTGCATTTCGTCATGCCGAATTTGAAGAGCATACTCAGCACATAATGACGCTGGCTGATCAGTATGCGTTCGAGGTTGCGGATCACGTCGATCTCGAGGAAGTAATGAAGGTCATCGAGATCCTTCATTTCGAATGATGCCGCGAGTTGGGATTTCATGCGATGGATTTCATCCATATCGGCATTGACGATGACAAGATCATCCACATAGAGCAATATGCTCACCAGTATGTTCCGACCATCACAATCAACCAACTCCTTTATCGATAGATCATTTAATATTCCATAAAGTACTACCTTCTTGTCTTCATTGCTGATGTACTTGGTTTGAACATTGAAATAGTCTACAACCTTTCTCTCTATGATAGTAGTCGCATTACTTCCATTCTTAGTGATATTTAAACCTATATCGCAACCAATACTATCTTTACCTTTAGTGAGTGTGGCTTTCGTATCCTTCAACAATTGATGATGTTTTCTTTTTTCTTCTGCCCAATACTTTCGTATCGCTTGTTGTGTACTGATTGCGTCATCCCTATCCTGATGATCATTGAGGGGTAATTCTAAACACCCTACTTCCCCTTCCATTTGGCTTGACGGGTTTAAACCCTAATTTTCCCCCAAAAAAGACACATATTAAAGATGGCTATGGGCAACAACAATACACAAAAATATTCCGCAATACACAAGATTATACACAACAATACACAAGATTATCAATAGACAGAATAGTTATGGAAATCTAAGACCGAACAATGGTTGTAATCTAGGGCTGAATAGTGGCGGCAACTGAGTGTAGAATGGCGGCAGTGGAGGAGTGAACTCCTTTTGATCGAACAATTTTGGCAATCCAGGACCTAACAATGGCGGCAACTGAGTGTAGAATGATGGCAATGGAGGAGTGAATTCCATCGGATTGAACTGTGGCAGATGATGCTTGGAACGCACAGTGACGACAACTCAGAGTAGAATGGCAGCAGTGGAGGAGTGAACTCCTTCGGATCGAAAAGTGGCAGCAATACACGACCGAACAATAGCAGCAACTAAGTGTAGAATGATGGCAATGGATGAGTGAACTCCGTCAAATCAAAAAGTGGCAGCAATCCAGGACTGAATAGTAGCGGCAACTGAGTGTAGAATGATGGCAATGGAGGAGTGAACTCTGTCAGATCGAACAGTGGCAGATGATGCTTGGAACGCACAGTGACGACAACTGAGAGTAGAATGGCGGTACTGGAGATGGAATTAACTCCGTCGGATCAAAAAGTGGCAGTAATATACGACCTTCACAGTAGCGGCAACTGAGTGTAGAGTGGCGGCAATGGAGGAGTGAACTTGGCAGATGATGCTTGGATTGAACAGTGGTGGCAACTGAGTGTAGAATGGCGGCAATGGAGGAGTGAACTCCATCGACAATGGAGGAGTAAATTGCATCGGATCGAACAATGGCAGATGATACTTGGACCGCACAATGCCGGTAATTGTGTGTAGAATGGAGGCAATGGAGGAGTGGACTCAATAGGGTTTAGCAATAGTGGTAGTAATCTAAGCCAGAACAGTCAACCAGAGATGGCCCACGTGATGTGGCAAAGGATCATGCATAATGGACCTAGGAATTCAATATATAATTTATGGTGCACATATAAATTTATGTTGCACGTTTATGTTGCACATTTATGGTGCTCATTTATATAATTAAAACTCTCTACTATTTTCAAGGGTACCTTTTTGCATAGCTAATTTATCAATGGTAGCTTTTTGCAAAAATGACTATTTATCAATGGTAGCTTTTTGCATAGCTAATTAGTTATGTCAAGGACATAGCTAATTGTTTCCACTCGCATGCATTCACCCCTTCTTCATTGAGTTTGCCTTGTGCTTCATCACAAAGGCTGGCCCTTTTCCGGTCTTACCAGTTCCGAATCCTTCCAATCCTTCTGCGTAGTGCGAGCTTTGCAGGTTCCCTTGTCTGGCCTTGCCAGATTTGGATTTATCTGAATCGGCGCACTTCTTCCAACACTCGCTCTCTTGGTGTCCCTTCTTGCTAGAATACCAACATTTCGTGTCGGCTTTTGATTACCGGTTTCCGGCGCCGCCTTGACTCCCCCTGCTTGTGGACGGTCAGGAACTGCTGTTGACACCATCTCTGTGCCTCCGATTCTGCTCTTGTCCGTCGTCGCTATTGCGTGCTGACCCACCTCGTCCTCCACGCCCACGGGGCCGATCTGTCTCCGTGTACATGGAGTGGTCCTTGACCCACTCGCGTGATTTTCTTCGACCATCAACATAGATTGTAGGTCGAAGAAGGACGATGGTGCAAATTGCTGTCCGGATTGGCCCGTACCATTGTGCTAGACCAGCGAGGCAGATCTGGACCATCTTGTCCTCGTCCACCGTCACATTGATGGAACCGAGCGCGTCGCAGATCTCCTTGATCTTGGTGGTGTAGTCGGTGACTGGCATGTCCCATTGCCGGATACTATTGAGCTCTTGAGCTGCAACTTCCGAGATGTGGTACTTGCGGCGAAAATCTTCCTGAGATTTTCCTAGGCCTCTTTTGGTGTTTTTGCATCCCTAATGTAGCTGAGCATTTGGTCGTGCACAAAGGACGTGAGATAGTACAATACTCGACTCTCTCCTTGTTCCCGTACCAGGAAGTCTGTGTGTGCCGAATCTGGCGCTGCTACATTTGCTCCTTCCACGTAGCTCCAGTATCCGTGCCCCAGTAGGTACTGGTGCATTTTATACGACCACGATGCATAATTGCTCCAGACGAGCTTTTCAGTTGGAAGCAAGCTCGCCATACTTCTGTGAATATTTTCCTTCTTTTCGGTCTGTGTTTTTTCGGAAGTTAGGGTTTGTCTTTGGAAATCACTTGTCGGCAGTAGAGGTTCTCAATCTTTGCGCTCTGATACCATGTCAAAGTTAATATGCGGAATCTTTGACAAACTAGTTTGTTCGGATAGTAATAGAAAACAGAGACAAGGTTTAATGGAAGCTTGAATCATAGAGACAAATAGAGCAGAACAGTAAACTAAATTCAAAATAATAACACTCTATGTATACAAATGTCCTACAGAACACTTTTTATACAAGTCCTTAAAAGAACTGACAGAAGTACTTACAAGTACTTCAATGCTCATATGAGCGACTAACACTAACTCCAAGGAAATTGCCTACATACTAGGCTAAGATTGTAGACCTTTAACAGCCTACCGGTAACAATCCGATCCATCTCTACGATCCGGGTCTTGGTTCCGGATATTGATCCGGATACCTACCCGGTTCTCCATTCCGGATATCGATCCGGCTCTGGCTTATTCAGCCGATCCGGATCTGGTTGAGCTTGTCCACTCAACAATATTTATATGAGGATAAGTTATTGTTATATCATAATAATAATTGCAGTTAATCAACCGACTGTTCGACTTGATTATCCGACCCATAGGTTGACAATCTAGTTGATTCGACTAGCCGACTCCCATGTTGACTAACTGGTCGACTCGACTAACAGATCTTGTCGTCGAGCATCCGGTCGGCCTATCCTGCACTTGGTTCATCCAACCAATATAGTCGACTACGAAGTCGACTACTATTGAGCGAGCAAGCTCAACGTGGACCGTATCGGTTGAAGAAGTTGAGAGCCGGATCGTATCGATGAGCTAGATCCGTGAGTGGGATCCGTGTGAGCCAGTAGGCCATTAGAGGCCTATGATCCTAGTCTAGTAGATAGACATATTTTTGGGAGTTAGTGTTAGTAGCTTAGTTATGCGCATTGAAGTACTTGTCAATACTTCTGACCGTCCTTTATGGACTTCTATAAAAGTTCTCACTAAGCACACTTGTATGCACAAATAGAGTATTATTTTGAAATTGATTCTGATTGTTCTGCTCTCTTTGTCTCTCCTAAGTTCTCTGCATGTTATCTGAGTTTCCATTAAACCTTCGTTTACTTTCTGTTGCTATCTGGCTGTAACCGGTTGTTTCTTTTAGCTTCCGCACGGTATTCTTTTCATGGTATCAGAGCGTGAGGGTTGAGAATCCTCTGCTGCCGCAAAGTGCTTAGACAACCAAAACCTAACACCCGGTAAAGAATAGAAAGAAGAAGAAGAATGGATAGAAGCATGGCAAGCTCGCGTCCAACGGAAAAGCTCGACAGGGGCAACTATGCATCTCGGCCTTACAAGATGCATCGGTATCTTCTCAGACACGGATACTAGAGTTATGTGGAAGGAGTTAACGAAGTAGTGCCGGATTCGGCACATAAGGATTTTCTAGCTTGGGAACAAGGAGCGAGTAGAGTTCTCTACTACTTTGCATCCTGTGTGCACGACCATATGCTAGGATGCATTCGGGATGCAAAGACGCCAAAGGGGGCCTAGGAAAATCTAAAAAAGATTTTTGCCGCAAGTACAATGACCTAGAAGTTGTAGCTTCGGTAAGAGCTCAACAACATCCAACATAAGGATATGACGGTGACTGACTATACCACGAAGATCAAGGAGATCTACGATGCCTTGGGGTCCATCAACGTGACGGTGGCCGAGGACGAAATGGTGCAGATCTGCCTTGGTGGTCTAGCACAGAGGTATGGGCCGATCTGGACAGCTATTTGCACATTGTTATCCCTTAGGCTAGAGAAGCCCTAACATAGGGTGTCCATATGGAACACTTCACCAAAGGGTGGTACGAGAAGATATGGATGGACTGTGGTATTGAATGGGTCTTAACCGGTTACCAACCAACACTGTTAATGATCGTAACACACGCGTAAGATTAATTATATTAAGCACATGACGGTAACCAGATAGACACTGAACATAAGTAAAATAATAGCACTTCTATTAATTATCCATTGTTGATTACATTCTTGCTGGGTCCTTTTATAGGTCTCTGACTGAGTTACAAACCGGTGCCAACTGGCAACCAACAACGATCTGGTCCGGATCCGAATCGGCATACCGATTCTGGGTCCGTCCGTCCGCTTCTCAAAATAACATAATACTTATTAATTTTAAACTAACATAGTACTTATTAATTTCAACTCCCTATTCCTAATTAAAAACCCCTTTTACATTCTGGACTCTAACCAGCCCTTTAGCCTTGCCGGCCAACACATGGCACGCCTGTGGGACAATACATTGTACATCGAACCAATTGTTAGCCCTTTATCACTCGTCTGTCAAAATGTCTAGAATGCTTTGGTCCAAGGGTTCTAGAGGTTCTTCGGGTAGTTGCTCCGTTTGTTGTTGTGCCTGTTGTTGTTGTTGCTCTCTGGCCTGCCCCTCCTCTCCGACTTTCATCCCTTCCGGCTCCAGTCCCTTTCGGGCTTCCGTTTCCAGCTCATCTGTTCTGGGCTTCTCCTGCTCCTAATGTCTGGCTTGCACTGGCTCTTTTGGTTCGGCTACCTTTGGCTGCTCCTCTTGAGCTACTTTTGTCTGGCTTTCTTTAGTCTCGACTGCATTCGGCGTGTGCTCCAGAGATTTCTCTTTGTCACTAATGTTAATTGCAGCCATTCTTCGAGGGTCCATTTGTTGTGTCCGCTCCTGTTCGTAACGCTCGAACTGGAGTTGGGCATCCAGCTGGTCGTCATCCAGCTGTGCCACAAGCCAACCCACCGCCACTAGTTGCTCTCCGACCAAGGACAGGAAATCATCCGATAACTCCTCCCGTATGGTCATAATGCTTTCCGCATCAAGTTTGTAGAAGTTATTGCCGTCCTTTTGCCGGTTCTCCGCATCCGCTCGCAAGACCTGCAACTCGGCTGCCCGCTTTGCCCATTGGGCTGCTAATTCCTCTCTGAGAGTGGCAAGTTCTTGTTCTTCTGCCTTATTTGCATCTGGTGGTATTTTAGTTACCGACATCGTATTAGTCTGTTCATTCACTAGAGCCACCGGTTCTGGTAATCTTGGTCCTTCTGTGACCTGCTTAACCACCTCTACTTTAACATACGCAATTTCTTCTTCCATGCTCCGGATCCTTGACCGGGCCTTCTCAAGTTCTTCAATTGTGGCGAACAACTGGTTACCTTGTGCTCTCTCCTCCATTTCTATTTGGCACACAACCCCAGCCACCTTCTCGCCGATCAACCGTAGCCATTGACTGCCGGTGCCTTTTTGTCGTGCTGGTTTTGGTTGTGGCATGGCCTCTGTTTGCGCTGGAAGCCCTTTTTGGATTGTTGACTACAATGACAACTCATGCTCCCGCTTCTTGGACCACCAACACTGCTACTTCTTGCCGCACAGGTAGCTCTTCCATCGGTTTTGGTTGAACCGGTTCCGCCTCCTTCCTTCGCTCCGGTCCCTCGGAGCGGGGTGTCAGTGCGCTGTCCTTCACCGGACCTGATTCGTCCCCCTTCTGCTCCATGTCGCTACGCTTCTGGCGTTGTAGGAGGTTATCTGTGAGGTCTTCCTCTGCCTCCTCCTCCTGGGTCCTGATATTGATCTTCGTTGCCAAGGGGTTCGGCTCTTGTTCCTGTTGGCGCAGCTTGATTTTTAGAGGCCGTACTGGTGGCTCCATCGGTGTCTCTGTCTCTATTTGCCTCTTCCGGCTAGGTGGTTCTTTCCCTTGTTGCGAGGTACTACCCTCTTTCCATCTAGGCGTGTGCTTGGCCAGAAGTTGCTACCGTTTTGAAGGTTTGTTAGGCGTGGTCTCCGTTACTCGAACCCGCTTCTTAGTCCTTACCGGCTCCATCGGTGGCGCCAAAAGATTTAGCCATTGAGCCACGACCGTCCATAATTTCTTGCCGTTCTGTACTGATTCTATCGCTATCCACAAACAGTTGATGATGATTACCGACCAATCCACTTGCACCCCTGTGTACATAGCAATGATGAAACTGGCTTTGTTCTTTGGCATTGTCGGGGGTCAGGGGTACACGAACCCATACTCGTGGAGGACACGAGCCACTTCTTTGAATAGGGGGTCCTTGCCGCCCTGTGTCCGGTGAGCTTTACTAGCGAGGGAATACTTGCCAAAAAACTTGGTTAGTGTTTCAGGAGAAGGATTCTCGATCGAGTAGATACCCCCTTCCAGTAGTCCGATTAGCGTGCGGATGGCTTCCTCTATTATGACCTTCGTGTCGATTTTCTGCACAACTTCTTCTGCTTCGTCGTGCGGCGGTGCCTCTGCTATCCTCAGGAAGCCTCCCAACCCATGTTGGTTTAACCACTTCTTGGTTGTTTCAAAAAGTGCCATAGGTTCCATCTCGTCTTCTAGTTTTGCGGGTGTTAGGTAGGGCCGATGTGCTTGTGTGTGCTTCTTGCGTCTGTCTGTTCATTTGTATTGTCCTTTGTGCGCTCAGTGCTCTGTGTTCGTGAAATGAAAGAGACTCTACAAGGCGGAGGTTTCGTGTTCCCATGCTTGGTGCCTTTCTCGATTCCCGTGCATGCACGTCGTGTACTATAATAGCAACTGTGTGACACGTGGTGTGCTTTAACTAGTCTTTAAATAGCCACTACACCTTTTCGAGGTGTCCGTTTGTTCCTCGCCTGTGCATGATGACCTTTATTATTATTTATTATTTATATTATTTATTATTTATATTATTTTTAGTTAACTCGGGCTCCCTTGACTGTTGTTCTTCATGGTTGCCGGCCAATTGCTTGCCACTGCCTATTTCCGCATTGTTCTCCGGTTGATGAAACGGGTTCTTGGGCATGGGTCCATAATATGGTTTAAGTCGGAACCCATTTACCCACTGGTCCAACACCTCGCCGGCTAGCGTTCCCAGCTGATATGAGCCGTTGAACTCTCACGTTATCCAATATGGTCTGGTCCACCGGAACCGTAGCTTCCCCGGCATCTTGCCCATCTGGGTTTGGAATACTAGTACCGGCTTGCCGATGCCAAACATCTTCTCGTTACCCTTTCGGTGGCGGTCGACAAATGCTTTCCTTCGTTGTTGTTCGAATTCCATCTGCATTAGGCTCTGTTAAGAATGAGAAGGCAAGAGTGGTTGCAATGCAGCGGACGGTGAATGTATGTGTGTAGAGAGAGAGGGAGGGAGAGAGCTCAAGAGACAGAGATAAACAAAAGTGTATATAATATTAACAAAACAAAATACATCCAACAGTGACTAAGTTATAATGAGTTGGTTTATATACCAACTAAGCTAGGGCAAGCGCCCTTTCTACTATTTACAAAACTAGCTTGGGATGTCCATGAGCTAGTGTGAAACCTATCTATGGGAAGTTGATTACAATTCTCAACACGCCCCTTCTAACACAACTTCCATCTGTCGGAAAGTCGTTCCGTTCGTACTTGAACTTGTCTAGTCGGCTGTGTTGCGTATTGCGTAGCCTATCCGTGCCGCGTCTGCGTACTCCCCCTCAAACTCGGCAACGTGGACAACGTGAGACCAAGATACGATGCATATTTCCCGAGCTTGTCGATGCCTAAGGCCTTCGTAAAGATATCTGCGACTTGTAGGTGCGTGCTGATGTGTTGGAGGTCAATTTCTTCGGCCTGGACGCGCTTTCGGATGAAGTGGTAGTGCACTTCGATGTGTTTAGTCCGCGCATGAAATCGGGGGTTACACGTGAGGTAGATACCGCTCATGTTATCGCAATACAGACATATTGGATCTTTGATGGGTACGCCCAGATCTTTTAGTATACGTTTAAGCCATACAGCTTCGCATGCGGCGATTGCAACGCCCCTGTATTTGGCTTTCGTGCTTGACAGTGCGACTCTTGGCTGTTTCTTGCTGCTCTAGGAGATCGCTCCGCTGCCGAGGGAGAAGACGAATCCGGATGTGGATCGTCTATCTGCTTTGTATCCTGCCCAGTCCGCGTCTGTGTATCCTCCGAGTCGAATAGTCATAAACTGGGTGCGTAAAACCGGGCGCACAATAGGCCGTAGTGGTGCGTAAACTGCGAGGCCGTTGGAAAGATATTCCGCGTAGGAATATATTTTGGGAGTTAGTGTAGAGCTCAATTATGAGCATTGAAGTACGTGTCAATACTTCTGTCAGTCCGTATGGACTTGTATAAAAGTGCTCACTGAGCAAATCCTATGTACAGATTGAGTATTATTTTTTTGAAACAAAGTGGTGTGTATTGATTCTCTCTCTCTCTCTCTCTCTCGTGTACTGTGTGTGTCCAAGCTCTCCATTAAACCAGTGTTTTCCTACGTTCTGTTTTCTGTTGCTTCCGCACCTTGTTCTTTTCACATGGTATTAGAGCGCGAGGGTTGAGAACCTCTACAACCGACCTTAGCTCGAGAAGAAAACCTAACCTTCATAAAGAACAGGAAAAACAAAATGGATAGAGGCATGGCTAGCTCGCTTCCGACCGAGAAGCTCGACAAAAACATGAAAAGAATTGCGTGCGGAAGCAATATAGAAAACTGAACAACAGAAAACGCAGGTTTAATGGAAAGCTTAGGTTTGCACAGTACACACAGGAGAGACAGAGAGAGAGTAAACATAGAACTTAATTAAAAAATAATACTCAATCTGTATATAGGATGTGCTCAATGAGCACTTTTATACAAGCCCTGACAATCGGGCTGACACAAGTACTAACAGTACTTGACTGCTCATAAGTGAGCCTCGACTCTTACTCCCAAAACTATTCCTTACGAGGAATATCTTTCTAACGGCCTTCCTACGCACTGGTATGCGTACCGGTTTAAGCCTCTGTTTTACGCACCGGTTCGGCCTAACCGATCGGTTCCAACCGATCTGGTCCTCGGCGTGCTTAGCCGATCCGGCCGATGTTGAGCTTGTCTCTCAACACTCCCCCTCAAGCTCAACATGAGGCTCTTCGGGATCTTCCAGATCACCGCTCCGGTTCCTCCTAGCTCCACGCCTCGCTCGCGCTCCTCGGCCTATTCGACTCCATGCGCTTCAACCCTTCCGGTCAGTATGGCCCTTCACAGCTCCCTTGCTGTCACGGTGTTGGCGCTTCTCCTGCTGCCTTCTTTTGAGCTTGGCCCTCGATTGATTCAGTGTATCCGAATCAAACATTCGAACCGACTCGGCTACCTTCGATCGGTTTTCGCTCTCGTCCGAGTTGACTGTCTCCAACTCTTCTTCGGTCTTCTCGCCCTTGACAACATCATCTCCCCCATGCTTGGTTGGCTTTGGCTCTTTCTTCCGACTGCTCCCCTTATGTCCGCTTTTGGATTGTTCCGCGGTTCCGCCCTCGACTTCTTTAGCCGATCCGAAGTCGAATTCGTCATCCGACTCGGCGCTTCAGTCTTTTCCGCTCCTTTCCTGCTCCCTTGTGTGGTCATCTGGGACATCTCTCACCCTCAAGTTCAGCACTTCGAGGTGACGCAACCCAAGCACACTTGAGAATTGCCGCAACTTGTCCAGACCAAGAGGCTTGGTGAAGATGTCGGTGGTCTGCCGATCCGTCGAAACATACTGAAGTTCGACTTCACCAGAAAGGACACGCTCACGGACAAAATGGTAGTGCACCTCAATGTGTTTGGTCTGTGCGTGGAAAACGGGATTCTTCGCGAGCTGGATGCTGCTGAGGTTGTCGCAGTAGATCGTCGTCGATCGGACACCTCCACCTGTAGATCCTTAAGTAGCCGCTTCAACCATATGGCTTCGCAGGCAGCGACATCCGCTCCTCTATACTCGGCTTCGGTGCTCTACAGTGCAACTGTTGGCTGCTTCTTACTGCTCCACGCTATCGCGGGACTCCCAAGAGAGAACGCGTATCCGGACGTGGATTGGTGATCGGCGGTGTTGCCAGCCCAATCAGCATCGGTGTAGCCGACCAATTGCGGGGCTAGACTGGTCCGAAATAGTAGTCCCCGGTCCGTAGTGCCGCTTACGTACCACAGTACGCGTTGCGCACACTGAAGGTGCTCCTCGGTAGGTCACGTCATAAACTAACTGATCACCCCGACCGGATAATTGAGATCGGGTAGGGTGATTGTCAAGTAAATAAGGCTTCCGACAATTTGTCAGAACCTCGTCGGGTCACACACCTTTCCGGAATTGGGGTGAAGCTTGACGGTTCTATCAAGAGGAGTCGAGACAGACTTATTGTCGGCCATCTTGAATTTGAAGAGCATATTCAACGCGTAATGATGTTGGCTTATCAATATGCCTTCGGGGGTGCGGATCACTTCGATCCTGAGGAAGTAATGAAGATCCCCCAAATCCTTCATGTCGAATGATGCCGCAAGCTGGAGCTTCACGCGGTTGATTTCACCTAGGTCGGCGCCGGTGATGAACAAGTCATCAACATAGAGTAAAATACTGACCGGCCCGAGTCGACCTTTTCGAACGAATAGCGAGAAATCCGATTTTGACGTCGTAAAGCCCATCCGACGCAGTTGTTGCGTGATCTTCGCGTTCCAGGCACGCGGAGCTTGCTTCAGTTTGTAAAGGGACTTCTTCAATCGGCACACTGCCGAAGTGTTCGTTCCGGAGTGAAATCCAGGGGGCTGTACCATGTACACCTGTTCCTTAAGCTCACCTTGCAGGAATGCATTCTTTACATCCATTTGATGTAAGTGCCACCCCTTGGCCGCGGCTACCGGACGGTCGTCATCTTCGCAACCGACGCAAACATCTCATTGTAGTCGATGCCGTGTTTCTGCGCGTAGCCTTTCGCTACTAATCGGGCCTTGTATTGGTTGACAGAGCCGTCGGTGTTGTACTTGACCTTGTACACCCACCTACATCCGATCGGCTTCACACCCTTCGGTGCATCAACCAGGTCCCATGTCTTGTTTTCCGCTAGTGCGTGCATCTCTTCCTCCATTGCGGCGCGCCAATTCGTGTCTTGAGCCGCTTCTGCGTAGCTCTCCGGCTCACGCACTTTCGCTACACGGGTCATGTATGCATAGTGATGCGCCATGTACTCGTTGTATCCGAACCGCATAATTGGGTTCTTTTGGCGGGTAGATCGGCGTAATCGGTCATTAGCCGATGTCGAGGTCTTCTCGAACGACGTGGACTTCGCTCTTGAAGACCTGTCACTGCTTCCCTCAGAGTCGGACTTGCGTCGGTCTAACTCGTTCCTATCCATGCTGGAATCCGACACCTTCTTCTTCCCTTTCTCTTTGCGCGTAAGTCGTCTCCTCGGCTTCTTGCGCGGGGAATGCACGACCGAGTCTCCACTACTCGCCGGCTCTTCATCAGACTGGTCGTATCGACTCAGTCGTCCATTCGGTCCACTTAATCGAAACGAAATCAGACTCTCTTCGGGGGTCTCGATTTTAGGCTTAGTCGGATGCACCTCAGCCTTGCTGTCCTCATCGTCAGAACTCGGATCGGAGGTGAGGTCCGGAGTCGGAGGCAAGTACCAGGACGCGGACTCATCAAACACAACGTCGCGGCTCACGCGCGCTTGTTTGGTACACGGGTTATAGCACTTATAACCCTTCTGCTCGTCCGAATAGCCAAGCAAGATACACTTCTCGGCTTTCGCGTCCAACTTCCTCCTTTTCTCCTTCGGCACATACACATACGCAATGCTACCGAAAACTCATAAGTATCGCAAGTTCGGCTTCATTCCGAAATATAGCTTGTATGCTGACACTTTATCTTCGATCCGATTCTGGATGTATACCGCGGTCCTTATTGTCTCAGCCCATTAGAACTTGGGCAAGCTCTTCTCTTCAAGCATTGCCTGTGCCACTTCCACAAGCGACCGATTTTTCCTCTCGGCCATGCCGTTTTGCTACGACGTGTATCTACAACTGAATTCGCACCGAATTCCCATCTGTTGTAGATAAGCGTTGAATTGACTGGAAAAGTATTCTTTTCCGCCATCCGACCGCAAGCACTTGATTTTTCTTTTTGTTTCCGTTTCCATGAACCCTTTGAGGTCCCGGAAACAGTCGAAGACTTCGCTCTTCCTCTTGATGATGCGTGTAGTCGTCGATGAAGGAGACGAAATATCGACTCCTGCCAAGACTAACATTTTGTGCCGGCCCCACACATCGGAGTGTATCAAATCGAGCTTGTTCCGACTCCGGTTACGCTCGTTGGGGAAGGGAAGTCGGCGTTGCTTCCCAAGCTGGCAGGCTTCACAAATTTGTGCCTTTCGGCCACTAAATTTGGGCAATCCGAACACCATTTGTTTCGATTGTAGGTCTTGAAGCCGCTGGTAATTGACGTGGCCTATCCGCTTGTGCCATAATTCGATGTCCGACTCGACTTTTTGTCCCTTCGCGAATATTGCGGTGCCACCGTCAGTAGAGTCGAGGATGAACATCCTCCCATCTCTGCGCCCTTGCGCAATGATATGGCCTTCTTCCTCAATGAAGCACTTGAGGTATGTAAACCGAACCTGCATCCCCTGGTCGACGATCTGCCCAACCGACACCAGATTCTTCGTGATGATCGGGACGTGTAACACGTTCATAAGTTTCCCTTTCTGCCCGACATGGCTCAAGGGAACTTCTCCGACATTCGCGATCGGATGTTGAGTGTCATCTCCGGTTGCGACTACTCTTGGTTGCGTCGGTTTCTCAAGATATGAGAACCACTCCTCGTGGCACGTCATGTGGTTTGACGCGCCGGAGTCTACGTACCACACCTTGTCTGATTTCGGGGTGAACTACTTCATTGAGTTTGCTTCGTGTCTAGTCACGAAGACTGACCCTTTTTCGGCTTCTCTGGATCCTTTGGCATAGTGTGATCGCTACCGGTTTCCTTTGTCGGTATGTCTGGAACCAGATCCGGAACCGGTCCTCTCCGACTCAGCGCGCTTTTTCCAGCACTCGCTCTCCCTGTGGCCTTTCTTACCACAGTACCAGCATTCCACGACGGATTTCCCTTGCCGGTTCACGTCGCCTTGACTCCCCCTATTTCCGGAGGGTCCAGAGTTGCTGTCGGCATCACTTCGGTGCCTTCTTCCTTGATCCCGTCGGCCGCCTCCATTGCGTACCGACTTGCCTCGTCTGCCACGACCACGGGGCCTCTCTCCCTCCGTGTACAACATCTTGTTGTCGGCATGCGTGCTTGTCGACGCACCCCCGTGGTTCTCGTCTATAAGGAGCATCGACTTTAAGTCGAAAAACGACGACGTATTCTCTCGGGTACACACAACAGTTCGGAATGCCCTGAACTTCAACGCCAAACCCTTGAGACAGACCTGGACCATCTAGCTTTCGTCGATGTTCACATCGATGGAAGCTAAGGAGTCACATATGTCCTTAATCCTCGAGGTATAGTCAGCCACCGACAAATCGCGTTGTCGTAGGTTGCTCAACTCCTGTCGGAGCTGAAGCTTCCTGGTTGTGGTGCTCGCGGCGAAAATCTTCTTCAGATTTTCCCACGCACCCTTCGGCGTTTTTGCATCCCAAACGTAGCTTAATAGCTGTTCGCCCACACAAGATGCGAAATAGTACAACACTCTGCTCGCCGATTGTTCCCATGCCGGGAAGTTTTTGTGTGTCGAATCTGGTGCTGTGTCATTTGCTCCATCGACATAGCTCTAGTAACCGTGTCCGAGCAGGTACTGGTGCATCTTGTAAGACCAAGACGCGTAGTTGTTTCTGTCGAGCTTCTCCGTCGGAAACGAGCTAGCCATTCCTCTGTTCATCGGTTTTCTTGTTCTTCTTCATTGGTTTTCCATTTAAGCAAAGTCGACTGCAGAGGTTCTCAACCCTCGCACTCTGATACAATGAAAAGAATTGCGTGCGAAAGAAATATAGAAAACTGAACAACAGAAAACACAGGTTTAATGGAAAGCTTAGGTTTGCACAGTACACACAGGAGAGACAGAGAGAGAGTAAACACAGAACTTAATTAAAAAATAATACTCAATCTGTATATAGGATGTGCTTAGTGAGCACTTTTATACAAGCCCTGACGATCGGGTTGACACAAGTACTGACAGTACTTGACTGCTCATAAGTGAGCCTCGACTCTTACTCCCAAAACTATTCCTTATGAGGAATATCTTTCTAACGACCTTTCGGTTTACGCACCGATACGACATTCCTATGCACCGGTATGCGTACCGGTTTACGCATCCGTTTTATGCACCGGTCCGGCCTAACCGATCGGTCCCAACCGATCCGGTCCTCGGCTTGCTCAGCCGATCCAGCCGATGTTGAGCTTGTCTCTCAACAAAACAACTACGCATCTTGGTCGTACAAGATGCACCAGTTCCTGCTCGGGCATGGATACTGTAGCTATGTCGATGGAGCAAATAACATAGCACCCGATTCAACACACAAAGACTTCCTGGGTTGGGAACAATCCGCGAGCAGAGTTCTCTACTGCCTCACGTCTTGTGTGGGCGAACAACTTCTGAGCTATATTCGGGATGCGAAAACGCCGAAGGGTGCTTGGGGAAATCTGAAAAAGATTTTCGCCGCAAGCACAATAGCCAGAAAGCTCCAACTCTGACAGGAGTTAAGCAACTTGCGACAATGCGATTTGTCGATGGCTGATTACACATCGAAGATCAAACATATATGCGACTCCTTAGCCTCCATCGATGTGAACGTCGAGGAAGGCGAGATGGTGCAGATCTGTCTCAGGGGACTAGCGTCAAAGTTCAGAGCATTCCGAACTGCTGTGTGCACATGGGAGAATATGCCGTCGTTTTCGACCTACTGTCGATGCTCCTTATAGAGGAGAACTACGTGGGTGCGTCGACGAGCACGCATGTCGATAGTAAGATGATGTACATGGAGGGAGATAGGCCCTGTGGTCGTGGCGGACAAGGCGAGTCGGTGCGCAATGGAGGTGGCAGACGGGACCAAGGAAGAAGGCACCAAAGTGATGCCGACAACAATTCAGGACCCTCCAGAAATAGGGGGAGTCGAGGCGGCGAGAACCGGCAAGGGAAATCCGTCACGGAATGCTAGTACTGTGGCAAGAAAGGCCACAAGGAGAGCGAGTTCTAGAAGAAGCGCGCCGATTCGGAGAAAACTGGATCCGGATCCGGACAAACCGACAAAGGAAATCAGTAGCGATCGCACTACGCTGAAGGATCCGAAAAAGTCGGAAAGGGGAAGCCTTTGTTGCGAGACACGAGGCGAACTCGATGAGGAAGACCACTCCGAAATCGGACAAGGTGTGGCACGTTGACTCTGGCGCGTCAGACCACATGACGAGCCATAAGGAGTGGTTCTCATACCTTGAGAAACCGATGCAACCAAGAGTAGTCACAATAGGAGACGACACTCTGCATCCGATCGAGAATGTCGGTGAAGTTCCCCTGAGCCATGTTGAGCAAAAAGGGAAACTCATGAATGTGTTACACGTCTCGACAATCACGAAGAATCTTGTGTCGGTCGGGTAGATCGTCGACTAGGGGATGCAAGTCTGGTTCACGTATCTCGGGTGCTTCATCGAAGAGGAAGGCCAGGTTATTGCGCAAGGGCGTAGAGATGGGAGGATGTTTATCCTCCACACCAATGACGTTGGCACCGCAATGTTCGCAAAAGGAAAAAAAGTTGAGTCGGATATCGACTTGTGGCACAAGTGGATAGGCCATGTCAATTATCAAAGGCTTCAAGACTTGCAATCGAAACAAGTTGTGTTCGGATTGCCCAAATTTAGTGGCCGGAAGGCCCAAATTTGTGAAGCCTGCCAGCTAGGGAAGCAACACCGATTTCCTTTCCCCAACGAGCATAACCAGAGCCGGAACAAGCTCGACTTGATACATTTGGATGTATTGGAGCCGGCAGAGAACGTTAGTCTTGGTGGGAGTCAATATTTTGTCTCCTTCATCGATGACTACACGTAGCACATGTGGATCTATGTCATTGAAAAGAACAGTGAAGTCTTCGACTGTTTCCGGGACCTCAAAAGCTTCGTAGAAAGGGAAACAGGGAGAAAGATCAAGTGCCTATGGTCGGATGGCGAAAAAGAGTACTTTTCCGGCCAATTCAATAGTTATCTGCAACAAATGGGAATTCGACGCGAATTCAGTTGCAGGTATACGCCGGAGCAAAACGACGTAGCCGAAAGGAAAAATTGGTCAGTTGTGGAAGCGGCACGGGCAATGCTGGAAGAAAAGAGCTTGCCCAAGTTCTATTGGGCGCATGAGCTGTATTTCAGAAGGAAGCCGAATCTACGACACTTGAGAGTTTTTGGTAGCATTGCGTATGTGCATGTGCCGAAGGAGAAATAGACGAAGTTGGATGCGAAAGCCGAGAAGTGTATCATGGTCGGCTATTTGGACGAATAGAAGGGTTTATAAGTGTTATAACCCCCGAACTAAACAAGCTCGCGTGAGCCGCGATGTTGTGTTTGACGAGTCCGCGTCTTGGTACTTGCCTCCGACTCCGGACCTCCGGACCCGAGTTCTAATGATGAGGTCAGCGAGGCTGAAATGCCTCTGGATGACTGTGAAATCAAGACCCTCGATGAGAGTCCGCTTTCATTTCGGCTAAGTGGACCGAACGAGCGACGGGCCTGGTTTGACCAGTCCGAAGAAGAGCCGGCAAGTAGTGGATACTCGGTCGTGCATTCCCCACGCAGGAAGCCGAGGAGACGGTTTACGCGCAAGGAAAAAGGGAAGAAGAAGATGCCGGAGTACGGCATGGATAAGGGCAAGTCGGATGGACGCGAATCTGACTCTGAGAAGAGTGATGACGGGCCTTCGAGAGCGAAGTCCGTGTCAGCCAAGAAAGCCTCAACATCGGCTAATGAGCAATTACGCCGATCTACCCGCCAGAAGAACCCTGTTGTGCAGTTCGGATACAACGAGTACATGGCGCATCACTATGCATACATGACGTGTGTAGCAGAAGTATGTGAGCTGGAGTGCTACACAGAATCGCGAAGGGCACAAATTGGCATGCCACAATGGAGGAAGAGATGCGTGCATTAGCGGAGAATGAAACCTGTGACCTAGTTGACGCACCGAAGGGTGTGAAGCCGATCGTATGTAGGTGGGTGTACAAGGTCAAGTACAACACCGAAAACTCGGTCAACCAATACAAGGCCCGGTTGGTAGCGAAAGGCTACGTGCAGAAGCACGACGTGGACTACGACGAGACCTTCGCGCCTGTCGCGAAGATGACTACTGTGCATGTTTTGCTAGCCGTAGCAACGGCGAAGGGGTGGCATTTACATCAGATGGATATTAAGAATGCGTTCCTACAAGGTGAGCTTGTGGAATAGGTGTACATGGTACAACCCCCTGGATTTCACTCCGGAATGAACACTTCGGCGGTCTGCCAGTTGAAGAAGTCCCTTTACGGACTAAAGCAAGACTCCATGCTTGGAATGCGAAAATCACGCAGCGATTGCGTCGGATGGGATTTGTGACGTCCAAATAAGACTCTTCACTGTTCATTCGACAAGGTCGACTCAGGCCAATTAATATTTTACTTTATGTTGATGACTTTGTCATCACCAGTGCCGACCTAGGTGAAATTGACCACATAAAGCTCTAGCTCGCGGCATCATTTGACATGAAGGACTTGGGGGACCTTCATTACTTCCTCCGGATCGAAGTGATCCATACCCCCGAAGGCATACTGATCAGCCAACGACATTACATGCTGCGTATGCTCTTCATGTTCGGGATGGCAGATTGTAAGTGTGTCTTGACTCCTCTAGATAGAATTGTCAAGCTTCGCCCTGACTCCGGAAAAGTTTGCAACCCGAAGAGGTTTCGACAGATTGTTGGAAGCATAATATACTTGACTATCACTCGACCAGACCTCAGTTACCCGGTCGACGTGATTAGTCAGTTTATGGCGTGGCCAATCGAGGAGCACCTTTAGTGCGCATAACGCGTACTTTGGTACATCAGTGGGACTAAGGACTGGGGACTACTATATCGGACCGATACTGCCGCGAAGTTAGTCGGTTACACCGATGCTGATTGGGCCGAAAACGCCAGTGATTGCCGATCCACATCTGGATTCGCGTTCTCTCTTGGGAGCACCATGATTGCGTGGAGTAGCAAGAACCAGCCAACAGTTGCACTATCGAGCACCGAAGCCGAGTATAGAGGAGCGGCTGTCGCCACATGCGAAGCCAGTGTCCGATCTGACGACGATCTATTGTGATAACCTCAACAGTATCCACCTTGCGAAAAACCCCGTATTCCACGCCTGGACCAAGCACATTGAGTTACATTACCATTTTGTCCGCGAGCGGGTCCTTTCAGGTGAAGTCGAATTGGTGCATGTTCCAACTGATCGGCAAGTTGCCGACATCTTCACCAAGCCTCTTGGTCTTGACAAGTTACGGCATTTCTCGGGTGACCTTGGGTTGCGTCACCTCAACACGCTGAACTTGAGGGGGAGAAACGAAGACGAACAGGAACAAGAGCGTGAAAGGAGCGGAGGTGGTCATCGCGGCGGAAGTGACCGTGACACAGAATCGGATGAAGAATTCGATTTTGGACCGGCTGAAGAAGCCGAAGAAAAGAGCAAGGGCCATAACCGTAGGGAAGAGCCGAGGATAGCCGAATCAGGGGGAGATATAGCCGAAAAGGGCGTAAAGGCCAAGACCAAGACGTGGTCTGATGTAGTCAAAGGCCTAAAGGCAAGAGGCGAATTGGAGACAGTCAATTCGGATGAAAGCGGAATTGAATCGGAAATGTTCGATTCAATCAAAATGCTCGATTCGGTTATTATGAATCGATTGAGGGCCAAGCGGAGAAAAGGGCAGCAAAGGACGCACCAACACCATGACAACAAGGGAGATGAGAAGGGCCGCACGAGCAGACACGCCGACTGGAAGGGTTGAAGCGCGCGGAATCGAATGGGTCGAGGAGCGCAAGCGAGGCACGAAGGCAGAAGGAACCGGAGCGTAGATCCGGAAGAGCGGATGGAACCTCAAGTTGAGCTTGAGGGGGAGTGTTGAGAGACAAGCTCAACATTCGGTGCGTAATCGTGTGCGTAACCTAGTGTGTAAATTGGGTGCGTAAAACCATGCGCACAATAGGCCATAGCGGTGCGTAAACCGCGAGGCTGTTGGAAAGATATTCCGCATAGGAATATATTTTGGGCGTTAGTGTAGAGCTCAGTTATGAGTGTTGAAGTATGTGTCAGTACTTCTGTCAGTCCGTATGGACTTGTATAAAAGTGCTCACTTAGCACATCCTATGTACATATTGAGTATTATTTTTTTGAAATAGAGTGGTGTGTATTGACTCTCTCTCTCCCGCATACTGTGTGTGTCCAAGCTCTCCATTAAACCTGTATTTTCCTACATTCTGTTTTCTATTGCTTCCGCATGTTATTCTTTTCACACATTGTTTGCTAAAGGACAGAATGTTGAATCAGACATCGACCTTTAGCATAAGCGGATCAGCCACGTCAACTACCAAAGGTTTCAGGAGTTGCAAATGAAATAAGTCGTTTTTGGTTTGCTGAAGTTTAGTGGCTAGAAGGCCCAAGTTTGTGAAGCCTGCCAGCAAGGGAAGCAACATCGACTTCCATTCCCCAATGGGTGAAATCATAGCCAAAACAAGCTCAATTTGTTACATTCGGATGTATGGGGACCGATAGAGAATGTGAGCTTAGGCGGGAGTCTATACTTCATCTCCTTCATCGAGGACTAGAACGGCACACTTGGATCTACCTCATCGAAAAGAAAAGCGAAGTCTTTGACTGTGTCCAGAACTTGAAGAGTCTTGCCGAAAGGGAAACAAAGAGGAAGATCAAGTGCTTGAGGTTGGATGGTGGAAAAGAATACTTTTCCGGAAAATTCAACTATTATCTTCAGCAAATGGGAATTCGGCACGAATTCAGTTGTAGATATACGCCGAAATAGAACAATGGTTGTGGAAGCGGCAAGGGCAATGCTGGAGGAGAAGAGCATGCCCAAGTTCTATTGGGCTGAAGTGGTTCGGATTGTAGTGTATATCCAGAATCGGATCGGAGAAAAGGTGTCGGCACATGAGTTATACTTCGGATGGAAGCTGAACTTGAGACACCTTAGGATATTCAATAGCATTGCCTATGTGCATGTTCCGGATGAGAAGAGGAAGAAGCTGGATGCGAAATCGGAAAAGTGCATATTGGTTGGCTACTCACAAGAACAGAAGAGGTATAAGTGTTATAACCCCCAGACCAAACAAGTCCGAGTAAGCTGAGACATTGTGTTCAACGAGTTGGCGTTCGGGTATGCTCTTCCGACTTTGACCCCCGACAAGTCCGACCTCCCGATTTCTGAGGATGAGGCAAGTGAGGCCGACATGATCTAAGAAGAAGAAGAAGATTTTGGCACTCTAAAAGAGAGTCTGATTTCATTCCAGCTGAGTGGCCTGAATGAAGAGTTGAGTCGAGATGAACAGTAGAACGAAGAGCCAATGAGCAGTGACGACTCAACCATGCACTCCCCACGCCATGAACCGAGGAGACGGTATACATGTAAGGAAAAGGGGAAGATGAAGATGCCGGAGTATGGCACATATAAAGGTACATTGGATCACGGAGAATCTGACACCAACCGAAGTGAGGATGGACCTCAAGAGTTGAGGTTGGATGCGGCCAAGAGGACCCTCAAATCGGCGATTGAGAAGGTACGCCGATCGACTCGCCACACGAAGCCGGTGATCCAGTATGGTTATCTGTGCGTGATCGGGTCTTGAGTGGTTAAGTCAAACTCCGATATGTTCGAACTATTCGACAGGTGGCCAACATCTTCACCAAGGCACTCGGATTGGACAAGTTGTTTCACTTTTCAAAGATGCTTGGGTTACAACATCTCGACGTGCCGCACTTGAGGGGGAGAATAGGTAGAGAATAAGGGGGAGAGAAACAGGAGAAAGCGAAAACTGAATTAGATGCAGAATCGACTGAAGAAGTTGACACATCCGGAAGAGCCGGAACAGGTGATAGAGTCAAGAAGGACAAAGCTGATCGGAAGAAAAAGGCCAAGAACAAGACATGGTCGGATGTGGTCAAGGGCCTGAAGACAGAGAACGAATAGGAGACAACTGATTTGGTCGAGCAATTTGATTCGGATGAGCCGAATTTCATGAAGGCCAAGCGGACACGCGGGCAGCTAAAGTCGACGCCAACACAGAGGAGCCGACGGGTCCCGAAGCACCACTGTCGCAATAACAAGGGAGCTGAGAAGGGCTTGATGAGCAGACAATCCGATCGAGGAGCGCGGGATCGGACGGATCAAGGAGCGTGAGCAATGCATGAAAACACTAGGAGCAGCCGGAGATAAGGACCGGCGAATGCTGACATGACAAACTGACCTCAAGTTGAGCTTGAGGGGTAGTGTTGAGCGAGCAAGCTCAACGTGGGATGGATTGGCTTAACAAGCCGAGATCCGGATCGGATGAAGACCGATTGGCTACGCCCAGATCGGATCGGTGAGCCGGATCCGCATGAGCTGGTAGGCCATTAGAGGCCTACGATCCTAGTCTAGTAGATAAACATAGTTTTTGGAGTCAGTGTCATTAGCTCAGTTATGAGCATTGAAGTACTTGTCAATACTTCTGACCGTCCTTTATGGACTTGTATAAAAGTGCTCACTAATCACACTTGTATGCAAAGACAGAATATTATTTTGAAATTGATTTTGAGTGTTCTGCACTCTCTGTCTCTCCCAAGTTCTCTGCATGTTATCTCAATTTCCATTAAACCTTCGTTTACTTTCTGTTGCTATCCGGTTGTGTTTTTAAGCTTCCGCACGCTATTCTTTTCACCTACCATGTCGACTCATTGGTTGATCCAATCGACCATCCTAAATTTGGCTTGTCAACTCCTCCAATTTGATTGCCAACTTCTCCCATTAGAAGGGACAAGATCCTAACAAGATCCACATGAACAACAATGTATCAAATATGCTAATGAAGGTGCTGTTTGCAGAGAGGCTGAGCATTTGCTGACAAAGAATCAAACTGGCGAACTACACCATCCCGTAGTGAAGGGGGAGTTTGTTGGGAAAACTAGTTCCTTTGGATGGGAAGAACACAATTCGGATATTGCACAAGGAGTTGGATTGTCAGGAGCCGATTCAACACCAGCTCAGGAGATAAACTGAATTAGTCGATAGCTAACTCGACCGAGGCTGAAAAATTGATTGATCGATAATCGATCGATAATCAATTCGGCTAATAGCAAAATCGACCGAATCTGACTAGGCTATATTCGTAAATAGTCATATATGCATATGAGTATAAATATAGTTAGGGCAAGTAGTTATGATGGAAGAGTGTGCGGTAGTCATTGTAATTTGTGCATTAGTGTGTGTAAAAAGAAATGTGCGGAAGCAAGTATGAAGACCGAACAGAAGAGAGGAAACTTAGGTTTAATGGAGAGCTTGGGCTTACGCAGTATACGCGGGAGAGACAGAGAGAGAAACACAAAAAACTATTTTTAACAATAATACACAATCTCTGTACATAAGACGTGCTCAGTGAGCACTTTTATACAAGTCCTAAAAGGACTGACCGAAGTACTAACAGTACTTCAATGCTCATCAAGAGCCCCTACACAAACTCCCAAATATATTCCTCATGGAATATCTTTCCTAACTACCTCCTGGTTTACGCACTCGGCCTAACCGATCGGTCCCAACCGATCCGGTACTTGGCTTCTTCAGCCGATCCGGCCGATGTTGAGCTTGTCTCTCAACACTCCCCCTCAAGCTCAACTTGAGGCTCTTCGGGATCTTCACAGCACCGGTTCCTCCTGGCTTCTCGCCTCGCTTGCGCTCCTCGACCTGTTCAACACCGCGCGCTTCGACCCTTCCGGTCAGCTTGTCTGCTCATGTGGCCCTCATCAGCTCTTCTGTTGTTGCGGTGTTGACACTTCTTCTACTGCCTTTTCTTCCGCTTGGGCCTCGGTTGATTCAGCGTGTCTGAATCAAACATCTGAACCGACTCGACTACCTCCGATCGGTCTTCGCTCTCGTCTGAGTTGGCTATCTCCAACTCGTCTTCGGTCTTCTCGCCCTCGATGGCGTCATCTTCCCAATGCCTGGTTGGCTTCGGCTCTCTCCTTCGGTTGCTCCCCTTCTGTCTGCTTCTGAACTTTTCCGTGGGTCCGCCCTCGGCTTCTTCAGCCGATCCAATGTTGAACTTGTCAACCGACTCGGTGTCGCGGTGTCCGCTCCTTTCCTGTTGCCTTGCTTGGTCGTTCGGGACTGTTCTCCCCCTCAAGTTCGGCACGTCAAGGTGACGCAAACCGAGCGCACCTGAGAATTGCTGCAACTTGTCCAAACCAAGAGGCTTGGTGAAGATGTCGGCAGTCTGCTGATCCGTTGGAACGTACTGAAGTTTGACTTCACCGGAAAGGACACGCTCACGGACAAAATGGTAGTGCACCTCAATGTGCTTGGTCCGTGCGTGGAAAACGGGGTTTTTCGCGAGCTGGATGCTGCTGAGGTTGTCGCAGTAGATCGTTGTCGGATCTGACACCTCCTCTTGCAGGTCCTTAAGTAGCCGCTTCAACCATATGGCTTTGCATGTCGCGACAGCCGCTCCTCGGTACTTAGCTTCGGTGCTCGACAGAGCAACTGTCGGCTGCTTCTTACTGCTCCACGCGATCGCGGCACTCCCGAGGGAGAACGTGTATCCAGACGTGGATCGGCGATCGGTGGCGTTGCCAGCCCAATCAGCATCGGTGTAGCCGACTAACTGCGCGGCTGCACCGGTCCGATAAAGTAGTCCCCGGTCCTTAGTGCCGCTTACGTACCGAAGTACGCGTTGCGCACACTGAAGGTGCTCCTCGGTAGGTCGCCCCATGATCTGACTAATCACACCGACCGGATAACTGAGGTCGGGTCGGGTGATGGTCAAGTATATGAGGCTACCGACAATTTGTCGGAACCTCGTCGGGTCGCATACCTTTCCCGTATCAGGACGAAGCTTGACGGTTCTGTCCAGAGGAGTCGAGATGGACTTACAGTCGGCCATCCCGAGTTTGAAGAGCATACTCAGCACGTAATGACGTTGGCTGATCAATATGCCTTCGGGGGTACGGATCACTTCGATCCCGAGGAAGTAATGAAGGTCTCCCAGATCCTTCATGTCGAACGATGCCGCAAGCTGGAGCTTCACGCGGTCGATTTCACCTAGGTCGGCGCCGGTGATGACCAAGTCATCAACATCTAGTAAAATACTAACCGGTCCGAGTTGACCTTTCCGGATGAACAGGGAAGAGTCCGATTTTGACGTGACGAAGCCCAACCGATGCAGTTGTTGCGTGATCTTCGCGTTCCAGGCACGCGGGGCTTGCTTCAGTCCGTAAAGGGACTTCTTCAGTCGGCATACTACCGAGGAGTTCGTTCCAGAGTGAAATCCGGGGGGCTGTACCATGTACACCTGTTCCTCAAGGTCACCTTGCAGGAACGCATTCTTTACATCCATCTGATGTAGGTGCCACCCCTTGGCCGCGGCTACTACGAGCAAAACACGAACGGTCGTCATTTTTGCGACCGGCGCAAACGTCTCATCGTAGTCGATGCCGTGTTTCTGCGCGTAGCCCTTTGCCACTAGCCGAGCCTTGTACCGGTTGACCGAGCCATCGGTGTTGTACTTGACTTTGTACACCCATTTACACCCGATCGGCTTCACACCCTTCGGTGCGTCAACCAGGTCCCAGGTCTCGTTCTCCGCCATTGCGTGCATCTCTTCCTCCATCGCGGCACGCCAATTCGCGTCTTTAGCCGCTTCTGCGTAGCTCTCCGGCTCACGCACTTCCGCTACACGGGTCATGTACGCATAATGATGCGCCATGTACTCGTTGTATCCGAACCGCACAATTGGGTTCTTCTGGCGGGTAGATCGGCGTAATCTCACATTAGCCGATGTCGAGGCCTTCTCGGTCGACGCGGTCTTCACCTTTAAAGACCCGTCACCGGTTCCCTCGGAGTCGGACTTGCGTCGATCTGACTCGTTCCTTTCCGTGCCGGAATTCGACACCTTCTTCTTCCCTTTCTCTTTGCGCGTAAGCCGTCTCCTCGGCTTCCTGCGCGGGGAATGCACGGCCGAGTCTCCACTACTCGTCGGCTCTTCATTGGACTGGTCGTACCGACTCAGTCGTCCAATTGGTCCACTTAACCGGAGTGAAATCGGACTCTCTTCGTGGGTCTCGATTTCGGGCTCATTCGGAGGCATCTCGGCCTCGCTGACCTCATCGTCAGAGCTGGGATTGGAGTCTAGGGTCGTAGTCGGGGGCAGGTACCAGGACGCGGACTCGTCAAACACCACGTCGCGGCTGACACGCGCTTGTTTGGTGCGAGGGTTATAGCACTTATAACCCTTCTGCTCGTCCGAGTAACCGACCAAGATGCCTTTCTCGGCCTTTGCGTCCAGCTTCCTCCTTTTCTCCTTCGGTATATGCACATACGCAATGCTACCGAACACGCTCAAGTGTCGCAAGTTCGGCTTCATTCCGAAATATAGCTCGTGCGTCGACACTTTGTCTCCTATCCAGTTTTGGATGTATACCGCGGTCCTTACCGCCTCGGCCCAGTAGAACTTGGGCAAGCTCTTCTCCTCCAGCATTGCCCGTGCCGCTTCCACAATCGACCGATTCTTTCTCTCGGCCACGCCGTTCTGCTCTGGCGTGTATCTACAACTGAATTCGCAGCGAATTCCCATTTGTTGTAGGTAACCGTTGAATTGACCGGAAAAGTACTCTTTCCCGCCATCCAACCATAGGCACTTGATCTTTCGTCCCGTTTCGGCTTCCACGAACCCTTTGAGGTCCCGGAAACAGTCGAAGACTTCGCTCTTCCTCTCAATGAGGTAGATCCACGTGTGCCGCGTGTGGTCGTCGATGAAGGAGACGAAATATCGGCTCCCGCCAAGACTAACGTTTTGTGCCGGCCCCCATACATCAGAGTGTATAAGGTCGAGTTTGTTCCGGCTACGGTTTCGCTCGTTGGGGAAGGGAACTCGGTGTTTCTTCCCGAGCTGGCAGGCTTCACAAATTTGTGCCTTTCGGCCACTAAATTTTGGCAATCCGAACACTACTTGTCTCGATTGTAGATCTTGAAGCCGTTGGTGGTTGACGTGGCCTATCCACTTGTGCCACAAGTCGATGTCCGACTCGGTCTTTTGCCCCTTCGCGAACATTGCGGTGCCGCCGTCAATGGAGTCGAAGATGAACATCCTCTCGTCTCTGCGCCCTTGCGCAATCACACGGCCTTCTTCCTCAATGAAGCACCCGAGGTGTGTAAACCGAACCTCCATCCCTTGGTCGACGATCTGTCCGACCGAGACCAAGTTTTTCGTGATTGTCGGGACGTGCAACACGTTCATGAGTTTCCCTTTCTGCCCGACATGGCTAAGGGGAACTTCTCTGACATTCGCAATCGGGTGCGGAGTGTCGTCTCCTGTTGCGACTACTCTAGGTTGTACCTGTTTTTCAAGGTACGAGAACCACTCCTTATGGCTCGTCATGTGGTTTGACGCGCTGGAGTCTATGTACCACACCTGGTCCGATCTCGGGGTGGTTTGCTTCATTGAGTTTGCTTCGTGTCTTGTCACGAAGGCAGTCCCTTCTCCGGCTCTCCCGGAGTCTTCGGCGTAGTGCGATCGCTGCCGATTTCCCTTGTTGGTATGTCTGGAGCCGTTCCCGGAACCAGTTCTCTCCGAATCGGCGCGCTTCTTCCAGCACTCACTTTCCTTGTGGCCTTTCTTGCCACAGTACTAGCACTCCGCGATGAACTTCCCTTGCCGGTTCTCATTGCTTCGACTCCCCCTGTTTCCGGAGAGTCCGGAGTTGCTTTCGGCATCACTTCGGTGCCTTCTTTCTTGATCTCGTCGGCCGCCTCCATTGCATGCCGACTCGCCTCGTCCTCCACGTCCACGGGGCCTATCTCCCTCCGTGTACAACATTCTGCTGTCAGTGTGCGTGCTTGTAGACGCACCCGCGTGGTTCTCCTCTACCAGGAGCATCGACTGTAAATCGAAAAAGGACGACGTATTCTCCCGGGTACACACAGCCGTTCGGAACGCTCCGAACTTCGACACCAAACCTCTGAGACAGATCTGGACCATCTCGCTCTCCTCAATGTTCACCTCTATGGAGGCGAGGGAGTCGCAGATATCCTTGATCTTCGAGGTATAGTCCGCCACCGACAAGTCGCGTTGTCGTAGGTTGCTCAACTCCTGTCGGAGCTGAAGCTTCCTGGCTGTGGTGCTCGCGGCGAAAATCTTCTTCAGATTTTCCCACGCACCCTTCGACGTCTTTGCATCCCGAACATAGCTCAATAGTTGTTCGCCCACACACGACGCGAAGCAGTACAATACCCTGCTCGCCGATTGCTCCCACGACGGGAAGTCTCTGTGTGTCGATTCGGGTGCCGCGTCATTAGCTCCTTCGACATAACTCCAGTAGCCGTGCCCGAGCATGTACTGGTGCATCTTGTAGGACCAAGACGCATAGTTGGTTCTGTCGAGCTTCTTTGTTGGAAGCGAGCTCGCCATGCCTCTATCCATCGTTCTTCTTGTTCTTCTTCGTCAAGTTGTGTCGGCTGCAGAGAGGTTCTCAACCCTCGTGCTCTGATACCATGTAAAAAGAAACGTGCGGAAGCAAGTATGAAGACCGAACAGAAGAGAGGAAACTCAGGTTTAATGGAGAGCTTGGGCTTACGCAGTATACGTGGGAGAGATAGAGAGAGAAACACAAAAAACTATTTTTAACAATAATACACCATCTCTGTACATAAGACGTGCTCAGTGAGCACTTTTATACAAGTCCTAAAAGGACTGACCGAAGTACTGACAATACTTCAATGCTCATCAAGACCCCCTACACTAACTCCCAAATATATTCCTCACGGAATATCTTTCCTAACGACCTCCTGGTTTACGCACTCGGCCTAACCAATCGGTCCCAACCGATCCGGTCCTCGGCTTCTTCAGCCGATCCGGCTGATGTTGAGCTTGTCTCTCAACAGTGTGTGTAACTAGTGAGTAGGAGTGTTAGAGTTAATATGCGAGAGACAGAGAGAGCAGAACATGAACTCAATTCAAAAATAATAATCCTCTGTATAGAGAATGTGCTTAGAGAGCAGTTTTATACATAAGTACTAACAGGTACTTCAATGCTCATACGAGCAACTGACACTGACTCCCAAAAATATGCCTACGTACTAGGCTGGATCCATAGGCCTCTAACAACCTACCAGTTTCAATCCGATCCAGCTCCTGGTTCCGGATATCATACAGACACTGATCCGGTTCTCCATTCCGATACCGATCCGGCTCTCCATTCCGGATACCGATCCAGCTTATTATAGATCTTAGTACTAACGTAAGCTTAAGATAAGGATAATGAAAAGATAGATAGAAAGGAGAAAGAGAAAGAAGGGTGCCGATCCACCCGACCACCCCCGAGCGAAGGGATCGAGACGGACGCGAGCCTCGATCGGCGTCCCATACCACCGTCGTGGCGTCGAGTCGTACCTGGTGCTGGCGCGCTCGCTACAAGAGTTGACCCACCACACGAGCAGAGTCTCGATGTAGTCAAAAGATGCCCAAATGAGGGTAGCTAGGCCTCTTATTTATAGCGAAACCCAAGGCCCCCAGGCAAGTTCACACTTGACCTAATGGGTTGTCTCAATCCCGAGGATTAAAAGTAATCCTCCCCTTCTTTACACTCTCATTTAACCCTCACACTTATCCACGTGTATAGATTACTACGGTAAATTCTTACCACGGGATATTATATGGTCATGCTCGTAACATACTCCCCTTCTTTAAAACATTGCACTCTTGCAATGGAAAGTTAGGGAAGTTAGTTCTAAGAGTATTTTCGCGTTCCCATGTGGCATCTTTTATTGATTTATCCATCCATTTTATTTTGAATTCTCGGATTTCTTTAGTACGTAATTTTTTTGTTTTAACATCGAGAATTCTTTCTGGTACATGTGGTTTAGAAGATAATTCTTCAGAAGTAACCAGAGTTTCAGTCGTAACTGTATTGTCGCCAGAACCTAGAAGTTCTTTTAGACGACTCACATGAAAGACTGGATGAATTCCGACACCATCGGGAAGAGCGAGACGATAGGCTGATGACCCAATTCGTTTGAGGACTGTAAAAGGTCCACAAAACCGTGGGGCTAACTTAGCGCACTTACCTGTAGACAATGTCTTAGAATTGTGAGGTACACGTAAAAATACCTTCTGTCCAGGGTTGAATACACGAGGTTGCCTATGATGATCGGCATAAAAACGCGCTCTATCTTGAGCTGTTTTTATATTATCTCGTGCAATATGCAACATATCTTGCATATCCCGAAGAAAGTTTTGCGTACTTCGCAACTCATCATGATGTATAGTAACATCTATCGGGGCTCGTGGCTGAAAACCATACATCAACATAAAAGGACTATATCCCGTCGACGTATGCTTGGAGCTGTTATAAGCAAACTCCAAAATTGGGAG
Source organism: Azolla caroliniana (assembly GCF_043228905.1). Lineage (NCBI taxonomy): Eukaryota > Viridiplantae > Streptophyta > Polypodiopsida > Salviniales > Salviniaceae > Azolla > Azolla caroliniana. The sequence goes on from NW_028230453.1 coordinate 8,221,965, forward strand.
ATAACGTTCCCATTTTGTTGGTTTTGCACCAACGTATGCTCGAAGCATGTCCTCAATAATTTGATTTACTCGTTCTGTCTGTCCATCGGATTGAGGATGATCCGTGGAGCTCATGCTCAACGTAGTTTCTAACTTCTTAAAGACTTGTGTCCAGAAGTCACTAGTAAACTTTGGATCTCGATCACTCACGATATCCATCGGTAACCCATAAAAACGAAACAATTCGTCAACGAATTGGTAAGCCAATTCAGGAGCTGTTACCGTGGTTTTAGTAGCAATAAATCTGGCCATTTTAGTTAGTCGATCAACGACAACCCAGATGGCATCATGACCTTTTTGGGTGCGAGGAAGGCTAACGATAAAATCCATGGATATACTTTCCCACTTATTATTGGGAATGTCCAGGGGATGTAAAAGTCCTGCGACTTTAAGTCGCTCGGCTTTGTTAACCTGACACTGGTGACATTTAGTCACATAGCTATGTATGTCAGGACGCATCTTAGGCCAATAAAATTGAGTGGAGATGAGAACGAGTGTACGATGTATTCCAGGGTGCCCTGCTGAGGGTGCATCATGGCATTCAAAAAGAATCCTCTTTTTGACCTCGGGTAAATCTGGAACACAAACCTTCCCATTATGGTAGAGCAAACCGTTAGCAATGTGGAAGTATTCCTTCGAGGATGTGGTGGTGTCTGTTCCAGACTCAACTCTTGCCCAGTATTTTGCGAAATAACTGTCATCAGGATACTTTCCTCGAAGGTGATCATAAAGATCTGATGATATTTCAGTGAAGCTAAGCGTGTTAACTTCACGGATGCGACTTAGTGCATCAGCGACAGTGTTCATGGAACCTTTACGATATCGTATGGAAAAATCAAAGTCCTGGATGAGATCAGCCCATCGTGCCTTACGACCTTTCAGGTCTTGTTGGTCACAAAAATATTTCAAGGACTCGTGGTCCGTAGTTACCACAAAGTGATTTCCATAAAGATAATGGCGCCATGTTTTGAGCGCATGTATAACTGCAAATAATTCCTTTTCTTGAACGGTATACCGACATTGAGCAGAATCAAGTTTCTTACTCTCGAATGCTATTGGTTTACCATCTTGATACAAGACAGCACCTATAGCATAATCGCTTGCATCGGTTTCAACCTCAAAAGGTTTTGAAGGATCGGGTAAAAGAAGTGAAGGAGCCTTGCAAACCAGGTCCTTGAGTTCCGTAAAGGCAAGGTCTAGTGTAGCATTCCACACAATAGGTTTTGTAGACTTACGCGTTTGACCTTTTAAAAGATCAGTAAACGGCGTCGTCAATTGGGAGTAATTACGAAGAGACTTTCGCAAAAACCCCACAAAACCAAGGAATGATCGAACTTCTCGAATATTCCGAAGAGTGGGCCAAAGCTTGATTTTCTCAATGCGAGAAGGATCAATTTCAACTCCTCGTTCGGTTATGAGATGTCCTAGATAAGTAATTGATTTCTTGAAGAACTCACATTTTGAGATCTTCGCATAAAACTGTTTGTCACGCAATGTTTGTAAAACAAAGCGGACATGTCTAGCATGTTCTTGTAATGTACGGCTATAAACTAAAATATCATCCAAGAAAATAACGACAAATTTTCCAAGTTGTTCTCGGAAAATGTCATTCATTTCTTGTTGAAAAGTAGCCGGAGCATTGGTCAAACCAAAAGGCATAACCAAAAACTCGTAATGGCCATAGCGCGTACGAAATGCCGTTTTAGGAACATCGTCCTCACTTATTCGTATTTGATGGTAGCCAGTACGGAGATCAAGTTTCGTAAAATACCGAGCTCCCTGGAGACGGTCAATTAGATCGTCAGCCCGGGGCAATGGATACGAATTCTTGATCGTCACTTTATTCAAGCGTCGGTAATTAATACACATACGCCATGTGCCCTCTTTCTTTTTAACCAAGAGAACTGGTGCACCCCATGGAGATTTACTATAACGTATATAACCCATTCGTAAATAGTCCCTGAGTTGCTTAGATACCTCATCTTCTTCGGATCGACTTAAGCGATACGGAGGTATACTTATTGGTGCAACACCAGGTACAATATCTATACGATGGTCTATATTACGTTTAGGAGGTAACCCATCAGGTAGTTCACTTGGAAAAACATCATGAAAATCATTTAAGATTTCATCAAGTTGTTGTTGTTCAAAATATGTTAATTGAATCGGGACATTATCGATATTGTAAACGTGAATGTCCGGATCAAGTACACAATAAAATAACGTAGAACAAGACAACTCGGATATTGATGGACACGAGGAAACAATCGAGAGGGATTGTTTTTTTACACATTGAATAAAATGCGTACAATCGTTCAGTACAAAAGAAATGGAATGACGAACCCAATCAATAAATAAAGAAGAGTTTTTATTATAAAACCAGGGATAACCCAGTATTACATCGGTGGTACAAAGATTCATTACATGGAAGTCTACTTCCTCTATATAAGTATCAATAGAAATTCCTAATGAATGAATCGCCCCGTTGATGTATTGTACTCTTCCATCAGCCAAGTGCACCGTGTAGGTGTGATCACTTACGGTGGGTTGGATTCCCCATATCTGAACCAAACGATCATTCACAAAATTGTGTGAGCTTCCCGAATCAAATAAAAACTGTACGGGAGATCCATTGATATACCCGTTTGCACGTAGTAAATCATTGGGACCCAATACATAGTGAGGGAAAGAACATTGACAATGACTTAAATGATGTGTATAGACCTGAAGGACATTAGGAATCTGACCTTTATGGTCTGCAGCTTTAGCTTTGTTGTCGTGCTCTTTCCGTTGGAGCTTTCGACATTGATCTTTTGTATGACCCTTCTTTTTGCAGAATACACAAAAAGGATGTTGTCGCTTACAATCGCGATCCAGGAATTCGTTGGGTGTCTTGCGTTTCCCAACAAATTGCGACTGCTTAGTCCCGGGCGCTTCGTTGGGTTTGTTATGGTCCTTCTTCGAAGTGCGTTGATAGCGAAGAACTATTTCAACGGCCTCTTCGAAGGATTTTGGATCCTTATCGTGCACTATCCAGTGATAGTCCGAATTGGGGATGCCATTGACAAAACAAGCTATCAACCAATTGTCCCCTTCTAGACCCGATTTTTGGATTTGGGTTCTAGCATGGTGAACATAGTCTTCTAGCGAGGAAAATTTCCTGCTAGAGAGGTTCATTAAAGCTTGTGCTGCCTCGGTTCGAGAGGGAGGTTGCAGAAATTGGCCCTTAAAAACCGTGACAAAATCTGTCCGGGTATCGGGCAATTTCCCCATAGTACGGAGGCCACGCCACCAGGCGGCGGCCTTACCCCCGAGTTCTCGGCCGACATATGCAATCTTCGTACTATCTGGCGTGGGATAGAGCTCAAAATGAGACTCCCATCGTCCCAGCCATGTGCAGATTGCTTCTTCGGTTCTTTCCTTTTTGTCTCCCGTAAATGGCTTAACGACAAATGATGGTTCACCTTGTCGCTCATCAGGTCTATTAGTCTCACGTTGTAGGCTAATGACACGTGCCTCAAGAGCACTCTGAGATTGCCGAAGTTCGGTCATCTGTTGAGCGGTGAAACTAAGGAATTGGGTTATTTGTGCCAAATACATCTCAGTGGACATTTGTCCAGGAGGATTCCCTTGAGTTCCTTCCGCTTGAGCGGATGACATCGGGTCGTTAATTTGAGCCATTAAAGATTATTTCTGGAAAAGAAATAGGATAAGGTCAGAGATATAGTCATAACATCTTGTCGTGATGTAAACATATCATGGGCGAGCATTAATCGATATCATTATCTCACGTCAATACCCCTCTAGACGTATGAGATGAGGTTCAAGATCAGGTTACTATGGTAACACAAAGGTGTTTTAAAAACCATGGGGGTGACAAATAAATGTCTTTCCCTGATCTCTATATCGATTTTTTCATGGTGGCTCCCCGAGGCTCAACCATGTATGTTCGCGTCATGAATAGTTTATACACGAAAAAAAAAATGTTAACAATAAACTATGTTTCGGTGCCCACATAAGTGGTTTCGGCTCTTTAAGTCCTATTACGAGGACCCCGAGGTGCACTTAGACCTTAAGTCTAAACATGTGTTATAGTCATATGTATCAAGGATGTTGTATGGTCTTGGTCATATTTGAACTCGAGACCTCGAGAACAAATACATTAAACACTTGAGCCAACCAAGTAAGTTGCTCTTCTCGAATGCTTAATGTTTGATGCGTATAAGAGATATGCGAGGCAATTGATCATATACGTTTTTTTAAAAGAACATATATGTCAAGGGTCCTTATTTCGCCCTCATTTACCAACACTATGTTGGTACGTTACCTAACCTCAAGTCTCGTAATTACGATGGCATATGTCAAAGGGCAACCTAATGGTCAAGCCAAATGAGCCCTCGTTTCGTAGTAGGCTCACGTGGGCCATCACATGGTCACGTCATTACGAATGCCTCTCGTAAGAACGAGCTCATGGTGGCATCGTATCCATGTAACGAGGGAAGGATGTTGGATACGTGCGTCATTGGAGCGACCTCACTTGAAGTGGGTCAAGCCCTACGTACTCAACATCATTTTGGCTATTGGCGTTTCTTTACGTAACGAAATCGAGGTCGTCAACGGGGTTATCAACAATAAAAAAATGTTGAAAAAGGGATGGTGACAACGCCATTCTCACAAAAATGTGAGGACGGCCACCAACATCCTTTTCCCGATCATGACAACTTTCGATATAATCACGTAATAACGAATATACACATATGGTTACTTATCACATATATACGATCAAATACGTATATATGTGACCACATATGCCTATATTCAACATATCGTTATAGTAAATAGCCACAAATGATGTGATCGAGATACGTAATCGAGGTATATACCTCTACGCACACGAAACATCCACAAATAAGAGATCATCGTAATACGCAATGGAGGTATTGACCTCTTACGCATACGAGACCAAACGCATATCGTTTACAACAAATCAAGGTATGAAACTCATACGCAAACGTAACATATGTTCGTGAACGTAATACGTAATTGAGGTATTAACCTCGTACGCATACGACACTCATCACATATTATTAACATGTCAAACGAGGTATTGACCCCGTGCACATATGTAAACGTTTTAGATAATCAATTAAAGACCACTACAACATCATTGATTTAATGAAAAAAATTACATATAAACTAAACACATGATTAGATGGGAGAAGAGAGAATAGAAAGAAAAATTCTAGAAAGAGTTACCGAAGTTCTTTGTTGATCGTTGTCTGGATCAAGGCCAACCGCACAACGATCGATCAGCATCAATCAAAAGACAAATGAAGAACAAAGAAACATTAGTACAAAAAATCTGATACCAAATATTATAGATCTTAGTACTAACGTAAGCTTAAGATAAGGATAATGAAAAGATAGATAGAAAGGAGAAAGAGAAAGAAGGGTGCCGATCCACCCGACCACCCCCGAGCGAAGGGATCGAGACGGACGCGAGCCTCGATCGGCGTCCCATACCACCGTCGTGGCGTCGAGTCGTACCTGGTGCTGGCGCGCTCGCTACAAGAGTTGACCCACCACACGAGCAGAGTCTCGATGTAGTCAAAAGATGCCCAAATGAGGGTAGCTAGGCCTCTTATTTATAGCGAAACCCAAGGCCCCCAGGCAAGTTCACACTTGACCTAATGGGTTGTCTCAATCCCGAGGATTAAAAGTAATCCTCCCCTTCTTTACACTCTCATTTAACCCTCACACTTATCCACGTGTATAGATTACTACGGTAAATTCTTACCACGGGATATTATATGGTCATGCTCGTAACACAGCTCTAGCTTATTCATCCGATCCGGATCCAGTTGAGCTTGCTCGCTCAACACTCCCCCTCAAACTCAATTTGAGGTCGGATCGTGATGTCAGTATCTATGGTAGTTAGTTATTCCGTCCGACTCCTTCTAGCGTCCTGCCGCCTCGCTCGCGCTCCTTGTCCGGTCCGGTTCTTCCTTCCACGACCCGTCCAATATTGCGCTTCCCGACCTTCTTGGTCGACATGTCTACGCAATTTTCCCTTCTCAGGTTCCTCGTTGTCATGACTCCGACACTTGTCGACTGGCCGGTTCCTTTGTGTTGCCGTTGACTTCCGCTGCCTTCTCATCCACTTGACCTTTAGTTGATCTGAGTCATCCGAATCCAACTTTTGAATCGAAATGGCTGTCTCCGATTCATTCCAGCTCTTGTCCGAGTTGGTAGTCTCCAATTCGTCTTCCGTTTTTAGGCCTTTCACAACATCGAACCATGTCCGGGTCTTGGCCTTCTCCTTCCAGTCGGCTCTGTCCTTTTTGAGTTTGTTGCCGCTGCCACTTGCTCCGACTTGCTCGGATATGTCGACTTTTCCAGTTGACTCGGCTTCCTTTTTCTTCTTATCTCCCCTTGTCTTGGTTTGTTCCTCTTTCTCTTCGGCTCCTTGTTCGGTGCCATTACCTGTTTTGGTTCCCGTTCTCCCCCTCAAGTGCGGTACATCGAGATGTTGAATGCCGAGCATCTCCGAAAAGTGTTGCAACTTGTCCGATTCGAGCGGCTTGGTGAAGATGTCAGCAACCTACTGATCTGTGTGAACATACCGAAGTTTAACTTCACCGCTGAGGACCTGCTCACGGACAAAGTGATAATGCACTTCTATGTGCTTTGTCCGAGCATGGAATACAGGGTTCTTGGCAAGCTGTATGCTGCTTACATTGTCGCAATACATCAGGATCGGGGTCGGCACATCGATCGGGAGGTCTCACAATAGTTGCCAAAGCCAGATGGCTTCACAAGTGGCATTGGTTGTGCCCCAATATTGAGCCTCAGTGCTCGACAGAGCCACTGGTGGCTGCTCCACGCAACAGCCACGCTACCAAGAGAGAACATATAATCGGAGGTGGATCGACGATCCGATGCATCACCAGCCCAGTCCGCATCGGTATATCCAACTAGCTTCCCAACTATACCGTGTCGGTATAACAGTCCCCGATGCCGCTCACATATCACAATAGTCGATGCGGGCAGTGAAGGTGCTCCACGGTCGGCTTCTACATAAACTAGTTGATCACTCCGACTGGATAACTGATGTCGGGTCGGGTGATTGTCAAGTAGATAAGGATTCCGAAAATTTGTCGGAACCGTTTCTTATTGTAGGCTGGTCCGGAGCCGGGATGTAGCTTCAGGTTCTGGTCCAGGGGTGTGGAGATCGGTCGGCATTCCGTCATGCCGAACTTGTACAACATATTCAACACATAATGGCGTTGTGAGAGAAATATGCTATCGGGGGTCCGGATCACCTCAATCCCAAGAAAATAACAAAGGTCCCCCAGGTCCTTCATTTCAAATGCGTCCGACAACTGGGACTTCACACGGCCGATTTCGTCGAGTCTGGCTCCGACGATGACTAGATCATCTACATATAGTAGGATACAAACCGGACCGTCCGAACCTTTCCAGATGAATAGTGAAGAGTTGGACTTTGAGGCCACAAACCCCATCTTATGCAATCGGTGCGTGATTTTCGCATTCCAAGCTCGGAGGGCTTGCTTCAGACCATAAAGTGACTTTTTGAGTCAGAACACCACTGACTTATTCAACCCTGATTGAAAACTGGGGGGTTGGATCATATAGACCCATTCTTCAAGGTCACCTTGAAGAAATGCATTCTTCACGTCCATTTGGTGAAGATGTCATCCCCTTGCCACAACAATAGCCAGTACCACAGGAACCGTCGTCATTTTCGCTACCGGAGTGAAGGTCACGTCGTAGTTGATTCCGTGGGTCTGTGCGTATCCCTTTGCCACTAACTGGGCATTGTATCGGTTGACCGAAACGTCGACATTGTACTTTACCTTATATACCCACTTATAATCTATACGTTTACAATGACGGGGATAGTCAACTAGGTCCCATGTGTCGTTGGCATCCAGTGCCCGCATTTCTTCCTCCATAGCAACACGCCAATTTGCGTCTTTCGCTGCTTCTGCGTAGCTCTCCAGCTCACGCACTTCCACCACCTTGGTCATGTACACATAGTGATGCACCATGTACTCATTGTATCCATACCATTTTACGGGGATCTTTTGGAGGGTTGACCGGCGCAATTTTTCGGCAGCCGGTTTGAGGCCCTTCTTGGCCGGTTTAGACTTCGTTTCTAAAGTTTGGCCTTCATCCTTTCCAGAGTCAGATTCGCTTTGATTTGACCCTTCATTGCCGGTGTCGTATCCCGACATCTTCTTCTTCCCTTTCTCTTTGTGCGTCAACAGTCTCCTCGGTTCCTTGCGCGGGGAGAGCATGGGAGAGTCTCCACTACTCGCCAGTTCTTCATCCGACTGGTCATTCCAACTCAGCTACTTATTCGGCCCACTTAGCTGGAATGAGATTGGACTCTCATCTAGAGTACGAATTCTTCATCTTCTACCCGAACCTCTCCGAGTTCACTAGCCTCATCCTTCGGATTCGGGTCTTCGTCGGGAGTTGGAGTCGATAGAGAGTACCATGATGCCGACTCATAAAACTCGACATCTCAACTTACTCGGACCTGTTTAGTCCAGGGGTTATAACACTTATACCCATTCTGTTCATGCGAGTAGCCGATGAGTATGTATTTCTCCGACTTTGGATCCAGCTTCCTCCGCTTTTGATCCGATACATGCACGTATGCTATGTTACTGAATATCCGAAGGTGTCTCAAATTTGGCTTCCACCCGAAATATAGCTCATGTGCTGACACCTTATCTCCAATCTGGTTTTGGATGTAGACGGCCGTCCGGACCACCTCAACTGAGTAGAACCTGGGCATGCTTTTCTCCTCCAGCATTGCCCTTACCGTGTCGACAATCGACCGGTTCTTTCTCTCGGCCACACCATTTTGTTCTGGTGTGTATCAGTAGCTGAATTCTCTCCAAATTCCTTTTTGCTACAGATAACTGTTGAATTGGCCGAAAAAGTATTCTTTTCAACCATCCGACCGTAGGCACTTGATCTTTCTTTTTGTTTCCCTCTCCACTAGGCTTTGTTGATTTCCGGAAACAGTCGAAGACTTCACTTTTCCTCTCAATGAGGTAGATCCATGTGTGCCGGCTGTAGTCATCGATGAAGGAGACGAAATACCGACTCCCGCCAAGACTAACGTTCTGTGTCGGTCCCCATACATCCAAATGGATTAAGTTGAGCTTGTTAGGGCTCCGATTTTGTTCGGTAGGGAATGGAAGCCGGTGTTGCTTCCCGGGTTGGTAGGCTTCACATATTTGGGTCTTCCGGCCACTAAATTTTGGCAATCCGAGAACAACCTGTTTCGATTGCAGGTCTTCAAGCCTCCGGTAGTTGACATGGCCGATTTGCTTGTGCCAGAGATCGATGTCCGATTCAATCTTCTGTCCTTTGGCAAACAAGGTGGTGCCTATGTCATTGGTTGTTGAGGATTAACATCCTCCCGTCTCTGCGCCATTGCGTGATTATCCGGTCCTCTTCCTCGATGAAGCACCCGAGGTGCGTAAACTGCACATGCATTCCCTAGTCGACAATTTGTTCAACTGACACCAGGTTCTTTGTGATTGTTGGAACGTGAAGTACATTCATCAGCTTTCCCTTTTGTCCAACATGGCTTAAAGGGACTTCTCTGACATGCACAATTGGGTGAGGGGTGTTGTCTCCAGTTTCGACAATTCTCGGTTGTTCCGGTTTCTCTAAAAACGAGAACCACTCTTCATGGCTCGTCATGTGATTAGATGCTCTGGAATCAACGTACCACACTTCCTCCGATACGGAAGTGGTCTTCTTCATCGAGTTCGCCTTGTGCTTCATCATGAAGGTTGGCTTTACCGGTTTTCCCGGTTCCGGATCCTTCCGATCCTTTTGCGTAGTGCGAGCTTCCGGTTTCCTTGTCCGACCTTGTCGGATCCAGATTTGTCCGAATTGGCGCGCTTCTTCCAGCACTCGCTCTCTTTGTGGCCTTTCTTGCCACAATACCAGCATTCTGTGTCGGCCTTCCCTTGCCAGTTTCTGGCGCCGTTTTGACTCCCCCTACTCGTGGAGGGTTCAGAACTACTGTTGGCACTGTCTCAGTGCCTTCGATTCAGCTCTTGCTAGCCGCCTCCATTGCGTGCCGACCCACCTCATCCTCCACGCCCAAGGGCCGGTCCGCCTCCGTGTAGAACATTTGGTTGTCCAGTTGAGTGGTCCTTGACCCACTCGCGTGGTTTTCTTCGACCATCAGCATCGATTGCAGGTCGAAGAAGGACAATGGCTTCTCCCGGGTGCAGATCGCCGTCCGGATTGGCCTGTACCATTGTGCTAGACCACCAAGGCAAATTTGTACCATTTCGTCTTCGTCCACTGTCACATTGATGGACCCATGTGCGTCACAAATCTCCTTTATTTTGGTGGTGTACTCCGTAATTGACATATCTCTCTGTCAGATGTTGTTCATCTCTTGCCGGAGCAGCAATTTACGGGCTATGAAACTTGCGGTGAAAATCTTGCGAAGATTTTCCCATGCCTCCTTCGACGTTTTTGCATCCTTGATGTAGCCGAGCATCTGATCGTGCACACAGGATGCGAGGCAATACAACACTCTGCTCGCTCCTTATTCCCATGTTGGGAAGTTCTTGTGTGCCGGCTCCGACACTACATTGTTTGTTCCTTCCACATAGCTCCAATAACCATGCCCCAGTAGGTACTGGTGCATTTTATATGACCAAGATGCATAGTTGCTCCGGTTGAGTTTTTCTGTGGGAAGCTAACTTGCCATACCTTTGTCCATCTTGGTTCTCTTCTGTTCTTCACCGGGTGTTAGGGTTTGTCTTTGAAAGCGTCTATCAACTGCAGAGGAGTCTCAACCCTCGCACGCTGATACCATGTTAGAGTTAATATGTGGAAGCGTATGAGAAACCGGCTCAACCGGATACCAATAGAACGTAGAGAAGAAGGTTTAATGGAGACCTTACACAAAGAATACATGAGAGAGATAGAGAGAGCAGAACATGAAATCAATTCAAAAATAATAATCCTTTGTACATAGAATGTGCTGAGAGAGCACTTTTATACAAGTCCATAAAGGACTAACAAAAGTACTGATAGGTACTTCAATGCTCATATGAGCGATTGACACTGACTATGCCTATGTACTAGGCTAAATCCGTAGGCCTCTAATGGCCTACCAGTTTCAATCCGATCCGGCTCCTGGTTCTGAATATCATCCGGACACCGATCCGGCTTTGGCTTATTCAGCCGACTTGGATCCGGTTGAGCTTTCTCGCTTAACAAGGAGTAAGAGAGGGCGTGAGAGTGAGGAAACTTTGTTGTAACCGTCGCTTGATGAAGAGGAGCTTAAGGTTTGGCTTAGAGTCTCTTGTTGTATTCCTTCCTTCTATAATTATCTAGTTTGGAGTTTGCGGACTCCGCGGGTTCTCCCATTCAGGGTTTTCCACGTAAAATATCCGTGTTTGTTGTTTCTTGGTTGTTGTGGTTCTTGTGTCTCTCATTTTGTACGTGTTGACCAACTGTGGCCGGCTACATATTCTTAACACATTGGGTACCCCCCAACAATTGTCTAGACGGGGCATGTCGAAAACTTTGCATCCTTTACAATATTGGGGCCTCCATTGGTGTAATTATGGGCATTCATGCCTTGTGTGATAGCCATGGCAAGTTGGGCACCCAATATGTTCTCTTCTGTTGGAGGATGTGTTGGGGTTGGTGTGGGTTCAAGCCATTTTCATTTGTTGGTTAGGGCCTATGTTGGCACTTGGAGGCCCAACATAGCATAATCAAATGTCATCACTATTGAACATGCTTTTCTGAATGATATGCACATTATTAAGAAATTCTGTAGAGTTTGGGCATAAAGCCCGTGGATGAACTAACTCATGAGCTTATCGTTTATGGGCCAAGGTTGCAACGCATATGCTCTTGTTGCTCTTGCAGTGTTGATGTAAGGAGTGTGAGTCATCGTTGCATGCTTCGTACGACGTTCGATTGAAGAAAATAAAACTAGATCTAGAGAAAACGGCAACAACACTAACTGAGGGTGGGTCAACATTTCGGTAGAGCTAATCATGCAAGCAAAACGTATGACAGACTGCTAAAAGGTTGGTTCGATTGACATGACACTGGTGAGGTGGGTGAAGATGAGACCAAATCATCCTCCCAAACCGGAAAGAGAGAAAGAATGTGTGTGTGTGTCGGGGGTTTCTATAAGAATCGGCAATGGCTTGGCTCAAGCCTAAACCGAGCCATTAAAGCCGTTTTAAAATAGTTTGGCGGTTCGGTTCGGTTCGGTTCAAAGCTTGAGCTTCGTTAACTAGTTTCAGCTCGGTTTGGGATGGCTCAAGCCAAACCGTTTTGGGCTAAACTGGTTCCCAAACTAGCTAAGGCTAATTGCTTTCGCTAAATTTGGCTCCTAAACCGGTTCAATTCAAGTTTGAAAACTCCCAAACCGGTTTGGTTTGGACAATGGCAAACCGGTTAAGCTGAAACCGAACTGGTGCCGATGCCTACCGGGGTCGGGCATAGACTAAGGCGATGGATGATAAAGAGATGGGGTGAGGAGGAGGGGTAGCTTTGGGAATTTAGTGAAACCTTTGTGTTCCTTCTTCTTCTTCTTCTTCTTCTTCTTCTTCTTCTTCTATCATCAATCATCATCTTGGCAAAGTCTCTACATACATACTTCTCATACATACATACGTAAGTCTACTTACATACATACTCCCTTCCTCTCCCTTCCTTCTCTTTTGTACGAACCCCAAAAGAGATCTCTGTGTGTGTGTCTGTGTGTGGCCATGGCGGATCAGCTCTCCACCGATCAGATTTCCGAGTTCAAGGAAGCTTTCAGCCTCTTCGACAAGGATGGCGATGGTATGTCTGCTATTTTAACTCAACTACATACGCTCTTTCTCTCTGTCCCTCTCTCTCTCTCTCTCTCTCTCTCTCTCTCTCTCTGTGCTGTGCTGTTATGAAAGGCAGAAATTCTTTCCTTCTCTCTGTGTGTTGTTGAAAAACCTGTAAGATCTCTCTTTCTCCTCTCTGTCTGTTGTTGTTGCGGATGTAAGATCTTTCTCTGTCTGTCTCTATGTAATGTAATGTTAACAACGAAAGGAAAGAGCTCTCTGGCCCTTAGCTTTTTTTTTTGAACTGTTTAAACTGTTTCTGAGTGAGTCCTCCAGCTTAGTAATCTGTTTTATCACTATCTCTGTGGAGATTTAAAAATCTAGGGTTTATACTTTCGGCATTTGAACCTCTTCAAGAGATGTGAGAGCTCACCAAGTTTTCCCTCTTCACAATGATCGATCTATATATGTTGAGATGGAATATGATCTCAAAAGAGAGGGCATTTGGTGATCTTATCTGGTTGAGGTGTAATACGACCACAAAAGAGAGGACATTTGGCCCTCTTCCTCATGATCTATACTTGTCGGATGTGATATGATCACAAAGAGACGATCTCGTCTTCTTCCTGATGATCTATACTTTCCTGAAATGGAAAATTTGGTATTCTAAATGTTGGTTATAGATATGCTTCTTGAAGGAGAATATAGATGAACTCAAAGAGGGGAGCTTGGCCCTATACCCATTTCATGAACTCTGTTTCCATTCATGGAATAATTGGGACATCCAGAAAATATGTTTCTTTGAGGTTTGGCTCAGACTCTGTTTAGAAAGAGTACGTTTGAGTGTTCTTCAAGTAAGGAATTCCTTTGACGACATTCTGGACGTATTATATTTTTTCAGAATACCATTTGGAAGAAACTAAGAATGTTTAATCAAGGATTCTCGTAAAGACATTTGTATATCCAGTTTTTGGGTGGTTTGGTTCCGAAAAGCGAAAACCTTTAAATTGATGTCTTTTGTAACCACACGTGGCTATGCTTGAGGCTTAGTTTGTGGTCAGAAATAATAGATCTGAGTGTTTCTAAAGTGATGAATGACGTTGAATATATTCTTGCTAGATGTAATGTTTCTTGTTCATCTGGAAAATTAGAGGTTGAGGAAATTTTGGGAGGGCATCCTTCCCAATGTGGATGATAATGTTTCCGAAACACAGTTTCCAAATGCTAATAAATGGAAATTTTCTCCTTCTGTGTCAGGTTGCATAACAACCAAGGAGCTTGGAACAGTGATGCGTTCATTGGGGCAAAACCCAACTGAAGCTGAGCTACAAGAAATGATAAATGAGGTCGATGCAGATGGTAATGGAACAATTGATTTCGCTGAGTTCCTCAACCTTATGGCCCGCAAGATGAAGGAAACTGACTCAGAGGAAGAGTTGAAAGAAGCATTCCGAGTCTTTGATAAGGATCAGAATGGCTTTATCTCTGCTGAAGAGCTTCGCCATGTCATGACCAACCTCGGAGAGAAACTTAGCAATGAAGAAGTGGATGAGATGATCCGAGAGGCCGATGTTGACGGTGATGGCCAAATCAACTATGAGGAGTTTGTGAAGGTTATGATGGCCAAGTGAGAAACCTCTTTTTTCTTTTCAAAGCACACAATTATTTTGATATATATGGTCTTTTGGGGGATTCAATATTCAGCTGAAGTTTAGATGTCTTTTTAACTCCTAATCATTATCTTTTGTAATACTTGGTTTGCTTACTTGGAGTTTTGTTTGCTGGGCATTCACTCGATTGACACCTTTTGAAGACAGTCACTCTAGAGAAATGTTAGTTTGGTTTTCACATGAAAGATTGGATTGCTCTATTGTATCTAGTTTGCCAATGACCCATGTTTGACATTTTGTTGATGTGTAACATAATGATGAGTTAATAGTCTGTGTGAGTTGCATGTTCTACAGTCAAGCTAATTTGAAATGGCTATTCAACTATTCATTTTAACAAGAGTTCTTTATTTGGTTCCATTGCTTTCAGTTACGAATCAATTATAGATTATGACTTTGAAAAGAATCAGCTGGGAGCATGCGATCTGATAATCTCGTAAACAAGCTAAAAACCTTTGAAGCCGTAATTATAAGAAAATCAACATAAAATTGATCCCCTATTTCATCGCTATGAATCCTATTGGTAAACAAAACAACGTATCACTAACCAACACTGTATAATACTCAAGTCTTGTGTCAATTTTATTTGTGTTCAGAATCTTTATCTGTTTTATTAGGCTATTTCACAAATCTGCTTGTATGGAGCTATGTGATCTATATGATGAGGAGAACATTCAAGTTCTAGTACAGCATTATAAAGGTAATATAGAGAGATTGAATAGCCTACTCTTGCAATATTTCACTAGTTTTGTGGACTATGAAGGTTAGAGTTCGTTTGGTAGATTTGTATTATATTACACTCACATGATGAATGTTTTGTACTTGTGACCATTTTTACCACTCTTTTTTATTTTCCACAAAAGAATATACTCCATTAGTTAAAATATACACAAACTTGATCCCTTTCTCGGGTAGGCCCTACCAAGACTATCCTATCCTACATAAGAGATCTCGCTTATTTATCTTACACTTTCACATATATCTCTAGCCATCCTTTCATACACTTCACCTACATTCACTATCCCACATGCCATGTCTTTCACGCCCCACGTTCAACTAATGGGAGGGGGGAACAACCATTTGGGTACTTCATACTTCCATAGTATATCCATTCCATTTGCTGCAGTCATCAGTGTAGTACACCATCACTTTCGAAAATTCAGCCTCATTAGCTTTGCAACATCAGTAGGATCATCAATGTGCTCATATTGAGCTCTTAGTGTAGTTATTAATGTGTGCCAGATTAGCTTAATCGATTCAGTTCGAGGGCGTTTGTGTGCTGAAAATACCTTGGTACACCTTGCTGTCCATATACACCATATAGTAATGGGGGCAAGCAACGTCCAAAGATCTCCAAGTTTTTGATTCTGTGCACAAGTTGTTCGTACCCTGTTGTCAGTGATCAGCCGAACAATGCCATTCTCCCCTCTGTACTGAGCATCGCATGTGCTATCGTATTTCGCCACATCATCCTCAAGACAAATCCAGCAAGCATGTCCCTAGTTGAGGGTGAACGAACTAAAGGCATGGCAAAGCAAACGTAGTGCCCTTTCCCATACAGCCACTACCTCCCGACATTCCCATAGACAACGGGAAATGCTTTCTATCTGTCCACATGCAATACATCTAGGGTCTACATTGGGGCCTTTACCCCACGTCCCTACCAGTAAGGCTCTATGTGCAATAAGCCATAAGTGCATCATTATCTTGCGGGCATATCTGTCATGCCATATCATTTTTACCACTCTTGTTATAATAGATGTTCGCATGAAAAGTCTTTTTTATTGGAATCTCCTTTTTACCGCATAATTTGAACCTTCATAACAGGCATGAAATTTGACAATCTAGATTGTAGTGTTAAAGGTTGTAGCTTAGGAATTGAGACAATTTTGCTTGGGCATATGTCAGGCCAACTTACCTATTGCCCAATTCAACTTTTTTCCTACCGTCCTCTATTTGGGGACAATTCAGCTTTTTTCCCACCATACACTATTTTGGGGTGCATAAAACTGTTAGTTGTATGAGAATTCATTCCACTATTACATACTTCCTAAATACTTTCAAGGGACTCCCTTTTGTTTTTTCAAAACTTTCACTTTCATGTCTCATTCTTTTGCTGCCAACTTATCCCATTGTTTAACTTCCCAAAAGCCTCAATCTTTTTCTTTAATAAATGTATCTTTGTCATTGTACTATAGTCATCTATGATGTTAAAGTAGGATAATCTTCCCAACACATTATTTTTTCTTTTTCTTTTTTTGGGGTGAGCAACAATGGTACAGATGGTTTCTTATTGAGTCATTCTGATGAGGAAGAAAAGAGTATTTCACAGGAAAAAGAGGAACAAAACAATAATTTTCCATTGTTGCAAAATTGTGAGAGCATTTGGTTCTAAACAGGGAGTGAGCATGTGGTCAAACAAAAGTAGTGGTGCACATACAACAAACACTCAGAAATTAGACATATATATGATTTTGAAGAATAAATCCAAACACTATATAAACAATTTATATAAAAGTACTTATAAGAAGTTTTATGTCTTGTAAGTGAAGAGGCTACAACCTACAAGTATAGAACTTGTAGGGCTATAGTTTACTATGAGTTTACAATAAAGAGTAGAATGAAGATTAGGGGAGATTAAGAAATAGTTTGGTTGAGTTTGTTTAGACTACGTTGTCGTGATGTGGTAGGTCCAAAGATAGAAAATAGAAATAAAGGAGGAAAGAGGACAACCACGAAAGTGTGTATATCTAAATATGAAAACAATTAATTAATAAGGAAGGGTTATTGCTAAATAGTAATGCTATAGATTGTAGGGCAATGGAGATCAAGTCCTTGTGGCATAAAAAGAATTACCCTTTAAGTTTTTGATGAAAAAGGGGGTAGGTGAATTAGTAGGTAGGGGGGTCCTTTTTCAAAAAGACGAGAAGAGGGCTTATTTTGGATTTTTCATTTTACCATTTCTTAGTTTAGGGTTGTGAGTATTTTCTTCTTCTTACTTCCTTTTGGAATTTTAGGGTTTTGTGGGATTCTTCTTACTTGTTTGAGTTTAGGTTGGGAGAGTGGTGAGCGCGAGAGTGGAGTTGGACCACCACTCCTTCATCATTTTCTATTTTGTCTCGGGTTAGTTGAAAGAGTATTTAATAAGGTTTCGTCTTACTCAAAGAGGTGGTAAAAGGAGGAACAAAAGGTTGAGAAAAGTGGCAAACCAAAGAGGGTGTGGAAATCCACAACAAAAGGTGTGACGACAATTGATCATGAGCTTGGGCCATTGAAATTTAGAGTCCGTCATCTCATTATAATCCATGTTCCATTGTAATCACTAATATAAACACTTCTTGTAATCATCGTTGGAAACCCTATATTGTAAAGGGAATTTCTTTTCGAAAAAACGAGTGTCGGGTCTTAATCTAGGTCTTATTGTATTAATCAGGTGTAATTTCCCTAATCCCATGTAAACAATTTGAGCCCTACTGTGGTGAGGGGGAGAGAGAGAAAAGGAGGTTGAGTTGCAACATAGGGAATGGAGAAGCCATTCCTTGAATCAAGATTTCCTCGAGTTTGGGATTTCCTCAACTCAATCCATAAATACGGCAATTACACGAGGGAAAACCATGAGGGTTTTTGACTCTTCTCACACAACTTCCTATCCTGCCTAGGATGGGTCCCCTATACTTATTTATGCGACAACGTGCTATTTTCAACTTTACAATGTTGATCATGAAGAGTAGCTAAATCAAATTGGCCCTTCATGTCCTAAAAGAAACAACAAAGTTAGATGCTAATAACTTAGGACTAGGCCCATAAAAAAGATTCCAACATGTCAATAGGACAACCAACTTTGTCCTAGGTTGTCTCCAAACATATGACCTTCATGTTATTAGCAAGACTCTCTTTCCAATTGAATTAACACATTATGAGGCCATTGTTATTTTTTTATCTTTTCTCTAAAATACATATTTCCTCATTTGCCCCGTTTTGACCCAACAAGAAATCATCGATTCCATTGTTATTCAACCCCATTTATCAAATGTGACACAATGTAAGAGTTATTGGGGGATTTCCTTCTGGGAAAAAAAACAAAAACATCATTTTCTAATTAAGAAATTAAAGAGTTAACTTATCAAGCATTGTAGTTTTCTTCAACACATTCTTCCCTAGCCTCATGCTTTTTATGTAACCTCAAAAATTATAATATTGAGGACATACTCTAGATTTGTTTTGTAATCATGATTTTTGTTGTGACAAAAGTGGTCATTTTGCAAAATTGTCAAGGTGATTGATAAAATTGTAGAAGGTAACCAATTCAATGGGAGGAACATGTACAAGTTTCTTGAAGTTTATAAATGTGAATTGAAACGAAATTGCATTCTACAAGCAAAAGACTATTTGCTTTGAATACATAATTTCAAGAATGTTGGCGTTACAACGAAAATGCATTCTAGAAGCAAAAGGTTATTTTCTTTGTGGAACTATAGGCCATCCATACTTGCAGTGTCTTTTGATGTCCTTACAGTAAGTTTACATGTTTCTCATGTGTTCTTTTTCAAAACTGTTACCTGGTGTGACAAGTGTGAAACAAGGGAGCTGAGCACTAACAACCGAATAAGGGAAGTCGAACATCAAGGAAGGAGCGGGTGGAAAGTGCAGAGTAGAAGGAAGCTATATATTAGGGAGTAACAAACGTAGAGGGAGCGAGAAGGATCTAAGAGTTTATGAATAGAGATAGGCTAAGAGAGAGTGAGTGTTCACTGATTATACTCAGTGTTTGTATCTGTATCTGTGTGCTACGTTCAATCGAATATACATATATTGTTTGTGGGTAATTTTCATGTCTGTCTCATCTCTCTACACATATATCTATATAACGTTCGGTCTGTGGGAGGACGAATATACGAATTAGTTGTAGCTGATTCTACAATGTGTCAGTCTTAGTCTCTATAACCGATCTGATAAATGATCGATAGTACGCCGCGACCCTACCTCTCCCACACCACGATTCCTTGATCCGATTACTCAGGAGGAGTAATCAAAGATGTTCTCTAGGAGGGAGTAACAAGAACCATCTCGAGGTTGGTGCGTGGGAACCATCATCTACGAGAAAATAATCGGCAAGCTACTAGCACATAAACTAATCACAAAAATAAACTTCAAACGTAATCTACAAATTAATCAAACCACAAAACAAGACCTTTTCATCAACCATGTAGAGACTTTACCATGTTTCAACATATTCATTAGAAGAATAAAGAAGCAATAAATCACCAATTCTATTTACTTTCCATAATCCGTTTCAATAATTGCAAGTTATTTAGGGTATAATGATTGGGCTCATAGTTTATAATTAGGAGAATGACTAAGGAGAGAGAAGGTTAAGCTTTAACTCTAGGTAGTATGTTCAAATAAGGAAGAACCATTGTAAAAGGTTTATAATTTCACCTTTATATTTGACCAAATCATACATATGTAGCTTTCATTCTTGGGAGGGTATCAAGGTTAAGAGATATTACCTTTATACACTATTACAATGTGAAGCATCTCTCTCTCTCTCTCTCTCTCTCTACGCAATCCACAACTTCTATGACTATACTTTTGGAATTGCAATGGATACTCATGGAAGGTGGGATTTGGTGTAGAGGAGTTCACCAACTACTCAAATATTACACTTCTCTTTCAGACATGTAAGCATGATACTCAAAGGATTCAAGGTTTAGGAAACTATAATGTACAATCTTTGATATAGACAAAAAATCCAAGACAATGAAGAGGACGAAGGGTGGTATGTTTGATTAAGACGGAATTAAAGAAATATGTGTTGATCATAAAAAATGATGAGCATAAATGATAAGAGAGCTTATGGGCAAACTAGCTTTCGAAAACACCATAACACCATCGATCACCTTATGAGCTTCGAGTATTAATGGAGCAAAGTCACTTGAGAGGTAAATGTTTATATTGTGGCTTTGTAGACTTCAAGAAAACTTTTGATATCGTACCACATGAGCATCTTTGGAAGAGAATGGAAGAACTTGAGGTGCCGAGCAAATATATGCTTGTAATTTCCCAAATATTGGAAATGTAGTCATCATGATTTTGTTATATGTGGATGATGCACAAAAGCTTATGAAGGCATTGGAAGAATTTTGCATACATACTAAGTTAAGTGTCAATAGCTCTAAAACAAAGATTATGCTTCGTTCGAGCATGGAAGACAGGGTTCTTGTTGAGATGCAAGCTCAACATGGACCAGATTGGTGAGCCGGATCGGATCCGGAGAGGAGAGCCGGATCAGATAGCCTGATCGGTGAGCCGGATCCACAAGAGTTGGTAGGCCGTTAGAGGCCTACGATCCTAGCCTAGTAGATAGGCATATTTTTAGAAGTTAATGTCAGTCGCTTGTTACCGCATGAGATGTACGGAGAGTTGAGTGAGGGTGAAGAAACTTAATGTTGTTGTATGTATGTGCAATGTATACAATTATGAGTGTGAGTGTGAGTGGATAGATAAGAAGAGGTGTGAGTGAGTGACTAGTGCGAATGGCCAAGGGGGCTTGCACCCCTATGTATTTACCCCCTCTTGTAACTATTTAACCCCCTCATGGGGAATGAATGAAACATGAACAAGTTTTCTCTTAATCTCTCTCTCTCCCCCTCTCTCTCTCTCTTTGACACCGTTTCTCTTATCCTTGTATAAAAGTGCTCACTGAGCACATTGTATGCACAGACAGAGTATTATTTTTTAATTGAGTTTCTGTGTTCTGGTCTCTATGTCTCTCCCGAGTTCTCTACATGTTATCTGAGTTTCCATTAAACCTTCATTTACTTTCAATTGCTATCCGACTGTAACCGGTTGTGTATTTTAGCATCCACACACTATTCTTTTCATGATATCAGAGCACGAGGGTTGAGAATCCTCTACTGTCGACAAGTGCTTAGACAACCAAAACCTAACACCCGGTAAAGAATAGGAAGAAAAGGAAGAAGAATGGATAGAAGCATGGCAACCTCACTTCCAAAGGAAAAGCTTGACAGGGGCAACTATGCATCTTGGTCTTACAATATGCACTTGTATATTCTCAGACACGGATACTGGAGTTATGTAGAAGGAGTGAACGAAGTAGCACCCGAACCGGCACACAAGGACTTCCTAGTGTGGGAACAAGTGCCAACCAGAGTCCTGTACTAATCTCAAAAATATTTTCGCCACAAGTACCATGGCTCGGAAGTTGTAGCTCTAGCAAGTGCTCAACAATATTCGACAGAAGGAGGTGTCAATGATTGACTACACCACAAAGATCAAGGAGATCTATGATGCATTGGGGTCCATCAACGTGACAGTGGACGAGGACGAAATGGTGCAAAGCTATCTTGATGGTCTAGCACAAAGGTACGGGCCAATCCGGATGGCTATTTGCACACAATAGAAGCCACTGTCATTCTTCGACTTGCAATCGATGTTTCTAGTTGAAGAAAACCACACGAATGCATCAAGAAGCACGCAATCCGACAACCAGATGCTATGCACGGAGGCAGATAGGCCCCGTGGACCTGGAGGACGAGGTGGATCGGCACACAATGGTGGCGGTCAGCAAGAGCAGGAAAGAAGGCACAGAGGTGGTGCCAACAATAGTTTCAGACCCTCCACAAGCAGGGGCAGTCAAGGCGGCACGGGAAACCAACAAACGAAGACTGAAACAGAATGATGGTATTGTGGTCGGAAAGGTCACCGGGAGAGCGAGTGCTAGAAGAAGCGCAACGATTCAGACTCCAAAGCGTCAAATAATATGACGAGCCACGAAGAGTGGTTCTCATATTTGGAGAAACCGGAGCAACCGGGAGTCATTGAAACTAGAGACGACACCTCACATCCAATCGAACATGTCGGTGAAGTCCCCTTGAGTCATGTCAGACAAAAAAGGAGACTAATGAATGCGTTGCACGTCCCAACAATTACAAAGAACTTGGTGTCGGTCGGATAGATCGTCGACCAAGGGATGCAGGTCTGGTTCACCCATCTTGGGTGCTTCATTGAAGAAGAAAACTAGATCATCGTGCAAGGATGCCGGGAAGGGAGGATGTTCATCATTGTCACAAACAACGTTGACACCACATTGTTCGCTAAGAGACAAAAAGTACGAATGGCCATTGGTGCTACAAGGCCTCTCCGAAGTACGAATGAGGAAGGAAGAAGCAGATCACACGGAGAGGCGGATCCGGGAGGTTACTGGATGGAACGATCCGGTCGAGGAGAAGATAGGTTTCGTGGAAGCCGTGTGCCAAAACTACGAACTTCTGGTGGAGAACAAGCGAACGGGGAAGTTCCGGTAGTTCCGGTCCACAAGATAGAGCGAAGCAGGCTGGTTACTGGCTGGGCACGGAGATAGAGAGGTCGATGGACTTACGAAAGGTCCTCGAAGAGCGGATCCTTGACAACAAGGTGGAGTTGTCGCTGTGGGAGGTGCTCGGAATCGCGAAGGAGTTCCACGATTCCATCGTGGACTTAGTAAAGCATAAACGGCTCTCGACGGAGCCGGGACCGGAGAAGCCCGTGGAAGTGTGGATGACGCACCTGGAGGAGGAGGCCTTGGAAGATGAGATGGCGGAAAGCCACTATTTGAAGTTGCATTGGGCGGGAGCTACCACGGAGACCCTGGTCCGGATCGGGCACGTCCACGAGCTGGTGGTAGCATTGCTAGACCATGGGTCCGAAATAAACCTGATGTTCATGGACTTCTCTAAAAAGGGTAAGTGGCCAATTAACACCAGGCACAGGTGGAAAATGTTGGGATATCGGTCTCTCCGGACGGGATCCGGTGATGAATAAAGAGGACCCGGTGAGAACTAGAAGAGATCTGGAAACTGGAGGAGACCCGGTGAGAACCGGAAGAGAGACATATCTGTAAATATGTTTTGAGAAAGCCTATTGAGGCTATATTTGTAAATAGCCCTAAGTTCATATAAGTATAAATATGACTTAGGGCAATCACTTTAAAAGGGTTGTAGTTGTCATACTGTTGTAACTATACAGAGAGCAAAAGAGAGAGAGAGAGAGAGAGAGTAGCTACGAGCACTCTCTATTGTAACTGCTGTTTGGCGAAGATCACGAGCACGAGGTCATTGCCTCTGTGCCTCCACTTTGTATTTCCTCTCATATATTGATAGTTGGAGTCCGTGGGCTCTCGTGGTTTTTCCCTATTAGGGTTTTCCATGTAAACATCCCGTGTCATTTTTGTGTACTCTCTCGTTCTTTCCCATTTCTGTGATTTAAGACTCAGTTGTGGCCGAGCGATATTCTGCGCTATTTCCTTATAGAAAATATGCGCAACGACACGTGCTACGGAGGAGCTACACAGGGCATGCCCGAATGTGCGTGTGAAGATCGACGATGTTGAGATAGACGAGCACTTCTTCGTGCAGGAAACATCTTCACACCCGATTATCCTCGGAGAGCCATACATCACAGCGGCCTGTATGGAGACCAAGGTGCTAGACAACGGTTTGGCGTATGCGCACGTGAAGAGCCAAGACGGATGGCACTCCGTCCAATTCTTGACAGTGAGAGCGAACCACGAGCGTAACTGTGAGACTCTCGACGGTGATGGCTGAGGGGATTTTTAGAGAGGGCTATGAAGGCGTGGGGCCGCGATGGTCCGGAGTCCCCGGAGGAACCCCGTAGGTTGTACGATAACCGGCATCTGTGACTGGGAAAGGAGGAAGGCAGAGGAGCGTCTCAGAGCGTGTGGAGACCTCAGCCTTGACAAAGAGATTGGCAATGCTTTGGAAGCGGTTTCCTTCAATGACACCCTGGGAGAGATAGGGAAGGTGGTCGAAGAAGGCCTCAATGAAGACCGGGTGATTCCGATTAGTTCCGTGGGAATGTACGAAGTCATTGCCGACTTCCGGGAGAAGGTCGAGTCGGATCAGAAAGCCTACGTAGATACGAAGTACAAGAGTGTGGACTGGAAGGTGAGGCCAATCATGGCTCCCTTGCCAGAGGGAAGTGAGGAGCGGATGAAGGGGGTTGCATTGGACCCGAGTTTGCAGAATCCGGCTGGCATAGGGCACAGGTTCACCGACAAAACGCTATGGGAGCTCAAGATTGGTGGGGAGGAGGAGGACCGGTTTTGGAGAATGCTCGGGAGGCATGGGAAGGCCTTCACATTCTCATCGGAGGAGAGCGGGTGTGTGGACCTAAAGATTGTGCAACCCATGGTTATCTTCACGGTACCGCATATGCCGTGGAATTTCAAACCGATTCCGGTACCCAGAGCTCACATCCCAAAGTTGATGGAGGTACTGAAGTAGAAGGTGGAGATGGGCATGCTGAGTGCCCCGTATTCGAATCGGTGGTTTACTGTGCTGAGGAAGAATGGCACGCTACGCTTCATTTAGGACTTGTAGTCAGTCAATAAAGTGACCATTCGGAACACAGGAATCGGGCCGACCATTGACGAGTTTGCGGAGGCCTTCACCGGAAGGTCAATCTATTCGGTTGGCGATCTGTACTCGGGGTACGACCAATTCCAGCCAGCCGTAGAAAGCAGGAATATCACAACAACGCAGACCCTTCTCGGCCTAGTACGGATGTGTACCCTGCCGCAAGGAGGAACAAACTCGGTGGTGCACATGGTGAACGCAATGAATAAGGTGCTAAGGAACTGCATCCCGAACATCACCATGACATTCTTGGATGACATCCCGATCAAAGGGTATCAGGTGGAGGATAAGGATGAATCGATTGGGCCAGACGGGTGTTGAAAGTTCGTGGTGGACCACATCGACGACTGCGAGAAGGTGTTAGAGAGGCTCGAGAGAGCACGACTCACCTTCTTTGGAGAAAAATCAGCTTTCGGGCAACGTGAAATCATGGTGGTCAGACACTTGTGCGGGCCTTATGGCCGGAAACCGTCTCCGGCGAAAGTGGAAGCCATCTCCACAATGAAGGAAGAATGCAAGTCTGTTATAGAGGTTTTTGGGTGCATGCGCGTTCTACCACATCTGGGTCCTACATTACACACACATCGTAGAACCACTCTACAGGTTGCTGAAGAAAGGGCGGAAGTTTGAGTGGAAGGAGGAACATGCGGAGTCAGTCCGAAGGATGAAGGAGGCGCTAACCGCGGCACCGACACTTCAGAAAGCGGTTTACAGCAAGGAGGTCTCGATTTACATGATCGTAGACACGAGCCCAACCAGAATCGGATGGGTGGTCAATCAGGAGGACGAGAGTGGCACAAGGTTCCCCATCTGGTTTGGAGCGAAGGTACTGAGCGAGCGACAATGAGGATACACCCAGGTTAAACGCGAACTCTGGGGTATCATTTCAGTAGTCAAGGCCGACAAAGACTATTTGATCAGGACGGAGGTTCTAATCGAGACAAACTGCCTACCGATCCTCGGTATGGTGTCCGGATGTGCGACACGGAACCTGGCAATGCTCAGGTGGATTGCATACATTAAGTCCTTGAATCCAGAGATACAACACATCTCCAAAAAGGACAACGCCATGGCAGACATGCTTTCGAGAGCACAGTGCGATGATGAGGACGACTGGGTTTCGGAGGACGAAGAAGTCGGCGTAGACTTCTTCGAGTTGGCTCGCATAGCGGTAAGGAAGGGAAGCACTCTGTCTGTTAACGAATTTAATGAGGACGAGTACGACGAGGAGTGGCTCCAGATCGGTAGGTTCTTGAGGACAATGACGCCGGATGCGGCATGGACGAAGGACGAGGCAAACCGGATTCGGAAGAAGACGTACCAGTATTTCCTACAGAACGGGAGCATATGGAAGCATCCGAAGAAACGAGACGACATTCCACTCCACGTGGTGGAAAGAAGGGAGAAGTAGAAGGCGCTGCTAGTGGCAAAGACGCCACGAGCTGAGACTTAACGCGGCTGATTTCTTCCAGGCCAGCACCGGTGATGGCTAAATCATCAACATAAAGTGAAAAGCTAACGGGTCCATGTTTACCTTGCCGAAAAAATAATGAAGAGTCTGACTTGGACGTCGTAAACCCCATTCTATTTGGATAGAAATCCAGGGGCCATACCATGTGCACTTGTTCCTCAAGATCACCTTGTAGGAACACATTCTTTATATCCATCTGATGTAGATGCGAACCCTTCACCGTAGGTACGGCTAGCAGAACTCACACGGTAGTCATCTTTGTGATTGGTGTGAAGGTCTTGTTTTAATCTACGTTGTGCTTCTGCGTGTAGCCTTTGACAACCAAACGGGCCTTATATCGGTTGACAGAGCCGTCAGTGTTGTATTTCACCTTATACACCAATCTACATCTGATTGGCTTTACACCCTTCGGTATGTCAACCAGGTCCAAAGTCTCATTGTCCGTTTGCGTCTTTCGCCGTTTCTGCGTAGCCCTCCAACTCACGCATTGATAGGAACTACACGCTTCGATGAACACCGCTTGGCCACAACTGACCTTAAAATCAAACATAGAAAACAGGGAATGAAAGAAAACATGACACAAAGGAGAGAAGAGTACACATGATGTTTAACGTGGAAAACCCTGAGAGGGAAAAACCACGGGAGTCCACAGACTCCAAACTATCACTATATCACAATGATTACAACAGTGAGCTCACGGAGGCGACAACCTCGTGCTCTCGATCTTCGCCACAGGCGGCGGTTACAACAGAGGCAATGACCTCTTCCTCTCTCTTTCTCTCTCTGTACACTGTTACGCGCTCTCTGATCTAGCGCCAACAGGAATGACAACAACTACTACAAAGTTTGCCCTAAGTCATATTTATACTAATATGACTTTTCGGCTATTTACAAATATAGCCCCGATGGACTCTCAGAAACATATTTACGAATATGTCCCTTCATCTGGCGAGCACTCCTCACCAGGCCTGCATCATCCGGCGCTTGCCGGGCATACATCATCCAATTCTCACCGGTTCTTCCATTGCTGGGTACTCCACATCTGGTTCTCACTGGGTCTTCACCATCTGGCTCTTGTCGGGTACTCCACATCCGGTTCTCACCGCGTCTTCACCATCCGGAGGGACTTGTTTCCTAACAAACTCCCCCTTTACTCCGGCATGGGATGTCTTACTAGTCCGATCCGCTTCTGGCATGCATCCAACTTGTTGGGTATCAGTACTTTGGTCAGCATATCTGACCCGTTCTCGGCCGTGTGGATCTTAGTCAGCGCGAACACCTCGTCATCTTCTCTTTCCCGGATCCAGTGATACCTTCTCTGAGAGGATATCTCCGTCTCTGGGCTTCGGTAACCGGCTCCTCCATTTGCTCTTCATCCGAATCCGATTCGGGGTCTTGGCCGGTTCCGGTTTCAGCTTCCTCTACTTCTTCTTCTGCCGGTTCGGTATCCTCACCGTAACCGGCTGGTTCCTCGAGCGCTAACCGGTCTCTTGCTGGTTGGGTCTGCTCATCGTAGAATAGATCCTTACCGGTCGACTCAGAGTTCATTATCTTCTTCTCCGACGCCCAGTCGGCGAGCGTCTTGTCCTCTATGCAGATAATATCTCGACTCCGGAATACCTTCTTGTTGACCAGGTCCCACACTCAGTAGCCGAACTCATCGTCGCCGTAACCGAGGAATATGCATGGCCGGGTCTTTGGATCTAACTTTCCTCTCCTGTCCTTAGCTACATGCACGTACGCGAGATACCCGAACACCTTCAGATGCCGGTAGGACACTTCCTTACCGGTCCACACTCTTTGCGATGTGTCTCTGTCCAAGGGTATTGAGGGTGATCTGTTTATCACATATGTCGCCGTCGACAGTGCCTCAGCCCAAAACTTCTTGGGTAGTTTTGCATGTGCCAGCATACTCCGGACCCTCTCCATTATGGTTCGGTTCATCCTCTCGGCCAACCCGTTTAGTTCCGGCGTCTTCGACACGGTAAATTCGAGCCGGATTGCCTTCGAGTGACAATACTCCTCGAACTGCCCCCGGTATTCACCTCCGTTATCTGCTCGAACCGCCTTAAGCTTCCGGCCGGTTTCACTTTCCACTCTCGCGTGGAGCTCTTTGAAGACGGATAGCACTTGATCCTTCGTCTTAAGCGGTGTGGCCCACAGCTTCCGGCTGTGATCATTTATTGTTAGGGCTTGGCGCTTTCCAAACCTTCACCTCTCGGCCACAATCGAGGAAACACGAATCAATGCAGACACAAAGAGAGACTCGAATGCACAGGGTTTAGCGTGGAAAACCCTAGACGGGAAAAACCACGGGAGTGCAAGACTCCAACTATCACTATACGCAGGGAATGTACAATGGCGAGCTGCAAGGCGACGACCTTGAGCTCGCTGTCCTCGCCACAGGCGGCGGTATTACACAGAGGCGTCGACCTCTTCCTTTCTCACTCTCTCACTCTCTCTCTCGGCTGCTCTCACTTCGCTCCCTCTTAGTGGAAAACAGAAAATGAGCAACAACCTATAGCAGCACTAAACAGTTTGCCCTAAGTCATATTTATACACATATGACTTTCGGGCTATTTACAAATATAGCCTCAAAGGGCTCTTGGAAAACATATTCATAAATATGTCCCCGCATCCGGATCTCTATCCGGGCACATTCATCATCCGGCTCCGTAGCCGGGGTCTTCATCATCCGGCACCGTAGCCGGGGTCTTCATCATCCGGCTCCGGAACCGGGTCTTCATTCCCGATTCCCGGACATCCGACCATCCCATCCGGAGGGACCGTAATCCCAACAAACTCCCCCTTCACTTCGGCATGGGATGTCTCTCCAATCCGATCCTCTTCCGGCACGCTTCTAGCTTGTCGGGTGTGAGCACTTTGGTCAGCATATCTGACCCGTTCTCGTCCGTGTGGATCTTCGTCAGCACGAACTCCTGGTCTTCTATCCTTTCCCAGATCCAGTGATATCTTCGCTGGATGTGCTTCGTCCGGGAGTGATAGGCCGCGTTCTTCGCAAGGTGGATGGCACTCTGACTGTCGCAGTAGAGTCGGTACTCCTCCTGCCGGATACCGAGCTCTCTAATGAAGTCCTTCATCCATATTACTTCCTTGCCGGCTTCAACAGCCGCCATGTACTCCGCCTCCGTGGTTGACAACGCAACCGTCTTCTGCAGCCTCGACTGCCACGAAACAGCTCCCCCTGCATACGTCATCACATACCCTGATGTGGACCGGCTAGTATCTGCATCAGCCGACATATCCGAATCGGTAAAGCCGTCGAGTTCGGGCTTACCGGAGCCGAATCGGAGGCACACGTTTGCCGTGCCCTTCAGGTATCGGAGTATCCACTTGGCCGCGTTCCAGTGTTCTTTGCCGGGATTGCTCATGTACCGGCTCACCACTCCGACTGCATAGCCTATGTCCGGTCTTGTACACACCATTGCGTACATCAAGCTTCCGACGGCAGAGGCATATGGTACTTTCATCATGTCCTCCTTCTCAGCCTTTGTCTTGGGGCTTTGCTTGCTGGACAACTTGCAGTTTGCCGGGAGGGTTGATCCGACCGGTCTTGCTTCCGACATGTTGAACCGTTGAAGCACCTTTGTCACGTACTTCTCCTGTGACAGCCACAACTGCTTCTTCCTCCGGTCCCGGATGATGTGCATCACTAATATTTGCCTCGCCGGACCCAAGTCCTTCATTGAGAAGGTTCGGTGAAGAGCCTTCGAACTTCTTCACAAACACGCAGTGATCGGACTGCGTTTTGTGGTACCCTTCGTCGGTCATGAAAGAGTCGAACTTCCGGTACCATTGCCGGGGAGCCTGCTTCAGTCCGTAAAGGCTCTTCTTCAACCGGCATACCAGGTGCTCCTTCCCTTTCTTCTCGAATCCTTCCGGTTGCTGCATGTAGATCTCTTCTTCGAGGTCACCGTGAAGGAATGCCGTCTTCACGTCCATCTGTTCTACCTCGAGGTCCATGCTTGCCGCTATGCTCAGCACCGTCAGGATGGAGGTCATCCTCACTACCGGGGCAAATATCTCGTCGAAGTCGACGCCCTTCTTCTGCTGGAACCCCTTCACCACGATCCTGGCTTTGTATCTCGGGGGTTTGCCGGCATCTCCCGGTTTCAGCTTGAACACCCACTTGTTTCGAAGTGCCCGTTTTCCTTTCGGCAACTCCACAAGTTCATATGTGTGGTTCTCATGCAGGGAATCCATCTCCTCTTGCATGGCACTTAACCACCTGCGGCTATGGGTGTCAAGCTTTGCTTCTTCAAAACTCTCCGGCTCCCCCTCGTCGGTTAGCAGCACGTGCTCTGGTTCCGAAAATCTCCGGGGGGCCCTTCTCTCTCTTAGAGGATATCTCCGTTCCGGAGCTTCGGTAACCGGCTCCTCCGTTTCCTCTTCATCCGAATCCATTCCGGGATCGGGGCCGGTTCCGGTATCAGTTTCATCTTCCTCGGCCGGTTCTGTTTCTTCACCTTCTTCGGCCGGATCCTCGAGTGCTAACCGATCCCTTGCCGGTCGGGACTGCTCCTCGTAGAGTTGATCCTCACCGGTCCACTTGGAGCTCTTCATCTTCTTCTCCGACTCCCAGTCGGCGAGTGTCTTGTCCTCCATGAAGATGATATCACGACTCCGGAATATCTTTTTGTCGACCGGGTCCCATACTCGGTAGCCGAACATGTCGTCGCCGTAACCGAGGAATATGCATGGCCGGGTCTTTGGAGCTAACTTTCCTCTCCGGTCCTTTGCCACATGCACGTATGCGAGACACCCGAACACCTTCAAATGCCGGTAGGACACTTCCTTACCGGTCCACACTCTCTGTGGCGTGTCTCCATCCAGGGGTACTGAGGGTGATCTATTTATCACATATGTCGCCGTCGACATTGCCTCATCCCAAAATCCCTTGGGTAATTTCGCATGTGCTAGCATACTCCGGACCCTCTCCATTATGGTCCGGTTCATCCTCTCGGCCAGCCCGTTCAGTTCTGGCGTCTTCGGCACAGTAAACTCGAGCCGGATTCCCATCGAACGGCAATACTCCTCAAATTGCCCTCGGTATTCTCCTCCGTTATCCGCTCGTAGTGCTTTCAGGTTTTTGGCGGATTCTCTTTCCACTCTCGCGTGGAGTTCTTTGAAGACGGACAATACTTGGTCCTTTGTCTTCAACGGTGCCGTCCACAGCTTCCGGCTATGGTCATCTATGAATGTTACGAAGTACTGGGCTCCGCCATGTGACTTCGTTTCTACCTGACACACATCAGTGTGTACCAACTCCAATGGTGCGCTACGTCTCGTCGGTGGCCTTGAGTGGAAGGAGGTTCGGTTCTGCTTACCGGCCAGGCAATCGGTGCACTTCTCCAGGTGCACATGCTTCACTGGAATAAGGTTGTCTTCTGCAAGCCTCTTCATCCCCTTCTCACTCATGTGGCACAATCTCTTGTGCCACAGCTCACCGGTAGTGTCGGCTGCCATGTTCAACTCCTCCGGACACAACCAGGCATTCATAAGGTACAGTGTGTTGACTTTCCGGGCCCGAGCCACTATCAGGCTCCCCTTGCTGAACTTCATTACGCCGTTCCGGATGCTACCTGTGTAGCCTTCATCGTCTAGCCTCCCGGCCGAAATCAGGTTCAATCGAACCTCCGGAACGTGTCGGACATCCTTCAGCAACATTTTGCATCCGGTCGAGGTTGTCAACCACACGTCTCCTATGCCGGCAATCCGGCACGTACCTTCATTTCCCATCCGAACACAGCCATGCTCACCGACTGTGTAGGATGAGAAGTATCTTCTTTCCGGGGTCAGGTGGAACGACGCTCCGGAATCGACCACCCAGGTAGTCTCATCGCCGGCAATGTTTAGTTCACCTTCTTCGGTGATGAGCATGATCTCCTCTTCACTTGCCGCGAGTGCCGTCGTTCCTTTCCGGTCCTGCCCTCGCCGATCCGGACCTCTCCGGTCCGTGGCTCCCCGGTATGCACCGTTTCGCTCCGGTGACTTCTTCGAATCGGTGTCATCGGCTCCGTTGTCTTTTCGGTAATGCCGACAATTCTTTCGGAAGTGCCCCGGCTTCCCACAGTGGAAGCATGTGGGCCTTCCTCTTGACTGCGACCGGGTCCCCGACTTCTCCCGTCTTTGTGGACTCCGGTTCCGTTGTCTTCCCCGATCCGATTTGGCAAGCAGCATCTCCGACACGCTTCTTCGTTCAAAATGCTTGTCTTTACCGTTTGTAGGGACAAGTTATCTTCGGTGCAGGAGGTGCTGAGAGTCACCACCAAGTTCTCCCAGCTTGCCGGCAATGTACACATCAGGATGATGGCTTGCATTGCATCCTCCAACGGGAACTTGATCGCTTCAAGCTGGTTCACGAATCCCATGAACGTGGTTACGTGTTCCACCATACTCTCGCCGCGCCGGTACTTGAGGTTCACTATCTTCCTCATCAGGGAGGTCCGGTTCAACGCATTCTTCCTCTCGTAGAGGCCCGACAGCTTCTGCCACATCTCATATGCGTTGGTGTCGTTCGCCACATGTTGTAGAACGCTCACGTCGACGTATTGCCGAATGGTTGCAACGGCTTTCCGGTTCAGAAGCCTCCATTCTGTCTCAAGTACCCCCTTGGGTATTTCCGACCTGTCGATCGGTTCATACAGGTCCCGAACAATGAGCAGATCCTCCATCTTTATCTTCTAGTCGGCGTAGTTCTGCGCATTCAGCACTATCATCCCCGGCTGCCCGCTGCTGCCGCCTTCCATTTTCTGCAATGCAGTCGCTCTGATACCAGTTTGTTAGGGCTTGGCGCTTTCCAAACCTTCACCTCTCGGCCACAAAGAGGAAACACGAATCAATGCAGACACAAAGAGAGACTCGAATGCACAGGGTTTAGCGTGGAAAACCCTAGACGGGAAAAACCACGGGAGTGCAAGACTCAAACTATCACTATACGCAGGGAATGTACAATGGCGAGCTGCAAGGCGACGACCTTGAGCTCGCTGTCCTCGCCACAGGCGGCGGTATTACACAGAGGCGTCGACCTCTTCCTTTCTCACTCTCTCACTCTCTCTCTCGGCTGCTCTCACTTCGCTCCCTCTTAGTGGAAAACAGAAAATGAGCAACAACCTACAGCAGCACTAAACAGTTTGTCCTAAGTCATATTTATACACATATGAATTTCGGGCTATTTACAAATATAGCCTCAAAGGGCTCTTGGAAAACATATTCATAAATATGTCCCCGCATCCGGATCTCTATCCGGGCACATTCATCATCCGGCTCCGTAGCCGGGGTCTTCATCATCCGGCTCCGTAGCCGGGGTCTTCATCATCCGGCTCCGTAGCCGGGGTCTTCATCATCCGGCTCTGGAACCGGGTCTTCATTCCCGATTCCCGGACATCCGACCATCCCATCCGGAAGGACCGTAATCCCAACATTTATGAACGTCACGAAGTACTGCGATCCGGCATGTGACTTTGTGTCCACTTGACACACATCAGTATGCATCAACTCCAGTGGTGCATTACGTCTCATCGGTGGCCTCGATCGGCAGGAGGTCCGGTTTTGTTTACCGGCCAAACAATCAGTGCACTTCTCCAAGTGCACGTTCTTCACTGGAATGAGGTTGTCGTCTGCAGCCTCTTCATCCCCTTCTCGCTCATTTGACACAGCCTCTTGTGCCACAGGTCACCGACAGTGTCGGATGCTACGTTCACTTCTTCCAGGCATAACCGGGCTTCATCAGGTACAACGTGTTTATCTTCCGGGCTCGAGCCACAATCATGCTCCATTTGCTGAACTTCATAACACCGTTCCGGATGCTACCCGTGTAGACTTCATCATCTAGCCGACCGACTGATATCAGGTTCAGACGAACCTCCGGAATGTGTCGGACATCCTTCAGCAGCATCTTGCACCCGGTTGGTGTTGTCAGCCACACGTCTCCTATGCCGACAATTCGGCATGTACCTGTTAGGAAATCGACGGTTTCAAAACCTTCACCTCTCGGCCACAACCGAGGAAACACGAGTCAGTGCAGCAGTAAATCCAAAACACAGTGAGAGACTCGAATGCACAGGGTTTAGCGTGGAAAACCCTAAACGGGAAAAACCACGGGAGTGCAAGACTCCAACTATCACTATACGCAGGGAATGTACAATGGCGAGCTGCAAGGCGACGACCTTGAGCTCGCTGTCCTCGCCACAGGCGGCGGTATTACACAGAGGCGTCGACCTCTTCCTTTCTCTCTCTCTCTCTCTCTCTCTCTCGGCTGTTCTCACTTCGCTCCCTCTAAGTGGAAAACAGAAAATGAGCAACAACAAAACTGTTTGCCCTAAGTCATATTTATACACATATGACTTTCGGGCTATTTACAAATATAGCCTCAAGGGCCCTTGGCAAACATATTCACAAATATGTCCCCGCATCCGGATCTCTCTCCGGGTACATTCGTCATCCGGCTCCGTAGCCGGGGTCTTCATCATCCGGCTCCGTAGCCGGGGTCTTCATCATCCGGCTCCATAGCCGGGGTCTTCATCATCCGGATCCGGAACCGGGTCTTCATCATCCGGCTCCGGAACCGGGTCTTCATTCCCGATTCCCGGACATCTGACCATCCCATCCGGAGGGACCGTAATCCCAACAGTACCTTCATTCCCCATCCGGACACAGCCGTGATCACCGGCTGAGTAGGATGAGAAGCATTTCCGGTCAGGGGTAAGGTGGAACGACGCTCCGGAGTCGACAACCCAGGTCATCTCGTCACCTCCCCCTTGAATTTGACCGTGTCCCCGACTTTTCATGGTTCTAGGGACTACGGTTTCTTTGTCTTCCGCGTTCCGATTCGTTAAGGAGCGCTTTGGAGTCGGAGCTCATATTGCCTCCTCATCTAGCAAGCTCCACTTCACATTGCTAGGCATAACTGTTTCCCTTCCGGCCCGGCGTTGCCCAAAGTGACAACCAACGTCTCCCAGCTTTCCGGGAGGGAACCGAGCAAGAGTTGCGCTAGTACCTCATTGGCGAGAGGTACTTCCAGTGATGTTGCCTGGTGTATCAGCCCTTGGAAGGCATTCATGTGCTCCGCCATGTTGGAGCCATCTTGGTACCGGAGTCTTACTAGCTTCCGGAACACCGAAACTTGTTTAACAACATTTTTGTTCTGAAACATAATGTTGATCTTCTCCTAGAGCTCATGAGCCTTGCTCTCTTCATTAAAGTTGTTGTATAGGCTCATGTCGATGAAGCACCGTATGTACGCCGTTGTCTTCATGTGCATCACCTCCCATATCGCGGCGTCGATTTTGTCCGGTCTCTTGTCCCCGAACTGAACCGGCAGCCAAAGGTCTTTAACCACGAGCATGTCCCTCATCTTCGACTTCCACACCGAATAGTTGGAGCCGGTGAGCTTGAACATGCCTCCCAACGAATCGTCCATTTTTCTGTGTTGCCTCGCTCTGATACCACTTTGACAGGAACTACACGCTCTGATGAACACCGCTCGGCCACAATTGAGCTTAGAATCAAACACAGAAAATGGGGAATAAAAGAAAACACGACACAAAGGAGAGAAGAGTACACAGGATGTTTAACGTGGAAAACCCTGAGAGGGAAAAACCACGAGAGTCCACAGACTCCAAACTATCACTATATCATAATGATTACAACAGTGAGCTCACGGAGTCAACTACCTCGCACTCTCGATCTTCGCCACAGGTGGCGGGTATAACAGAGGCAACGACCTCTTCCTCTCTCTCTCTCTCTCTCTCTCTGTACACTGTTATGCGCTCTCTGATCTAGTGCCAACAGGAATGACAACAACTACTACAAAGTTTTCCCTAAGTCATATTTATACTAATATGACTTTTCGGCTATTTACAAGTATAGCCCCGATGGACTCTCAGAAACATATTTACAAATATGTCCCTTCATCCGGCGAGCACTCTTCACCGGGCCTGCATCATCCGACGCTTGTCGGGCATACATCATCCGGTTCTCACCGGGTCTTTCGTTGCCGAGTACTCCACATCCGGTTCTCACCTGGTCTTCACCATCCGACTCTTACTGGGTACTCCACATCCGGTTCTCACCTGGTCTTCACCATCCGACTCTTACTGGGTACTCCACATCCGGTTCTCACCGGGTCTTCACTATCTGGAGGAACTTGTTTCCTAACGGGCACTGCCGTCACGTGCATCATGTACGCATAATGGCGCGCCATGTACTCATTATACCTGTATCTCTTGATGGGGTTCTTCAGGTGGGTAGATCGGGGTAATTCATGATTACCCGATTTCACGACCTTTACAGTTGATTTCAACCTTTTCCGAGGGGTTCCTTCTCGATTGGCCCGAAGTCAGATTCGCTCCAATCTAGCTCGGCACTGCCGAAATCGTATTCCAACATTTTAGTCTTCCCTTTTTCTTTATACGTAAACCGCGGGCGGGGACAACACGGTCGAGTCGCCACTACTCGCAGGCTCTTCATTTGGTTGGCCATCTCAGCCCAACCCCTCATTCGGCCCACTTATCCAAAATGAGATCGGACTCTCTGTCGTAGCTCTAATTTCCTCATCCCCCTGAGGCAGCTCAACCTCACTAACCTCTTCTTCAGAGTTCAGAATGGAGTCATGAGGTATTGGAGGTGAAGGCAAGTACCATGTAGTGAACTCGTCGAAGACGACATCTCGGCTTACGCGAACTTCCTTTGTTTGGGGGTTATAGCACTTATACCCCTTTTGTTCGTCTGAATAGCCGACTAAGATGCACTTTTCGGCTTTGGCGTCCAACGTCCTCCATTTCTCCTTCGGCACATGTACGTATGCGATGCTGCTGAAAATCCTCAAGTGGGCCAAGTTCGGCTTCTTGCCGTAATACAACTCATGTGGCGACATTTCTCCATTAGCAAAGGTCCGATTCTACAAGTAAAAAACCGTGCTTACGGCTTCAACCCAGTAAAACTTCAGCATATGCTTCTCTTCAAGCATTGCCCTGGCAACTTCTTCGATCGTTCGATTCTTCCGCTCAGCGACGCCGTTCTGCTCTGGCGTATATCTACATGAGAATTCACATCGAGTTCCCTCCTTTTGGTCGGAGAAGTACTCCTTCCTGCCATCGGACTATAGGCACTTGATCTTTTGTCCAGTTTCCCTTTCCGCAAGGTTCTTCACCTTCAGGAACCACATGAAGGCTTCGCTCTTTTTTGCGATCAAGCACTCCTAGGTGTGTTGAGTGAAGTCTTCGAGGAAGGTTACGAAGTAACGACTTCCACCGAAACTCACGTTCGAATGGATCAAATCTAGTGGATTTCGAGTACGATTACGCTCATTGGGGAATGGAAGTCGGTGTTACTTCCTAAGTTGGCAGGCTTCGTAGACTTCGCAATTATGACCTTGAAATTTTGGCAAACTGAAAACAATGTTCTTCGTCTGCATTTCACAAAGTTGTGGGAAGTTGACATGGCCGAGCCACTTGTGCCACAGGTCGATATCCGATTCGACCTTCTGTCCTTTTGCGAATAGTGCGGTTCCGGCTTGATTGGTGTTGTGGATGAACATCTTCTCTTCACGGCGCCCTTGTGAAATAACTTGGTCTTCCTCTTTGATGTAGCACCGAAGGTGCGTGAATCAAACTTGCATCCCCTGGTCCACGATCTGACCGACCGACGCCAGATTCTTGGTTATTGTCGGGACGTGCAACACGTTCATAAGTTTCCCTTTCTGTCCGACATCACTGAGAGGAAATTCTGCGACATGTTCAATGGCATGCAGAGTGTCATCTCCCATTTCGACCACTCCTTGTTTTTTGGTTTCTCCAAGTATGAGAACCATACCTCATGACTCGTCATATGATTTGACACTCTGGAATCAACATACCACACCTTGCTTAGTTTCGAGGTGTTCACGACCATCGAATTGGCCTTGTGCTTCATTACGAAGGCTGGGCCGCATCCCTTTCCGGCTGGTTCGGAGCCTTGGCATAGTGTGACTTCCTGCGTCTCCTCCGCTTGATCCGGTTTTGTCTGAATCGGCTCTCTTCTTCCAACACTCGCTCTCCTTGTGGCCTTTCTTGGCATAGTACCAACATTCCGTCCCGACCTTCTCTTGCCCACTTCTGGCGCCACTATGACTCCCACTGCTTCTGGAGGGTTCAGAATTGCTTCCGGCATTTCGATTGTGCCGTATGTTCTGCTCTTTTTGGCTGCCTCCATTGCACGCCAATCTGCCTCGTCCGCCACGACCACGGGTCCTATCTTCCTCCATGTACAACATCTTGCTATCAGTGTGTGTACTCGTCGACGCACCTGCGTGATTTACCTCTACACTTTCGTAAATATGTTTTTGAGAGTCCATCGGGACTATATTTGTAAATAGCCAAAAAGTCGTATTAGTATAAATATGACTTAGGGCAAACTTAGTAAAGTGCAAGTTGTCATTGTTGTTGGTGCAAGATTAGAGCGCAACAGTGTACAGAGCGAGAGAGAGAGAGAGAAAGAGACGAAGAGTTCGTATCTCTGTCGTAACCGCCGCCTGTGGGGAAGACAGTGAACAAGAGGTCGTTGCCTTTGTGTTCATCTATTGTACATTGTTACATAGTGATAGTTAGCAGTTAGTGGACTGCCGTGGTTTTTCCCGTGTTTGGGTTTTCCACGTAAACATCCTGTGTACTCCTCTCTCCATTGTGTCGTGCATTCATTTCCGTTTCTCTGTGTTTTATGATTCTAAGCTCGGTTGTGGCCGAGCGTTGTTTATCCGGAGCGTGCAGTTCTTGACAATACCATGTAAAGGAATAGTGTGCAGAAGAGAACACAGAGTACACGGTTCGGAAGTACGATAGTTCGGTAAAACACAGAAATGACAAAGAAGGAGAGGGAGAGACAGAGAGAGCAGAAACACCAAACTATATTAAAAAAATGTTCTCCGTACAGATTTCGTGCTTAGTGAGCACTGTTTATACAAGCCTCGAATATTGGGCTGACACAAGTACTGACAATACTTGACCGCTCATAAATGAGCCTTCTACACTAACTCCCAAAACTATTCCTTACAAGAAATAACGTTATAATGGCCTCTCGTTTTAAACACCGCCACGACCATATTTTGCGTAAGGTTTTACGCATCCAGTCTACATACTAGGTTACATGCCCGTTTACGCACCCAGTCTACATACTGGGTTACACACCCGTTTACGCACCCAATGTTGACCTTATCTCTCAACATTGGTGTTAGTAGAAAAAGTGTGTACAATACAATGAACTAGATAATTTCAAGTGGTGAAGGAACTAGTCTGCTAAAGCTAACAACAAGATGTAAGCCAATGACACACATAAAATCAGAAATCAAGGATATAATCTGATTCACCATATTTTGGACTAATGAGAGTAGGGTTTCACCCAATAAGAAGGATCTATGCAGGAAACGTGTTGGAAGGAGTCAATATGAGGAGCATCCCATTCATCTTCTTGATGTACCTCAGGTATTTACATTTATGTCAACTTTTGTTTTAATTTTTAAACTTAGTTGGTTAGCTAATTAGCCACCTCCAAATAGGATCATAGCTAACTAGCTATTGGTAATAGCTAAATTGCGATTGACAATAGCTAAGTTAGCTATTCTTAGCTAATTAGCTACTGCAATAGCTAATTATCTACCTCAGAAGATGACCAGTAGCTAGTTAGCTATTATTAGCTAATTAACTATTGATAGTAGCTAATTAGCTACTCGCAATAGCTAATTAGCTATTGTCAATAGCTAATGAGCTATTAAGAGTAGCTTATTAGCTACTCGCAATAGCTAGTTAGCTATGTCAAGAGCTAATTAGCTATTAAGGTAGCTAATTAGCTACTGTCAATAGCTAATGAGCTATTAAGAGTAGCTTATTAGCTACTCACAACAACTAGTTAGCTATGTCAAGAGCTAATTAATTGTTGTCAATACCTAGTTAGCTACTCTTAATAACTAAATAGCTACTACGAAAGTATGATCATAGCTAATCAACTACCACACTATATCTAACTTGTTAGGAAATCGGTCCCTCTAGATGGGATCCGATTATGAATGAAGAGGACTCGGTGAGAACCGGAAGAGATTCGCATCAGATGGACCTGGTGAGAACCGGAAGAGATCCGAAAACGGGATCAGATGGCCCCGGTGAGACCCGAAAGAGAAGACATATTTGTAAATACGTTTTGAGTAAGCCTATTGAGGCTATATTTGTAAATAGCCCTAAGTTCATATAAGCATAAATGTGACTTAGGGCAATCACTCTATAGATGGGTAGAGAGGGTTGTCATATTGTGGTAGAGATAATTGTTGTATATATATATATATAGTGAGAGAGAGCAAGATAGTAGCTACGAGCACTTTCTGTTGTAACCGCCGTTTGGCAAAGATCGAGTGCACGAGGTCGTTGCCTTTGTGTCTTCACTTTGTATTTTCTCTCATATAGTGATAGTTGGAGTCTGTGGGTTCCCGTGGTTTTTCCCTATTAGGGTTTTCCACGTAAATTTTATGTGTACTCTCTACTTCCCATTTCTGTGATTAAGGACTCGATTGTGTCCGAGCAATATTCTGCGCTATTCTTGACATAACTAGCTACATTAGGACGCATTTTTGCTACTCACTAGATTCCCTTTTTATTAGGCAAGTTGATTTATTTATTAGGTTTAGGTGAATGCATCCAAATATCAAAGTTCAACTACGAACATTCGAGTCTCTTAAGCCACACTTTGTGAGACGCTTAAAGGATCGATACACATGTTGTTGCATTTACCATGTACAAATGGGTTTTCTCAAGGACTCTGTTAATCTACTATGTCACCATAGCTCCTCCCTAGAGGATGCAGTCTGCACTTGTGAGTGCCGAATTTTGGCGATCTATTTTGCAAGAACATTGTAAATCATCAGAGCATGTTATCTCTTCCATGAGTGGTCTCTTAGATTCAATATTGTGTCGAGAGAATCAGAGGCTATCTTCCACAGTCATAAATGTGTCATGGGTTTATGTCAAGATTGTGGCCCTAGTAGATTTAGGTGGTGTCCAAAAGAGTGGAGTAGTGAAATTTTAATCTCTGTCAAGTTATTTGAGTCTGTGGACACCAATTTCGAAGGAAAGGTATGTAAAAGAAAGGATCTAGTTAGGAAGTCGCTTAAACCAAGGGACTTGGCGTCTCTATTTGTAGTATCTCTAGGAAAGTTCATTAAACAATTTCATTTATTCATGGCAGGCCCATCAGTTTCAGACTTGCATATCTGATTTTCCAAATGATGTAGTATTCTTAGTAGTATATTTCATAGAGAATTATACTTTCAAGCAGCAGAATGAAATTCAATCCATGCATTGATTGGTGTTCAGTGCAAGTAACCATTTTTGTGCACATAACATATTTTCGAGTTTCAGGTGATGTTAAGAAAGTACTTCATTTTTTTATTTCTGATGATAAGCAGCATGATACCTTGTTTGTCCAACATTGTTTTAAGTTACATTGGTAATGGTTATTAAGTCAACATTTGGAGCTTACTCAAAATTGGGTTTCAACTAACTAAGTTATGTCACAATTGAAGGCTAGACATCCATTTTATTTTGTTGGCAGGTATCCTTCTGTAACAAGTTTGGTGATGAGATGGAATTGTTTTGGGTCTGGCCATGGTAAAGGTGAACATGATGGAGCAGGTGCAATTATAAAACGAGCACTTACCCATTAACAGCTAAAGGCAGATGGTGTGCATATGAATTGTTTAGCACATGTAGTCGAATTTTTAAGAGCTAATATGTCAACGAGTGCAACTGGTGTTTATTCTTCACAGGTCCGAGATATCAAACGTGAATTTTGGGAAGTCAAGATAGATGAAGTAAATAGGGAGAAGACCTGGGAGTGCCAAGGAATTCCCAAATTGCGATCTCTCCATGCCATTCGGGGTTATTCTAGGTTGGATGGTAATTGTATTGGGGTTAGAGAATTAACTTGTTTTTTCTTCCATTGTGTGTAGGGAAATTGGAGGTATTATTTAAACAAAGCATATATTTAGAATTGGGAGTACCATACATTGAATGATAAGGACCAAGTGGATGGAGAAACAGAAAACAATACTGACTTCACATATCAGGGTCGTGGAGATACTTTGAGTGATGTCATAAACATTGGGGAAGACAATTTAGAGGGTGTTGATTTCTATATATTGAAGTGCACGGTTTGTAAACAATGTGAAATGCATAATACTGTAAATGCTTGTGGAAATTTTGTATCTATCGGGACATTCTACATTGAAGGTACTCTTTATGCAAGACTAGATGATTATGATTATGTGTATAGGCTTTTAGAAGACAAACCAGTAGCATACATGTACTCTCGTTTGGTCAAGTGCATCAATGTCCCGATGTCGTAGTACAATAGCTGCTCAGGTTTATACATAGTTAGTGCTAATGTGTATAAATGTATTTACAATAGTATGCCATGGAATTTGTAGTTACAAGGATATCATACCGGTTTTCTTGTAAAGTGGACAAAGTAGTTGTATTTCAAAAAAACAGTTTATTAAAATATTTTGGGAAACCATCTTCTTTCTAATATACAGTTTTCTTTCTGTTCTTGTTTGTTAATAAAATCATTTGGCAGTCTTCTTTTTTATATACAGTCTTCTTTTTGTTCTTCTTTCTTAATAAAATCATGTCTATTTAATAAAACACAGTTGAATAAAATTGTGTGTCTTTTTGATATAGAATCTTCTTTGTGTTCTTCTATCTTAAAAAACAGTTTAATAAAATCGTTTGGTAGTCTTCTTTCTATTCTTGTTTCTTAATAAAATCGTGTCTATTAATGTGTATTGATTGTCAGTTTTACTCTCAATTTTACTTATTGCAACTTTCGGTTTTAGTCTGTTCAATGTGCATAATGACAATTATACTGTTTGGAATACATTTTGACAATGGTTTTTTTACCCTTAAGTGAACCATGTACAAGTTCAAACAGTTTTTCATTCTGAGAACAACCAGCAGCATGAAATCAGAAAGCAATGACCTATTTTAAAATTACACAGTAGATGATTTACTCAAAACAAGCGATTTAATTCTTCATTGATTAGTTTGTCATCAAATTACTTATTTATAATAAACCATTGGTAATGTCTACAAAGCGCCTATAAATAGCTAAGCTCTTGCTGGCCAGTGGAACTTCTCTACATATGTGATCTACACACCGCACTTGGTATGGTGTCCACAACCATTCAGTTAGTTGGCAGATCAATGTTTTCACCAAGTAGTTAGTAGGCATTTCGTCAAGTACAATGAGACAACATCAGCGAAGGTTGTAGTAATGCTAGAAATGTTCGGTATGCACAATCAACGTATTGTCGGCATTATATTCCGGCCAAGTATGCCAAAAATCAGAAAGTCTTTTGAATCTTGCTGTTGAGCGGCAAGCTCAACTGGAGCCGGATCGGCTGAATAAGCATGAGCCGGCAAGCGAGATGGATCGGTAAGCCGTGAGCAACCGAGCCGGCAAGCAACAGAG
Source organism: Azolla caroliniana (assembly GCF_043228905.1). Classification (NCBI taxonomy): domain Eukaryota; kingdom Viridiplantae; phylum Streptophyta; class Polypodiopsida; order Salviniales; family Salviniaceae; genus Azolla; species Azolla caroliniana. The sequence goes on from NW_028230453.1 coordinate 8,265,943, forward strand.
CTGGTGAGCTGGGGAGCCGATTAGCTGGATCCAATCGGTAACCGGAAGCCTAGTATGAGTTTAGACTACTAGGCAATTATAGTCTCATAGTAAGTGTCAGAAGCTCATGTGAGCATTGAAGTACGCGGTACTTCTATTAGTCCCACGAGGACTTGTATAAATAGTGCTACTGAGCACAGTTGTATGTGACAGAGTAATTATATCGTTTTTGAATATAGCTTTTATGTTTTGCTCTCTCTGTCCCTCCCGTGTACTTTGTGTATTCTCTGCTTTCTCTATTTTCTAACGCTTCCGCAAGTAATCGTTTACACTTGCAATGTCCTGCTATTCATATCTTTCTTGTGTCCACTGACCCTTGAAGTGTTGTCGCCACTTTGGAAGAATCTTTCTACACACTTCCACACATTTGAACATGGTTTTTCACTCCAAATAAACAAATCAAAGTATTGCACAACCCACTCTAGAAATTGATTCGCGTCCCTCCTTGGTGTCATATATCGCACACTCATAAGGGCTTTATCAAGCTCCAAGATCAAGGCTCTTCTTTCGTCTTCTAATGGTTTAGGTTTCCATTCCTTCAACTGAGCCTCTATTATACCAAGTATTGGTAGCACACGATCAATTTCAATCAACTCAAGTTCTGTCGACACAATTGGTGTCCTTTTCCTCTTCAAACCCCTGGTCGACTGTGTCTTTGGGTCTGACTTCACCTTGTTTTGTGCTTGTGCAGTCATTGGGCCTGGCTTCACACTATTTTGCTCTCGTATATTCAATTGTGTCATTGGTCCTATTATTACCTCTGTGCATGTAGGTACTTCTTTGGTCAAGATCAACCCATTGGTATCACATGTTGCATCTACCTGCAAAATCAGATCATTTGTGCAACATGCTTGATCTACTTGCGTGACCAGATCATTTGTGTCAGTTGTGACATCTACTTTCAAGATCGGGCCGTCTAAACACGCAACAACATCAACAATTTCCACACTGCCATCGGCTTTAGGAGCAATAGATTCAAACCCTTTAGACTTAGCAACATCAGAAAACACCAACATATTCACACTCACAAAGTACGTAACAGTTTCACAAAATAACATAATGAACATGAAATATTCTACAACAAAATAATAATATTATCTTAAAATCCATCATAGAGTTCCATTACATAATGTGGATCAAGCAACAACCAATCTGAGGTTTTACTTGTCCAAATAGACCATAGGACATCTTCATAATTTTCTAGGAAAATAGCTAATAGTCCTATCCCACTAATTAGTAATTGGTAGTCATTAGCTCCAATTCAAGATCCCCTTGATCGAGTAATTGGTCTTGTCCCCGATCATGGCCCCTTCTTTGGCCTTTTTCTAGCCGGTTGCCCATTTAGCCTTGCTTCTTTCACCTATCGCACAAGTGTGTCCTCCAACAATCTTTCCATCGTGTCAGCATCGGCTTGCACGTCAGCCACGTCTTGCACTCGCTTTTCATGTATAGTGGGATTTGGTGGGACATCATCAACAATTTGGCTTGGTGTGGTTGAAACAAGGTTTTGGGATTCGAAGAAATGTTGCATCAAGTGTTCAAAAACACTATTGTTATGAACCTCAGATTTACATGTTATTTCCAATATTTCACAGCTTTTCACAACGTTCCCTAATTCAATACAATCTTCCAAAAGAATAGGGTGGAGCTGATTTGAAGAAGATGTGATATTACGACTCTTACTTTCAGCCACATTGCCAACTATCTTCTCATCGGTTGCCATGTCATCGGCACCAGACACATCATCCAACCTCCTTAATCCACGAGATTCTACAACAACATGTTATCTAATTAGTGGCTTCTCTTGTATTTTTCTATGACCTTAGCTGAATACTAAACATGATAGCTAATTCGCTACATGGTAGGTAATTAACGACCACTCTTGATACTACTACATCCTATCTAATTAGCTATTCTTCCTAACTATGGTAGTAGTTAATTAGCTACCACTCTTGATACTGGTTAGCTAACTAGATGCTAGACTATACATTGGCAGTAACTAATCAGCTACATCTTAGCTAATTAGCTACTAATTAGCTAAGTAAGCTAATTAGCTATTCTTCCTAACTATGGCCGTAGTTAATTAGCTACCACTCTTGATACTAGTTAGCTAATTAGCTGCTAGACTATAGATTGGCAGTAACTAATCAACTACATCTTAGCTAATTAGCTAATCTACTTTAGTCTGGTAGAAGCTAAATAACTATTCTTCTTAATTATGACAATAGCTAATTAGCTATCACTCTTGATATTTCTTAGCTAATTAGCTACATCTTAGCTAATTAGCTATTCTACTTTAGTATGGTAGTGGCTTGTTACCTACATCTTAACTAAATAACTATTCTTCTTAACTTGGTAGTAGCTAATTAGGTATCACTCTTGATACTGCTTAGCTAATAACTACATCTTACTAAATATCTATTCTTCTTAACTATGTCAATAACTAATTAGCTATCACTCTTGATACTGTTTAGTTAATTAGCTGCTAGACTATAGGTTGGCAGTAGCTAATTAGCCATTCTACTTAAATATGGTAGTAGGTAATTAGCTACAATGTAGCTAATTACCTACTACACTATAGGCTAACAACAACTAATTAGCTATTTTTCTTAAGTATGGTAGTAGCTAATTAGCTAAGTGGTAGGTAATTAGCTACTACACTATAGGATCACAGTAGTTAATTAGCTACCAATTAGCTAATTAGTTATTCTTCTTAACTATTGCAGTAGCTAATTAGCTACTACAATATAGCTAATTAGTTATTCTTCTTAACTATTGCATTAACTAATTAGCTACCACTTAGCAAATTAGCTACTATAATATAGGCTGGTAGCAACTAATTAGCTATTCTACTTAACTATGGTACTTAGCTAATTAGCTACTCCACTATAGGCTGACAATAGCTAAATAGCTACCACTTAGCTAATTAGCTATTCTTTTTAACTATTGCAGTAGGTAATTAGCTATTACACTATAGGCTAGCAGTAGCTAATTAGCTACATCTTAGCTAATTAGCTGTCAGACTATAACTAATTAGCTACTGCCAGACCATAGATTTACAGTAGCTAATTAGCTACATCTTGGCTAATTAGCTAATACCTAGGTTGTAGCTGTTAGGAATTGACGCTTTCCAAACCTTCACCTCTTGACCACAACCGAGGAAACATGAATCAATGCAGCAGAAAAACGAAAACACAGAGAGAGACTCGAATGCACAGGGTTTAGCGTGGAAAACCCTAGACGGGAAAAAACCACGGGAGTGCAAGACTCCAACTATCACTATACGCAGAGAATGTACAATGGCGAGCTGCAAGGCGACGACCTTGAGCTCGCTGTCCTCGCCACAGGCGGCGGTATTACACAGAGGCGTCGACCTCTTCCTTTCTCTCTCTCTCACTCTCTCTCTCGGCTGCTCTCACTTCGCTCCCTCTAAGTGGAAAACAGAAAAATGAGCAACAACAATAAAACTGTTTGCCCTAAGTCATATTTATACACATAGGACTTTCGGGCTATTTACAAATATAGCCTCGAGGGCCCTTGGCAAACATATTCACAAATATGTCCCCGCATCCGGATCTCTCTCCGGGTACATTCGTCATCCACCTCTGTAACCGGGTCTTCATCATCCGGATCCGAAACCAGGTCTTCACCATCCGGTTCCGATACCGGGTACTCCTCATTCGGGTCTTCATTCCCGATTCCCGGACATCTGACCATCCCATCCGGAGGGACCGTAATCCCAACAAACTCCCCCTTCACTTCGGCATTGGATGTCTTTCCAGTCCGACCCTCTTCCGGCACGCTTCCAGCTTGTCGGGTGTGAGCACTTTGGTCAGCATATCTGACCCGTTCTCGTCCGTGTGGATCTTCGTCAGCACGAACTCCTGGTCTTCTATCCTTTCCCGGATCCAGTGATATCTTCGCTGGATGTGCTTCGTCCGGGAGTGATAGGCCGCGTTCTTCGCAAGCTGGATGGCACTCTGACTGTCGCAGTAGAGTCGGTACTCCTCCTGCTGGATACCGAGCTCTCTAATGAAGTCCTTCATCCATATTATTTCCTTGCCGGCTTCAACAGCCGCCATGTACTCCGCCTCCGTGGTTGACAACGCAACCGTCTTCTGCAGCCTCGACTGCCACGAAACAGCTCCCCCTGCATACGTCATCACATACCCTGATGTGGACCGGCTGGTATCTGCATCAGCCGACATATCCGAATCGGTAAAGCCGTCGAGTTCGGGCTTACCGGAGCCGAATCGGAGGCACACGTTTGCCGTGCCCTTCAGGTATCGGAGTATCCACTTGGCCGCGTTCCAGTGTTCTTTTCCGGGATTGCTCATGTACCGGCTCACCACTCCGACTGCATATCCTATGTCCGGTCTTGTACACACCATTGCATACATCAAGCTTCCGACGGCAGAGGCATATGGTACTTTCATCATGTCCTCCTTCTCAGCCTTTGTCTTGGGGCTTTGCTTGCTGGACAACTTGCAGTTTGCCGGGAGGGTTGACCCGACCGGTCTTGCTTCCGACATGTTGAACCGGTGGAGCACCTTTGTCACGTACTTCTCCTGTGACAGCCACAACTGCTTCTTCTTCCGGTCCCGGATGATGTGCATCCCTAGTATTTGCCTCGCCGGACCCAGGTCCTTCATTGAGAAGGTTCGGTGAAGCGCTTTCTTCAGCATCCGTATCTTGACCTGGTCCCGTCCGACGATCAACATGTCGTCCACGTACAGGAGGAGTATTAGAAAGTCTCCTCCTTCGAACTTCTTCACAAACACGCAGTGATCGGACTGCGTTTTGTGGTACCCTTCGTCGGTCATGAAAGAGTCGAACTTCCGGTACCATTGCTGGGGAGCCTGCTTCAGTCCGTAAAGGCTCTTCTTCAACCGGCATACCAGGTGCTCCTTCCCTTTCTTCTCGAATCCTTCCGGTTGCTGCATGTAGATCTCTTCTTCGAGGTCACCGTGAAGGAATGCCGTCTTCACGTCCATCTGTTCTACCTCGAGGTCCATGCTTGCAGCTATGCTCAGCACCGTCCGGATGGAGGTCATCTTCACTACCGGGGCAAATATCTCGTCGAAGTCGACGCCCTTCTTCTGCTGGAACCCCTTCACCACGATCCTAGCTTTGTATCTCGGGGGGTTTCTGGCATCTCCCGGTTTCAGCTTGAACACCCACTTGTTTCGAAGTGCCCGATTTCCTTTCGGCAACTCCACCAGTTCATATGTGTGGTTCTCATGCAGGGAATCCATCTCCTCCTGCATGGCACTTAACCACTTGCGGCTATGGGTGTCAAGCTTTGCTTCTTCAAAACTCTCCGGCTCCCCCTCGTCGGTTAGCAGCACGTGCTCTGGTTCCGGAAATCTCCGGGGGGCCCTTCTCTCTCTTAGAGGATATCTCCGTTCCGGAGCTTCGGTAACCGGCTCCTCCGTTTCCTCTTCATCCGAATCCATTCCGGGATCGGGGCCGGTTCCGGTATCAGTTTCATCTTCCTCGGCCGGTTTTGTTTCTTCACCGTCTTTGGCCGGATCCTCGAGTGCTAACCGGTCCCTTGCCGGTCGGGACTGCTCCTCGTAGAGTTGATCCCCACCGGTCCACTTGGAGCTCTTCATCTTCTTTTCCGACTCCCAATCGGCGAGTGTCTTGTCCTCCATGAAGATGATATCACGACTCCGGAATATCTTTTTGTCGACCGGGTCCCATACTCGGTAGCCGAACACGTCATCGCCGTAACCGAGGAATATGCATGGCCGGGTCTTTGGATCTAGCTTTCCTCTCCGGTCCTTTGCCACATGCACATATGCGAGACACCCGAACACCTTCAGATGCCGGTAGGATACTTCCCTACCGGTCCACACTCTCTGCGGCGTGTCTCCGTCCAAAGGTACTGAGGGTGATCTGTTTATCACGTATGTCGCCGTCGACATTGCCTCATCCCAAAACCCCTTGGGTAATTTCGCATGCGCCAGCATACTCCGGACCCTCTCCATTATGGTCCGGTTCATCCTCTCGGCCAGCCCGTTCAGTTTCGGCGTCTTCGGCACAGTAAACTCGAGCCGGATTCCCTTCGAGCGACAATACTCCTCGAACTGCCCCCGGTATTCCCCTCCGTTATCCGCTCGTATCGCTTTCAGCTTCTTGCCGGATTCCCTTTCCACTCTCGCGTGGAGTTCTTTGAAGACGCACAACACTTGGTCCTTTGTCTTCAACGGTGCCGTCCACAGCTTCCTGCTGTGGTCATCAATGAATGTCACGAAGTACTGGGCTCCGCCATGTGACTTCGTTTCTACTTGACACACGTCAGTGTGCACCAACTCCAATGGTGCGCTACGTCTCGTTGGTGGCCTTGAGTGGAAGGAGGTTCTGTTCTGCTTACCGACCAGGCAATCAGTGCACTTCTCCAGGTGCACATGCTTCACTGGAATAAGGTTGTCTTCTGCAAGGCTCTTCATCCCCTTCTCACTCATGTGGCACAGTCTCTTGTGCCACAGCTCACCGGCAGTGTCGGCTGCCACGTTCAACTCCTCCGGACACAACCAGGCATTCATAAGGTACAGTGTGTTGACTTTCCGGGCCCGAGCCACTATCAGGCTCCCCTTGCTGAACTTCATTACGCCGTTCCGGATGCTACCTGTGTAGCCTTCATCGTCTAGCCTCCCGGCCGAAATCAGGTTCAATCGAACCTCCGGAACGTGTCGGACATCCTTCAGCAACATTTTGCATCCGGTCGAGGTTGTCAACCACACGTCTCCTATGTCGGTAATCCGGCACGTATCTTCATTTCCCATCCGAATACTGCCAGGCTCACCGGCTATGTAGGATGAGAAGTATCTTCTTTCCGGGGTCAGGTGGAACGACGCTCCGGAATCGACCACCCAGGTAGTCTCATCGCCGGCAATGTTTAGTTCACCTTCTTCAGTGATGAGCATGATCTCCTCTTCACTTGCCGCGAGTGCCGTCACTCCTTTCCGGTCCTGCGCTCGCCGATCCGAACCATTCCGGTCCGTGGCTCCCCGGTAAGCACCGTTCCGTTCCGAAGACTTCTTCGAATCGGTGTCGTCGGCTCCGTTGTCTTTTCGGTAATGCCGACAATTCTTTCGGAAGTGCCCCGGCTTCCCACAGTGGAAGCATGTGGGCCTTCCTCTTGACTGCGACCGGGTCCCCGACTTCTCCCGTCTTTGCGGACTCCGGTTCCGTTGTCTTCCCCGATCCGATTCGGTAAGCAGCATCTTCGGATCGGAGGCCGGTTCTTTATCTCTCCGACGCGCTTCTTCGTTCAAAATGCTTGTCTTTACCGTTTGTAGGGACAAGTTATCTTCGGTGCAGGAGGTGCTGAGAGTCACCACCAAGTTCTCCCAGCTTTCCGGCAATGTACACATCAGCATGATGGCTTGCATTGCATCCTCCAACGGGAACTTGATCGCCGCAAGCTAGTTCACGAATCCCATGAACGTGCTCACGTGTTCCACCATACTCTCGCCGTCCCGGTACTTGAGGTTCACTATCTTCCTCATTAGGGAGGTCCGGTTCAACGCATTCTTCCTCTCGTAGAGGCCCGACAGCTTATGCCACATCTCATATGCGTTGGTGTCGTTCGCCACATGTTGTAGAACGCTCACGTCGACGTATTGCCGAATGGTTGCAACGGCTTTCCGGTTCAGAAGCCTCCATTCCGTCTCAAGTACCCCCTTGGGTATTTCCGACCTGTCGATCGGTTCATACAGGTCCCGAACAATGAGCAGATCCTCCATCTTTATCTTCCAGTCGGCGTAGTTCTGCGCATTTAGCACTATCATCCCCGGCTGCCCGCTGCTGCCGCCTTCCATTTTCTGCACTGCAGTCGCTCTGATACCAGATTGTTAGGAATTGACGCTTTCCAAACCTTCAGCTCTCGACCACAACCGAGGAAACACGAATCAATGCAGCAGAAAAACGAAAACACAGAGAGAGACTCGAATGCACAGGGTTTAGCGTGGAAAACCCTAGACGGGAAAAAACCACGGGAGTGCAAGACTCCAACTATCACTATACGTAGAGAATGTACAATGGCGAGCTGCAAGGCGACGACCTTGAGCTCGCTGTCCTCGCCACAGGCGGCGGTATTACACAGAGGCGTCGACCTCTTCCTTTCTCTCTCTCTCACTCTCTCTCTCGGCTGCTCTCACTTCGCTCCCTCTAAGTGGAAAACAGAAAAATGAGCAACAACAACAAAACTGTTTGCCCTAAGTCATATTTATACACATATGACTTTCGGGCTATTTACAAATATAGCCTCGAGGGCTCTTGGCAAACATATTCACAAATATGTCCCCGCATCCGGATCTCTCTCCGGGTACATTCGTCATCCGGCTCCGTAGCCGGGTCTTCATCATCCGGATCCGAAACCGGGTCTTCACCATCCGGTTCCGATACCGGGTACTCCTCATTCGGGTCTTCATTCCCGATTCCCGGACATCTGACCATCCCATCCGGAGGGACCATAATCCCAACAGTAGCTAATTAACTGTTACACTATTGAACCATAACATCTAAATAGCTACCACACTTTAGCTCATTCGCTAAGATGTAACTAATTAGCTACTACATTATAGAGACAAGCAACAATTTTACCTGTCAGTGTTCTCCACTCATCTGGGAGAGCTGTATTGCAATCCCCCAAACAAACTGTAGTAATACGACAGGCATATTGAAAACAAACGATATGGTATGTGTGATGGCATGGTCGTAGGTGTACCAATAGAGTAGCAATTTTATCCTCCACGCCTAAGCCACAAGCGATCCAACGTGCTTGAACAATCAATATATCGTTGCCTGGTTCTCCTTCGTTTAGTAAGGGAGCAAGAATGTTGAGGTCCAATTCTTGTCTACTCTTTACCATCCCCTCCACAAAATGTAGCTGCTTCTTAAGGTAGCTAACTACCTGTTCTTGATGGGAGTGTTGTTACTAGAACACAACCGAGCAGTTTCCAATTTATCATTCCATAATGAGGGAGATAAGAAAAAAAAGATACAAGAATCATTAACTTGGAGGTTCTCCAAATTGTAATTAGCGACAATATTTACACCGAGAAGGTCCAGGTTCATTGAAAGAACCTGGATCTCTCTCTGCAATTGTATTTTCCGTTGGGGATCCAGCGGCTCCTCAATTTCGAGCTCATGTTGAGCAACCTATTCCAGATAATGGCAAAACAATAGCTACCTGAATCTTATTTTTGATTGTTGTCACTACCAAAGTGACTTTGCTCTCCATCGCAACAACCTCTAATGTCTCACAGGCTTCATGGACATTTTTCAGCATATAGCTAATGAATGTCTCACCTCTATCATCAACATTGCCTTTCATTGTGTTTCGGTGTGGTGTATACTTCCGGGTTTGTTGGGAGTCAGGAGTTGCATCATCAACTGTCATGCTCCAGAATCTTGCCATTTTTTGTTGCAAGCTCGCCATCTTCTGACATCGTTCTATCGATGTCTCACCATAAATAGCCCAAGCTACCCTGTACATTTCAGGGTCTATTGCTTCCTTCGTTGTTTTGCAATACTCGTATGCAAGAGCTCTCGCGAATGCAACTGACAAATCGTTGTTGACCGGGATCTCTTGATGTACTTTCTAGTGGAGCCTCATGTAGTCGTCACATAGCTCCGATCGTACATGCTTGAGCTTCACTTGCCTTTCACTCTGGGCACTTTATGGACCGATAACTAGTCTACATCACTAATCAATTTATATGTTAGAATTGCAGGATCAATACCCTCTAGTGACAGACCAGATATATTGTTAAAGTCCTCTTTTGTCTCGCAAAACTTTGCAAAGTTCAACACTCTAGGATATGGAGGAATGCGCCACCTGAAATAAAAAATCAATACATGTTACCTCTGCTCTACTGGGACATGTGTATTTAGAACGATGATTGGCAGGGAAGAATCAAAAATAAAAAATCAGCTACATTCACCCAAATCCTAAATCAAAATTGGGGAAAGTTTGCCAGCACACAACCATTGAAATCAGAAATGTGAATTGGTGCAAAATTCCAACACTAAATGTGAACATTTCAACAATAATAAGAAATCAACTGCTTAAAAAATCAGAAACCCTATTTAGAAACTTTAATCAGAAGCCCTAATAAGAACCGTAATCAGAAATCAATCGCTTAAGGAAATCAAAAACCCTAATCAAAAACCCAAATCAGAAATCATCCGTTTAAGGAAATTAGGAACCCTAATCTGAAATATGTATGAAATCAACCCTAATCAAATTTTTGTGAATAAAAAACACAGTTGCTGCTAAACCCGATCTTTGAGACATCCTTGTTTGGGACTCCAACGATTTCGCCCTAATCGTTTTTTATAAAACATGAACAACCAGGAATTTTAAATGTGTAACTGATACGTACCTGGACGAGGATCGAACTGGTGGTGTGTTGTAGCTCTGAAGGTGCAATGTCGATATTAGAGTTTTTGTGCTGCTGCAGGAGCTTCGTCCACGTTCATGCTCAAAGTACTCCATCTGTTTGGATTTCAAACTCAAACTCAGGATTAACAAGAATTTGGTGACATTCAAGTCGAGTTTAGATGAAGGCAGTGTTCTTGAAGTTCCACTACATTAGATACGAAAGTTCAAATTTTTGAGTATTCTCATAAATTAAATGACATATATTTAACTAATAAAGCATAAAATTTTGTAAATGATTCTTATGATTTGCCCACAAAAAACTAGCTAAACAAATAGCTAAATAGCTATGCCCATTTTATCAGCTAATTAGCTATAATAGTGTTTCCACTCACATGCTTTTACCCATATCGCATCTTTGACTTCCAAACTGAATAGTTGGAGTCGATTAGCTTGAACATTCCTTCGATATGTTCATCCATCGCTCTGATACCACTTTGTTGAGTATAACTGTTTATCTTGGGCTAGACCTTAGCCACAACACAATGTATTCCCGTTCGGAATATTCCCTAAAGGTGTGGTTGGGAAGATGCATTAGTACACATACAATCATAGATAATCCGGTTATGTATGTTGAGAATCGAACTCAACTTCCCATAGAGATGGTGTTCACACTAGCTAGTGGACATCATACTAGGCTAGATTTGTAATTAGTAGAAAGGGCACTTGCCCTAGATTAGTTGGTATTTAAACCAACCTTTTGTAACTTACTATTGGATGTAATTCTATTTTTACTAATATAGCTTCTTGCTCAAACTCTCTCTCTTTCTCTCTCTCTCTAAATTTTCCGAATATTTGCTTGCAATTTCCCAAATTTATGAGAAGGTTATATGTTGTGTGCGCATGAGAGATAAACTTCCAGATTTTTTCAAAAGCACTATTGGTGTTAAGCAAGGATGCCCACTCTCACCAACACTATTTGGTCTATGCATTGATGAATTGGAAGAAATGGTTACCAAGTTTGCAAAGGAAGAATGTGTTGAAGAAGTTGTCATTGGGAATGTTGTGATTATGCTTTTGCTATATGTAGATGATGTAGTGCCTTTTGTAAATAATTTAGGAGATTGACAAAAGCTTATGAAGGCATTGGAAATTTTTTGCATGCATACTAAATTAAGTGTCAATAGCTCTAAAACAAAGATTATGCTTGTGAAGAGCCAAAAAAGAGATAAACCATGCATTATGTACAACAATGAGCGACTTGAATGTGTGGAAAGCTTCAAATATCTTGGCCTTGAAGTTCCTTCAAATCATAGATGGAATGAATGTGCTACACGCTGCTTAGAGGCGGGTAAGCGAGCATACTATGCATTTAAGAACACATGCAATCTTGGAGATATTAAGTGTTGGGTCCTCAAGAAATATCTTTTCGACACTTTCCTGACACTGATTCGTCTCTATGGGGTGAAAGTATGGGGTGGTAGCATCCCTAAACCAATGTAGAAAGCATTTGAAAATGTCCAAAATCATTTTCTTACAAAGTTTCTACAAGTTAAGAAACAAACGCCCTACACCCTCCTCCTTGAGACGGGATCGGACGAGATCGCTTCCCATTGAGATCATGGCCATGGAAAGGGTTGTTGAATACATGCTTAAGGTTCAAAAAAGTCCCTCATATCGACTTCCTAGAATTGCATGGGAAGCAAGCAAAAAGATCCAAATGACGCATAAAAGCAAAATTTTGTGTTCCGGTTGGATGCAAGATATAGAAAAATGGTTTGGTAGATGGGATGCGAGACACTTGCTTCATGATGCATCATTAGATTCCTTTGTAAATGAGGCCTTTTTGCAACGCCAATTTATCATGACATGGGACAAATGTGGAGGCTCACGCTTCACACATTATATTACACATGTTGCACCTAACTACAAAACCATATCCTTTGCGGAACGGGGAAATCATACACATCGATACATGTTATAGCCCATACCGTTATCTGCCATTCGAACCATTGCTTTCATGCGACTTAGCTCACATGCATTGTGATGTGAGACAAGGCGTTGGGGCACAAGTGATAAGAGTGGTCGGCTATGCACACTTTGCCCTAAACAAGTTTGCGAGTCTGAGTATCACACTTTGCCCTAAACAAGTTTGCGAGTCTGAGTATCACACTTTGATATAATGCTCTACCTTTGATCAAATTTGACCATGCTTTCCACATCTCTTCGATCGAGCCCAATGCTTGCATGAATTCCTCTCACAACCACAACGTGCACTCTCGATTGCAACATTCATTGGTAAATTTCTTGAACATCGAGAGTCACTACTCACTTTCACACGTATCACGTGAAATGTAATATTTTTGGCCTCATAGGTCATATTTGACCTCCAAAGACGATAATATAATCTATCTATCTATCTATCTATCTATCTATCTCTTGCCTTACGTGTACTCACACACACACACACACACAGAATTCACTTCTGTTGCATAGCACCACCTACGTCTCTCCTTCTTCACATGGTATTTGAGAGTGTGATTATCTTATCAAACTCGCTCAACTATGTTGTGAACACAACATTGACGATTGTCAGAACCGGTTCAAGCAACCGGTTCATGAATAACTGTTACCGATTAGGAACACGGTCTACAGTCAGTCCTTTGACGTAGACCTCAAAGTGACCGCATTGCAACGAATGGTACCGTCGTACCGTAAGACTTAATGGGATACCTCCCGTATCCTAGTAGCGTATAAGGGAGACGGCTACAACCGAACTCCTTAGACCGTGCACTAGTAACCACACTGTCACTCATGCCTACGCTCTTACGATTACGCTACACCACCAAGAATCATAGACACACAGTAGATTAACCATAGATATGCACAAGGATCAGAGAAGATAGAACTCTATTAAGATACGCTTTCTGCATTCAAAATTACACGCTACCTCTATAAGATGATTTCTGTCCTTTATATACACATGGTCTTTTAGCCATTCATGCTTCCCGCGTGAACCGTTTACATGCGTTACGTTTTTACTATATTCTATATTTCTGCGCTCCTGTCTATCGTTTACTATTCCGGTAGACAACACCTGGCACACATGTAGGACAGTGCCATGGCACCTCGGACGCACCCCTTTTATCTTCCTGGAAAATGACCCTGATGTTTGGTTCTGCTCTGGTGTTCTAGTTCGGGGACGGCGTAGTGTCCGTAGGCGCATCGTTGAGTGGTTCCACTACTTGCTCGGTAGGGCTTCCCATGGTATCGCTGGCTTCTTGTGTGGGCGGTCTGGGCTTTGCTAGCTCATCTTCTGCTATTGTGGTTCGTCCAACCGTCGGCGGGCTCGCGGTAGGTCAAGGTTCTATCTTGTCTGTAACTTCCTCCGTGGTGTCGTCCATAGTCGTACGCTCCGGGGAATGGGGCTCGGGCTCCTCTTGGTCGACGGTTTCGCTTTCTGGTATTGCGGGGGGCGCCGCTTGCCGTTCCGTGCTATCCACCGTAGTGGTTATTTCCGGTGACATGGGCTGAGGTTCCTCTTGTTCGGCAGTATCCGGAATTGGTATCGTGATGGATTCCTCGTTTGTTCGCGTGCTGCTACCTTGCATGATATGGTGAAACAGGTCCTCTTGACTTTCGCCAAAATCGTCTAGTAGCTACGCGAGTTCCTCGGAGTGTTGGTTCGCTAGCGTGTGATAGTCCTGCACTAGGTCCTCGCGTACTGCCGCAATGTAGAACCCTCGATCGTCTTTCCTTTAGTTCTCATAGTCTACCTAGTATGTATGCAATTCCGTTGCTTGTGCGGGCCACGCCATCCAACCTTTGTCTAGCGCCTCTTTTAATTGCGTTGTAAACCTCTCCCGATTTGTTTGAAGAAGTATGCACACGGTGTCGGTTATTGCTTGGGAACGGTTCCGTGCTTCTTCTACGGTTTTCTTGAGGTTCTCGATTTCTTGTTTACTAACCGCCACCGCTTCCTCATAAGTGCTCATTCCTGCCCATAGCTGAGATTCCATCAAATGTAATTCTTCTAGCTTTCCCATTTCATTGTTCAGGCGGATTTCGAGCTGATGCCTCCTCTCCTGTTCTCCTACCAATTGCTCATTGAACCATGCTTTCTTCTTGTCTAATAACGCCCGGAGTCCCGTAATTGCCGCTTCTGATTTTTTCGCTTCTTCCCGTAATTTGGCGTTTTCTTCTTTCTGTGCGGGTGTGCTGTGCTGCCTCCGCTACGAGTTTCTCTTCAAGGATCTTCACTGCCTTTCGGCCGTTGGCCCGGATGTCCTTTTCTCTGTTCGAGGACTAGCGAAGTTCGGAGCGGAGACGGTCAATCTCTGATTCCGCCAGTTGCACGACCCATTTTGCTTTCGAGGCAATGGTGGTTTGGGCTTGAATTTCTTCACTTAGGGGCTCGACAGTGTTGGCTGTTGGTTGAGCTGCCTGCTACATTGTAGTCGCGTTACGTTCCAACTCCGCGATGCGGAGATTGGACTTTTGTAACTCGGCTTGGCTCAGTTTAACAGTCTTCCAGACATTTTTATTTTTAATCGCCATATCCTTGGCGCCCATACTGACCTTCGCCAGTTCGCTATGAACTTCGACAAGGGCCGCGTTTAATGGGGGTAATTCCATCCCCATTTGGTGTATATCGGCGTTCCGTTGTCTGCCGACTCTGGCTAACTGCTCCTCATCATCGCTTTCCATTGTTTGTGTTAGCGCACACTCGATCATTTGGCGCTTCGTGTGCTCCTAGGCCATTTGTTGTGTTGCCAAAAATTCCATGAGTTCAAAAGTGGTTCCGAACTGTAATAGTGCGTCGAACTCATGGGCTGTGTCCGGAATGTTGCCTTTCCCCCGTAGTGACTGGGCCGTAATGATCGGCCGTGGTTCACGGATTATTTCGAAGGTGGTGTTGGGCTTCGTAGCTATGGAGCTGTCGACCACGGTCGTCGTCTCTATGGCCGTGAGTGTGTCTTTAACTAACCCGCGCCCATCTTTCCTGTCCAGCCTCCGCCGTTTCGGCCTCGAGCTTCCTTGACTTGGCTTGACTTCTGGCTCCTCCGCGGCTTCCTCGCTATGCTCCACCCGTTCTTCCTGTGTTGTTCGTGTGTTTTTCTAGGCTGATTGGGGTTCATCTTCCCACTCTGTGGTGGCCAACTCCGCTAACCTTCGCTTCGCGGATCATGGCGGCGGTGTGGGTTTGCTGGGCTGTAGTGCCGGTAGTCCTCGGGGTGGGAATAGTATCGTCGGATATTGTTGTATGATAGGCCTAAGCTTTTTGCCTCCTTGATATGCGTGCAAGCCTTCCCATAGCATTGGTCCCGTAATGACCCCCCAATCAATCGTGCCCCCTTCAAAGGTATCAATGATGATACCTGCCTTCTGCTTGGGCATCCCATATGCTTTTACATGTACGCATCCGACCTCCAATAGGAACTTGGCTATTTTGCGGACAAAGCGGTGGGGGATTTCCTTCGTTCTGTATGCCTTGGCGGATGCCGAATATGGCCCGAAATATCTCTGCAAAGTTTCCGTAGGAGGAATTTCGAAATGCCTTTCTCCTAGTGATGACAGGTCAAGCTTTTTCCGGATGGATGTGTTGGTGACTGTGTCGATATTGAGCTTCCTAGCGATGTCCAGTGTGTCATGGTTGGGAGGTGCCTTGGGACTCTGATGTATCCATCCAAGCGTTTCTCCACGAGCCATCGACACAAGGCGGTAGAAATAGGTATCAACACAGTCGGATGGTTAGGCTTGTGGCTAATGGGTGAGGTCTGCTGGCTATGGCGAACTTGAGCTCTATGATAGGATGGAGAAGAGGGTGAGGGAGGGGAGCAATGAGAGCAATGAGAGTTAGAAGGTTGGTTTCTGGCCTAGAAGTCTGTGCATGCCTTAAGTCCTTTTAATAGCGTCGCTATCTTCTCTTTCTTTCTTTTTCTTTTTTCTTTCCGTAACGGTTACATACAATATTCTTTTTACACTATAGTACAAATGGAGCCTCATACTTACTCTGCGGATTTCCCGGCTTTGTCCTGTCTGGCGGGGAACAGGTTAGGTGGCGTAGGTCCTAGATAAGGTTTAAGGCGAAACCAATTCACTTTTTGTTGTAACACTTCCCCGACCAACGTCCCAAGTTGAAACGTACCTTGTTCCACTCCCACTATCCAGTACAGGCCTGTCCATCGAAATCTTAATTTTCTTGGCATATGCCCCATGCGTGTTTGGAAAACTAATACCGCTTTCCCAACCATGAAATCTTTTTCCCGCACATGCCGGTGTCAGTCCAGAAATGCTTTGCGCCACCGTTGTTCTTGCTCCAATATGGCCATACTGCGTAACCGCGTTTCGCCTAGCTCCAACAGTTGTTGTAGCCGTATTTGCTCAGATTTGCCCTCTAGTAGCCGGGCTCGTTCTTGAATCCGTAGACTAGGTACCTGGAATTCGACTGGCATCACAGCCTCCAGCCCAAATGCTAGCCTGAAAGGCGTTGATTGTACGTTGGTCTTATAACTGGTACGGTATGCCCATAACGCACTATGCAATTTGGTATCCCAATCCGTTCTGTTCTCATTGACTATCTTTTTGAGGATAGTTTGTAGGGTTTTGCTCGTAGATTTTGCCAAGCCATTTGCCTGTGGGTAATAAGACATACTTTTTTTGTGAACCACAATGTAATGTTGGGTCAGTTCGCTAATGACCGTATTTAGAAAGCAACTTCCTTGGTCACTAATGAGCTCGATAGGGCAGCCGAAACGACACCATATGTGTTCGTAAAGGAATTTTGCCGTGACTGTCCCAGTATTCTCGCGTAGTGGTTTTGCTTCTACCCACTTGCTACAGTAATCCGTGGCCACTAGGATATACTTACTGCCAGTTCGAGCGACTGCCGAGCTAAAGGGTCCCACAAAATCTAGCCCCCACTTTTGGAAAGGATCCAGTAGCAACACTGGTTGGTGTGGCATTCTCGCGACTTGCATGGGCTGGCCCAGTCATTGACATAAATCGCATTGTCTGCAATATTCATACGCATCCTTTTGTGTAGTCGGCCACCAAAGTTCCGCTTGCCAGATTTTCCGGGCCGTAACATCGCCCGCGTAATGTCCTCCCGCCGTACCATAGTGGGCTTCGTGTAGAACCGAGGCCTTCTCATCCTGTCATATTCTGCGCCTCCAGATGCCATCACCGCCTTTGTGGTATAGGATGTCTTCTACTAAATAGAAATTTCGACTTCGTACGGCCATCCATTTTTTCTCGTCCATCCATAATTGGGGTGGCGGTAACCCCGTGGTCACAAAGTAGGTCATTTCCATCAGCCACCGATCCGGAAAAGTCTCTTTCTTTTTCGTTCTCCTAGAGTTGCTACTTGTCGGGATTCCGTGCTCGGCCACAACCGAGGAACAGGATCGATTCGCAGAAAACGGGAAATACAACAATGCACGAAAAACAAAAGAGAGAAGAGTACACTGGATGTTTTACGTGGAAAACCCTAAATGGGAAAAAAAAACCACGGGAGTCCTCAAACTCCAACTATCACTAAAACAGAGATGTACAGTGGTGAAGCTACAGGGCAACAACCTTGAGCTCACTATCTTCACCACAGGCGGTGGTAATACACAGAGGCAATGACCTCTTCGTCTCTCTCTCTCTCGGCTGCTCTCACTTCGCTCCCTCTTAGTGGAAAACAGAAAAATGAGCAACAACAGACTTAACTGTTTGCCCTAAGTCATATTTATACACATATGACTTTCGGGCTATTTACAAATATAGCCTCAAGGGCTCTTGGCAAACATATTCACAAATATGTCTCCGCATCCGGATCTCTCTCCGGGTACATTCGTCATCCGGCTCCGTAACCGCAACCGGGCTTGCCGTCATTCATCTCCGGACATCCCATCCGGAGGGACCGAAATCCCAACAAACTCCCCCTTCACTTCGGCATGGGATGTCTCTCCAGTCCGATCCTCTTCCGGCATGCTTCCAGCTTGTCGGGTGTGAGC
This sequence comes from Azolla caroliniana, assembly GCF_043228905.1. Lineage (NCBI taxonomy): Eukaryota > Viridiplantae > Streptophyta > Polypodiopsida > Salviniales > Salviniaceae > Azolla > Azolla caroliniana. Next base: position 8,284,375 of record NW_028230453.1, read on the forward strand.
ACCTTGGTCAGCATATCCGACCCGTTCTTGTCCGTGTGGACCTTCGTCAGCACGAACTCCTTGTCTTCTATCCTTTCCCGGATCCAGTGATATCTTCGCTGGATGTGCTTCGTCCGGGAGTGATAAGCCGCGTTCTTCGCAAGGTGGATGGCACTCTGACTGTCGCAGTAGAGTCGGTACTCCTCCTGCTGGATACCGAGCTCTCTAATGAAGTCCTTCATCCATATTATTTCCTTGCCGGCTTCAACAGCCGCCATGTACTCCGCCTCCGTGGTTGACAACGCAACCGTCTTCTGCAGCCTCGACTGCCATGAAACAGCTCCCCCTGCATACGTCATCACATACCCTGATGTGGACCGGCTGGTATCTGCATCAGCCGACATATCCGAATCGGTAAAGCCGTCGAATTCGGGCTTACCAGAGCCGAATCGGAGGCACACGTTTGCCGTGCCCTTCAGGTATTGGAGTATCCACTTGACCGCGTTCCAGTGCTCTTTGCTGGGATTGCTCATGTACCGGCTCACCACTCCAACTGCATATCCTATGTCCGGTCTTGTACACACCATTGCGTACATCAAGCTTCCGACGGCAGAGGCATATGGTACTTTCATCATGTCCTCCTTCTCAGCCTTTGTCTTGGGGCTTTGCTTGCTGGACAACTTGCAGTTTGCCGGGAGGGTTGACACGACCGGTCTTGCTTCCGACATGTTGAACCGTTGAAGCACCTTTGTCACGTACTTCTCCTGTGACAGCCACAACTGCTTCTTCTTCCGGTCCCGGATGATGTGCATCCCTAATATTTGCCTCGCCGGACCCAAGTCCTTCATTGAGAAGGTTCGGTGAAGAGCCTTCTTCAGCATCCGTATCTTGACCTGGTCCCGTCCGACGATCAACATGTCGTCCACGTACAGGAGGAGTATTAGAGAGTCTCCTCCTTCGAACTTCTTCACAAACACGCAGTGATCAGACTGCGTTTTGTGGTACCCTTCGTCGGTCATGAAGGAGTCGAACTTCCGGTACCATTGCCGGGGAGCCTGCTTCAGTCCGTAAAGGCTCTTCTTCAACCGGCATACCAGGTGCTCCTTCCCTTTCTTTTCGAATCCTTCCGGTTGCTGCATGTAGATCTCTTCTTCGAGGTCACCGTGAAGGAATGCCGTCTTCACGTCCATCGGTTCTATCTCGAGGTCCATGCTTGCCGCTATGCTCAGCACCGTCCGGATGGAGGTCATCTTCACTACCGGGGCAAATATCTCGTCGAAGTCGACGCCCTTTTTCTGCTAAAACCCCTTCACCACGATCCTGGCTTTGTATCTCGGGGGGTTTCCGGCATCTCCCGGTTTCAGCTTGAACACCCACTTGTTTCGAAGTGCCCGCTTTCCTTTCGGCAACTCCACAAGTTCATATGTGTGGTTCTCATGCAGGGAATCCATCTCCTCCTGCATGGCACTCAACCACCTGCGGCTCTGGGTGTCATGCTTTGCTTCTTCAAAGCTCTCCGGCTCTCTTCGTCAGTTAGCAGCACGTGCTCTGGTTCCGGAAATCTCCGGGGGGCCCTTCTCTCTCTTAGAGGATATCTCCGTTCCGGAGCTTCGGTAACCGGCTCCTCCGTTTCCTCTTCATCCGAATCCATTTCGGGATCGGGGCCGGTTCCGGTATCAGTTTCATCTTCCTCGGCCGGTTCTGTTTCTTCACCGTCTTCGGCCGGATCCTCGAGTGCTAACCGGTCCCTTGCCGGTCGGGACTGCTCTTCGTAGAGTTGATTCTCACCGGTCGACTTGAAGCTCTTAATCTTCTTCTCCGACTCCCAGTCGGCGAGTGTCTTGTCCTCCATGAAGATGATATCACGACTCCTGAATATCTTCTTGTCGACCGGGTCCCATACTCGGTAGCCGAACTCGTCATCGCCGTAACCGAGGAATATGCATGGCCGGGTCTTTGGATCTAGCTTTCCTCTCTGGTCCTTAGCCACATGCACATATGCGAGGCACCCGAACACCTTCAGATGCCGGTAGGATACTTCCCTACCGGTCCACACTCTCTGCGGCGTGTCTCCGTCCAAAGGTACTGAGGGTGATCTATTTATCACGTATGTCGCCGTCGACATCGCCTCAGCCCAAAACCCCTTGGGTAATTTCGCATGCGCTAGCATACTCCGGACCCTCTCCATTATGGTCCGGTTCATCCTCTCGGCCAGCCCGTTCAGTTCCGGCGTCTTCGGCACTGTAAACTCGAGCCGGATTCCCTTCGAGCGACAGTACTCCGCGAACTGCCCCCGGTATTCTCCTCCGTTATCCGCTCGTATCGCTTTCAGCTTCTTGCCGGATTCTCTTTCCACTCTCACGTGGAGTTCTTTGAAGACGGACAATACTCGGTCCTTTGTCTTCAACGGTGCTGTCCACAGCTTCCGGCTGTGATCATCAATGAAAGTCACGAAGTACTGGGCTCCGCCATGTGACTTCGTTTCTACCTGACACACATCAGTGTGCACCAACTCCAATGGTGCGCTACGTCTCGTCGGTGGCCTTGAGTGGAAGGAGGTTCGGTTCTGCTTACCGGCCAGGCAATCGGTGCACTTCTCCAGGTGCACATGCTTCACTGGAATAAGGTTGTCTTCTGCAAGCCTCTTCATCCCCTTCTCTCTCATGTGGCACAGTCTTTTGTGCCACAGCTCACCGGCAGTGTCGGCTGCCACATTCAGCTCTTCCGGACACAACCAGGCATTCATAAGGTACAGTGTGTTGACTTTCCGGGCCCGAGCCACTATCAGGCTTCCCTTGCTGAACTTCATTACGCCGTTCCGGATGCTACCTGTGTAGCCTTCATCGTCTAGCCTCCCGGCCGAAATCAGGTTCAATCGAACCTCCGGAACGTGTCGGACATCCTTCAGCAGCATTTTGCATCCGGTCGGGGTTGTCAACCATACGTCTCCTATGCCGGCAATCCGGCACGTACCTTCATTTCCCATCCGAACACAGCCATGTTGACCGGCTGTGTAGGATGAGAAGTATCTACTTTCCGGGGTCAGGTGGAACGACGCTCCGGAATCGACCACCCAGGTAGTCTCATCGCCGGCAATGTTTAGTTCACCTTCTTCGGTGATGAGCATGATCTCCTCTTCACTTGCCGCGAGTGCCGTCGTTCCTTTCCGGTCCTGCCCTCGCCGATCCGGACCTCTCCGGTCTGTGGCTCCCCGGTATGCGCCGTTTCGCTCCGGTGACTTCTTCGAATCGGTGTCGTCGGATCCGTTGTCTTTTCGGTAATGCCGACAATTCTTCCGGAAGTGCCACGGCTTCCCACAGTGGAAGCATGTGGGTCTTCCTCTTGACTGCGACCGGGTCCCCGACTTCTCCCGTCTTTGCGGACTCCGGTTCCATTGTCTTCCCCTTTCCGATTCGGTAAGCAGCGCCTTCGAGTCGGAGGCCGGTTCTTTATCTCTCCGACGCGCTTCTTCGTTCAAAATACTTGTCTTTACCGTTTGTAGGGACAAGTTATCTTCGGTGCAGGAGGTGCTGAGAGTCACCACCAAGTTCTCCCAGCTGTCCGGCAATGTACACATCAGGATGATGGCTTGCATTGCATCCTCCAACGGGAACTTGATCGCCGCAAGCTGGTTCACGAATCCCATGAACGTGCTTACGTGTTCCACCATACTCTCGCCGTCCCGGTACTTGAGGTTCACTATCTTTCTCATCAGGGAGGTCCGGTTCAACGCATTCTTCCTCTCGTAGAGGCCCGACAGCTTCCTCCACATCTCATATGCGTTGGTGTCGTTCGCCACGTGTTGTAGAACGCTCACGTCGACGTATTGCCGAATGGTTGCAACAGCTTTCCGGTTCAGAAGCCTCCACTCCGTCTCAAGTACCCCCTTGGGTATTTCCGACCTGTCGATCGGTTCATACAGGTCCCGAACAATGAGCAGATCCTCCATATTTATCTTCCAGTCGGCGTAGTTCTGCGCATTTAGCACTATCATCCCCGGCTGCCCGCTGCTGCCGCCTTCCATTTTCTGTGTTACCGTCGCTCTGGTACAACTTGTCGGGATTCCGTGTTCGGCCACAACTGAGGAACAGGATCGATTCGCAAAAAACGGGAAATATAATAATGCACGAAAAACAAAAGAGAGAAGAGTACACTGGATGTTTTACGTGGAAAACCCTAAATGGGAAAAAAAAACCACGAGAGTCCTCAAACTCCAACTATCACTAAAACAGAGATGTACAGTGGTGAAGCTACAGGGCAACAACCTTGAGCTCACTATCTTCACCACAGGCGGTGGTAATACACAGAGGCAACGACCTCTTCGTCTCTCTCTCTCTCGGCTGCTCTCACTTCGCTCCCTCTTAGTGGAAAACAGAAAAATGAGCAACAACAGACTTAACTGTTTGCCCTAAGTCATATTTATACACATATGACTTTCGGGCTATTTACAAATATAGCCTCAAGGGCTCTTGGCAAACATATTCACAAATATGTCTCCGCATCCGGATCTCTCTCCGGGTACATTCGTCATCCGGCTCCGTAACCGCAACCGGGCTTGCCGTCATTCATCTCCGGACATCCCATCCGGAGGGACCGAAATCCCAACATCTTCGTCATCCTTTTGCGTTGTTTCTCCACCACGTATTGCGTACCCGGTCGGTGCTGAATTACAAAGTCTAATTCTTGAAGCAACAACATCCATCTAGCCAATTTCCCTGTCAGCGCTTGTTTCCCTACCAAATATAGCAACGTGAATTTCTGCCCTAGCAGATAATATCGAAACTTATTGATGTTGTATATAATACGCAGTGCTTCACGTTCCTTTGTGGAATAGTTATGCTCAGCCATTGATAGTTTCCGACTAGAGTAGTACACTAGTCGGTACCAATTCGGCTCCGTGAGCTACATTAGCGCACTACCTATTGCTATGTCTGAGGCATCCACGAACACGTGGAATTGTTTTGCCCAAACTGCTGGCTGTACGATGGGTGCCTGCGTTAGCATTATCTTTAGCGCATCATGTTGCCGTCAATTTGAAAGGAGTACGATGAACGGTGGCATGTAATGGCGTGGCGAAGTCCGCCAAATAGCGTATCATCCGATTGTGCCATCTTATTTGTCCCAGAAACCGGCTGAGTGCTTTCTCGTTTGTCGGTGTTGTCACGTGAGTAATCGCAGAGATTTTGTTCAGATTGACCGCTATCCCTTCCTTACTGACTATATGGCCGAGGAAAGCCCCGCTGGTAACACCAAAGGCGCATTTGGCGGGATTCAAGCTTAAGCGCACTATTCGGTAACACTCCAGGCAAAGTTGTAGATGCGAAAAATGGTCGGCTGTTGTCGCATATACCGCAAAATTGTCTAAAAAAACCTACATGAAGGCTGGTATATATTCCCCAAAAATCTCCATGATTGTCCGTTGAAACATAGCCAGCGCCGTCTTTAGCCCAAACATCATGACGACTGCAACATAGACGCCCCAGTCCGTGACAAACGCCGTCTTCTCTTGGTCGTTTGGGTGCATGCGTACTTGATTGTACCCACTGAAGCCATCTAAAAAACTCTACATGTCATGCCGTAACAAAACAATGGATGCTAGATTCGCCTTTCCCGGCATTGTGTGGCAAAATGTCGTGGTTGTTGGTTAACAAAACAATGGATGCTAGATTTGCCTTTCCCGACAACTGGTGGTGCGTGCCGATCCCCGGGTGTGACTTGGTTCTCCCGGTCCTGATTCATTCTTCTAAGCGTACGCGGTGGTTGTTGTTGGTCCCCATGTGGTTCCTAGTGCTGGTCATTGCTCGAACTTTCATCGTACCACCATTGCTCCAGATACTGACGATGTTTCCTGCGAGGCCCATTCAAGCCGCCATGTTTCTTCGTCGGATGGTAATTCTCGTGGCGTCAGCCTCCTCTATTATATCTATGGTTGGCTCGGTAGTCTTCATCCTCCGGCTCTTCTTCTTCGGAATCATTGTTATTCCGGTGATTCCGGTAGTGCCGGTCATTGCATGGGATATCTTGCAGTCTGCTAGTGATTGCCATAAGGGATGCAGAGATATTACATCTTCCTCTGAAGGCTCCACATTGTTCGCAGACTCCTTCTGCATACGTTCCTTATTTGCCGCGTTCTCTTTTTCTACCCATGCTTGGGTCGTCTGACGTATCTCATCTTGCACAGCCCAATCAACATTTTTTGTTTGCTCTCGTGTTATGACTTGATGGACACCCGCCATAATCATATTGACGGCAGGCCCCTTGACTTGCGTTTGCGTAGTGGACATTGTGTGGCATAATGTCCTGGCTGTTGGCAAACAAAACAATGGATGCTAGATTCGCCTTTCTGGGCAGCTGGTGGTGCGTGTCGATCCTCGGGTGTCACTTGGTCCTCCCGGTCCTGATTCATTCTATTCAGCGTACGTGGTGGTTGTTGTTGGTTCCGATGAGGTTCCTAGTGCTGGTCATTGCTCGAACTTTCATCGTACCACCATTGGTCCCGATACTGACGATGTTTCCCGCGAGGCCCATTCAAGCCGCCCCGTTTGTTCGTCGGACGGTAATTCTCATAGCGTTAGCCTCCTTTATTATATCTGTGGTTGGCTCAGTAGTCTTCATCCTCTGGCTCTTCTTCTTCGGAATCACTGTTATTCCCGTGATTCTGGTAGTGTTGGTCATCGCATGGGTTATCTCGCAGTCTGCCAGTGCTTGCCATAAGGTATCCGGGGATATTACATCTTCCACGGAAGGCTCCACATTGGTCGCAGACTCCTTCCGCTTGCGTTCCGTATTTGCTGCGTTCGCTTTTTCTACCCATGCTTGGGCCGTCTTACGTATCTCATCTTGCGCGACCCAATCAACATTTTTTGTTTGTTGTCGTGTCGTGACTTGCTGGACATCTGCCATAATCGTATTGATGGCGTGCCCCTTGCCTTTGTATAGTGGACATTGTGTGGCATAATGTCCTGGCTGTTGGCAAACAAAACAATGGATGCAAGATTCGCCTTTCTCGGCAACTGGTGGTGCGTGCCAATCCTAGGGTATGACTTGGACCTCCCGGTCCTGATTCATTCTTCTAAGCCTACACGGTGGTTGTTGTTGGTCCCGATGCGGTTCGTAGTGTTGGTCATTGCTTGAACTTTCATTGTACCACCATTACTCCAGGTACTGACGATGTTTCCCGCAAGGCCCATTGAAGCCGCCCCGTTTGTTCGTTGGACGGTAATTCTCGTAGCCTCAGCCTCCTTTATTATATCTGTAGTTGGCCCGGTAGTCTTCATCCTCCAGCTCTTCTTCTTCGGAATCATTGTTATTTCGGTGATTCCGATAGTGCCGGTCATCCCATGGGTTATCTCGCAGTCTGCCAGGGCTTGCCATAAGAGATTTGGAGATATTACATCTTCCTCTGAAGGCTGCACATTGTTCGCAGACTCCTTCCGCGTGCGTTCCGTATTTGCCGCGTTCTCTTTTTCTACCCATGCTTGGGCCATCTGACGTATCTCATCTTGTGCGGCCCAATCAACATTTTGTCAGGAACAGTACTAAGACAGAGAAGGAATTAGTACTAAACGAAGGATTAGTACTATGAGAGGTGTACTATGAGAGGTGTGGAACTTCTTCGAGAGAAGGAAGAAGTGAGTGAGACGGAGAGAAAGAGAGAGATCGAGAGAGAGAGAGAGTGATGATAAGAAAGATATGTATTATATGAAGAGAATATACAATGGTGGCTAAAAAGGCTTAAGACTGACGTTGAACCAATTTGGTTCAATATAATGCCTAGTGCCCTCTTTTATAGTGTTTTCAGGAGTAATCCCGAAGCTTCTAGAATGTTCTAGAGAAATCTGGAATATACACTAATTTCCTATAATAAAATGTAAATGAAAATAATATCCTACGTATTACAATAGATGATTTAATGGTCAAGAGCTCGACCCATATAACCTAAGGTCATGGGTTCGAGTCTTGCCATATCATGACACTATCCCCCCTTTAAAACGACGAGTGTCATGAGTCGTCTTGGATTGAGGACCTGGTTTGTGTGGATATTGACGATGGAAGTCTTCAAGAAGAGCACGAGCATTGGTCACATTCTCGATCGGTTCCCAAGTACGTTTGCTGGGGCTATAGCCTAGCCAATCGACTAGATAGTAGAGCTTGTTGCGAACAATCTTGGAATCAAGGATGGCGGCAATCTCGTACTCCGGCCCATCTTCAAGCTCGATCGGGGGTGGAGGTTGGATAAGACGTCCTGGGACCGATGCACGTCCTGATACAGCCCCAGCCACCAGTACTTCTCCTTCAGCTTCTCGAACATGGCCCACGTTCCGCGGTGTCCAGCCCAGGGGCTCTCGTGAAATGCCGCTAGTAGTTTCCCCTGTTCTTCTTTCTTTGCCACTACTCGGAGTGGGATGCCGCTTGTCTTCTTCGGGTGCCTCCATATGCACCCGTCCCGCAGGAAGAATCGGTATGCCTTCTCCCATACCCGGCTCGCCTCCTTTCTCGCCCATGTTGCGTCCGGCATCATCGTCCATAGGAACCTCCCGATTTGGAGCCACTCCCCGTCATACCTGCTTTCGTCAAATTCGTTAAACGCCGGAGTGTTCCTTTTCCTCGTCGTTACGTTAGCCGACCCGAAGAAGTCCTCGCCGACTTCTTCGTCATCTGAAACCATGCCGTCTTCATCGTTGAACCTTGCCCTCGAAAGCATGTCGGCCATGGCGTTGTCCTTTCCGGAGATGTGCCATATCTCCGGGTTCAAGGACTTAATGTACGCTATCCACGAGAGCATGGCTAGGTCCGGCGTCGCGCATCCGGAAACCATGCTGAGTATTGGCAGGCAATCCGTCTCGATGATCACCTCCATCCCAATTAGATAATCCTTGTCGACCTTGACTGCCGAAATGACACCCCAAAGCTCGCGCTTAACTTGGGCGTACCCTCGTTGCCACTCGCTCAATACCTTTGCCCCGAACCGGATCGAGAATCGTACGCCATCCTTGTCCTCCTGAATGATTACCCACCCAATCCCGGTCGGACTGGTGTCCACCATCATGCAGATGGGAACATCCTTGCCGTAAACCGCTTTACGGAGAGCCGGCGCTATCGTAAGCGCCTCCTTCAGTCTCCCTACTGACTTCGTGTGCTCCGTCCTCCACTCAAATCTATGCCCCTTTTTCAATAGCCCGTAGAGGGGTTCCATGACATGTGCGTAGTGCGGGATCCAGATGTGGTAGAATGCGCATGCTCCCAAGAATCTACGGACCTCTGTGGCCGATGAAGGACATGGCTTCCACCTTGGCCATAGACGGTTTCCGACCGTATGGTCCGCATAGGTGCCCGACGACCATGATCTCTGATTGCCCGAAGCCCGACTTTTCCTCGGAGAAGGTGAGCCTCGCTCCTTCTAGTCTCTGCAACACCTTTTCGCATCGTATCCAGAATAGATCGACCTTCCAACGAAGGCCTCCGCGAACTCATCTATGGTCGGTCCGATTCCTGCATTACGGATGGTCACCTTGTTGACCGGTTGTAGGTCATGAATGAAGCGCAGCGTGCCGTTCTTCGGCACCGTAAACCACCGATTCGAGTATGGGGCACTCAATGGTTCGAGGATGCCCATCTCCACCTTTTGCTTCAGGAGCTCCATCAACTTCAGGATGTGAGCTCTCAGCATCGGAATTGGCTTGAGATTCCACGGTACATACGGTACCATGAAGATCACCATCGGTTCGACAATTATTGGGTCTACGCACCTGATCTCCTCCGGTGAGAATGCGAAAGCCTTCCCATGCCTCCCGAGCATTCTCCGAAACCGGTCCTCCTCCGCCGGCAGTAGAAAGCCGCCCCCACCGACTGTCATGGCAAGACTCGAACCCATGACTTTATGCTACATGGGTCGAGCTCTTACCATTAGATTATGAATTGTATTTTGTAGGATATTATTTTCATTTATACTTTATCATAGAAAATTGATGTATATTCCAGATCTCTCTGGAACATTCTAGACGCTTCAGCATTATTCCTAAAAACACTATAAAAGGAGGCACAAGGCATTGTTTTGAACCAAATTGGTTCAACGCCAGTCTTAAGCCTCTTAGCCGCTTGTACTTATCTTTTCACATAATATATAGTTGCTGTCATCATCTCTCTCTCTCTCATTCTCGCTATCTCTCTCTCTCTCCTCTTCTCACTTCCTCTCTCGGGAATCTTACGCAGTCCCGTCCTCTTAGTACTAATAGTACTGCTGTTCTTAGTACTAATTCCATCTCTGTTTTAGTGCTATTCTTGACAGTTTGAACCAATTTTTTCCTCTAGCCTACTTGTCACTCTCCCTCATCCTCCTACCCTTTTCCCTATACTATGGCTACTGTTAGCGCCCAAGAATACCAATCCGTTTTCTTCGAGCTACAGTGCCTAAAAGAAAAATTTGTTGCCCTGGAACAAGAAAACCCACGGCTGATAGGGGATCTGCAACAAATCGCTCTAGAAAAACAACAAACGCAACAACAACATGGGGAGTTAGCGTTACGGGTACAACAACTCGAAGCAGTGTTGCAACAACAAGGATCCAGTCCCCAAGGATTTCATAAAGAGCCCAAGATTGGACTTCCTGTGAAATTTGATGGAACGCGTTCGCAATTCCGGGGATTCCTTAATCAGGTACGCTTAGTCATCCAGATGCATCCTTCCCGATATCCCACTGATGCATCTCGAGTCGGCCTAATAGGCACGCTACTTAGCGGCTCAGCCTTGGCATGGTTTGCTCCGCTTCTAGAAAAACAATCACCCTTACTTAATAACTTTGAAGATTTTATTGGTGAGTTTAAAGCCTGCTTTGGAGACACCGACAGCATTAGGACGGCGATCAACAAGATCCGGCGATTGCGTCAAGGCGATCGTCCAGCCTCTGCCTACGCGGCGGATTTCCGCCTACTTGCTTCAGATATACCCTGGGATGATCAAGCACTAATGGAGCAGTTTCGCTATGGCTTGCGAAACGATGTCAAAGATCTACTTCTAACTTTCCCCGAAGAACCAAAGTCTCTTACGGAGGCAATCAGTCGAGCAGTTCGATGTGACAACCGCCTTTTTGAACGGCGTTCAGAACGTCAATTACAGATACCACGCTCTAGGCCAGAGCCCACTTATGCCGCAGTCGCGGCTAAACCGTTTGCACGAGACATACCTCAAGCAAATACTTCGACACCGATGGAGATCGATACCATGCGTCGACGCGGCCCGTTATCGGAAGAAGAAAAGCAACGACGACGTGCCAATCGATTATGTCTTTATTGCGGTGGACCAGGACATATCGCCATCAATTGTCCCCATAGGCCAAGAAGACAGGTAAATCAAATCGTCGCCTATACTAAACCCGAGTCAATTCTTCCCTTCGGAGTGTCTGATAGTATTAATAGTACTAATAGAGTGTCAGATAGTATTCATAGTACTAATAGCCCAAGTATCTCAAATAAATTTGAAATCCTTAGTCAATTAGATGAAGAGTTAAACGATTGAGTCCAGCCAAAATAGGAGCCATTTGGTTGGACAGCAGCCCTAGATCTGTACAGCCCATTAGTGGTTCCATTCCTTCCAAGCAAGTTAGCAATGTGTTCCTAGCCCAAGTCATTGTTAGTACTAAAAGTACTCCCCCAGTACCCGTCCTAGCACTTTTCGATTCCAGAGCTAATTCCTGTTTCATGGATCGAAATTTTGCCCAAGCTTCTCAGATATCCTTAAGAAAACTTCCTTGTCCCGCATCTGTAGTGGTCATTGATGGTCGTCCCATTGCTTCCGGGAATATTGTAGAAGAATCAGAACCCATTCAAGTTGTCCTAGGTAGTTTTGTGTGTATAATATCATTTAATATAATTAGTAGTCCAGAGCATCCCATTGTCCTAGGATTACCTTGGCTTGAATTACATAATCCAGCCATAGATTGGAGAACAAGAGAAGTCTGATATCGACCACCCCAAGAATCAACTCACCGAGTTTCGACCATTTCACTCCATCAACTACGCGAAGAAGGACCCAAGGAGGCAATGTTCCTATTTGCCATATCAGTACATCCTTCTAGCACTATTAAGAAGGACTCCTCAATACAACTTCTGGCAAAATATCATCCTTATGCCGATGTATTTGACAAGGTAAAAGCCGGTACCCTTCCTCATCACCGTCCCTATGACTGTCCCATCGATTTACAACCAGGAACCGAGCCACCATGGGGACCAATTTACAACTTGTCACCCACCGAGTTAGAAGTCCTTCGAGCCTACATAGAGGAGAACTTGGCAAGCGGGTTCATCCGTCATTCGAAATCTCCGGCCGGTGCACCCATCTTCTTTGTCAAGAAGAAAGATGGCTCACTTCGTCTTGTCGTTGATTACCGCGGATTGAATAAAGTCACCATCTGGAATAGGTATGCACTTCCTCTTATATCAAGTCTTTTGAGCGAGTTAATGGTGCCAAGTTTTTTACTAAAATCGACCTACGAGGAGCGTATAATCTCGTGCGGATCCGACCGGGAGATGAGTGGAAGACCGCTTTTCGCACGTGGTATGGGCATTTCGAGTATACTGTTATGCCGTTTGGCCTAACCAATGCACCCGCAGTCTTCCAACACATGGCAAATGATATATTCAGAGACCTCTTGGATATCTGTTTGATCATTTATCTGGATGATCTGTTGATTTATTCGAAGACCCAGGAAGAGCACGATTCTCATGTACTATTAGTACTAAAGCGACTCCGCGAGAATGGTCTTTATGCCAAGCTAGAGAAATGTAGCTTTGACTGCAAGCAAGTGGAATTTCTAGGCTACGTCATCTCCTCAAAGGGCATCGCCATGGATCCAGCTAAAATCCAAACTGTACTAGAGTGGCAAATTCCACGGTCGGTACGAGATGTACAATGTTTTCTAGGCTTTGCTAACTTCTACCGTAAGTTTATACAGGATTACTCGAAGATTATTTTACCTCTCACACAACTTACGAAGAAGGGCCAAGCATTTCTTTGGTCCATCGAAGCAGATATGGCTTTTCGGCATCTTAAGAAAGCCTTTACATCAGCACCGATTCTAGCTCATGTGGATACAAGCAAACCATTCATCATGGAGGCCGACGCATCAGATTTCGCCCTCGATAGCATCCTTTCTCAACAAGGCGATAAAGAAGAGTTGCATCCGGTGGCTTTCCATTCGCGCAAATTCAATGTCGCAGAAATCAACTACGAAATACATGACAAGGAGTTATTAGCTATCGTGGATTCATTTGTACAATGGCGGCATTTCTTAGAGGGCTCTCCACATCAGGTCATTGTCTTTAGCGATCATAAAAATCTTGCTTATTTTCAGAACGCTCGCGTACTAAATCGACGGAAAGCTCGGTGGGCGCAATTCCTCATGCGTTTGAACTTCGAAATCACATATCGACCGGGGAAGCAGCAAGGAAAAGCAGATGCACTATCACGGCGTTCATATCTTGCACCTCGTCCTGGTGACGCAACATTTGATAATCAAAAGCAAGTAATCTTGGGACCAACACGATTGCACACGACGCGGATTTTTCACACCCCGATGGATTCACGGATTACCGATGACATACGTGCAACCTTGAAGACGGATAGTTTTGCTCAAGACATCCTGGCGCACATTGATACTTCTCGGGCATCCTGTTCTCAGTCTCAACAACCAGGTATTGACTACCGACAATTCGAATATCATGATGGTTTGTTATTCTTTAAAAAGTGCGTATATGTCCCCGATTGCTCCTGTCGCCTTCAAATCGTCCAACATTGTCACGACACCCATACGGTGGGACATTTCGGTAGTACCAAGACGTTGGAGTTAGTGCAACGATCTTTTTGGTGGCCCCACATGCGCCGTTTTGTCGACGACTACGTTCGGACCTGTGATGCTTGCTGCCGAGCAAAGATGCCACGACACCATCCATATGGCTTGTTGGAACCTTTACCAATTCCAAGTAAGCCATGGCAGTCTATTTGTCTTGATTTTATTACAGATCTGCCAGTCTCGAAGGGGTTCGATGCTATCCTAACCGTCGTCGATCGATATACGAAGATGGCACATTTTGTGCCATGTACTAAAGCCATCACTAGCGAGGAAACCGCCGCTCTTGTTATGCGTGAGGTATTTCGGCATCATGGCCTACCAGACAGTATTATCAGTGACCGAGGCCCGCAATTTGTCTCCAAATTTTGGCAGCATCTCTTCAGGATGCTCAAGGTCTCCTGCAACCTCTCCTCCGGCTACCATCCTCAAACTGACGGACAGGCGGAACGAACAAACCAAACGTTGGAGCAATATCTCCGGTGTTTCCTGAGTTATCAACAGGACGATTGGGCCGAGATTCTCCACTTTGCGGAGTTTGCGTATAATAATGCTATTCACTCCTCGACTCGGGTCTCCCCATTTCTCGCTTATACCGGTTTCCATCCTCGCTGGTCGGTGATCGACACTCCGGAGCTACCTACCAACCCTCGTGCCGAGGACCATTTGGAGAGGCTACGCAAGATCCAGATGGATCTCTCTACTCACCTTCGTCATGCTCAACACACACAGAAGACTTATGCGGATCGTCATCGGATTCCCTCCTCTTTTGCCATCGGAGATCGAGTATGGCTCTTATGTCGTCACATCAAGACTACTCGACCGTGCGACAAGTTGGATTATCGACGACTCGGTTCTTTCCGTATTACGGGGAAGATTAATGATGTCACCTTCCGTCTGGATCTCCCTCCGCAGCTTCAGATACATCCGGTTTTCCATTGTTCTCTTCTTGAACCTTATAAAGCAAACACCATTCCCGATCGTGTGACACCACCGCCGCCCCCGTTGGAGTTGGACGTCGGCCCAGAGTATGAAGTTGCTGCCATCCTCGATTCCAAACTTGTTCGCAACAAACTTTATTACTTGGTCGATTGGCTCGGTTATAGTCCGAGCGAACGTACTTGGGAACCCGTCGAGAATGTTGCCAATGCACAAGATCTTCTTGCTAATTTCCACCGAAAGTATCCGAACAAACCCGGTCCGCAATTAGCGCCGACTCGTTCCACTCGTCGTCTTTAAGGGGGAGATAGTGTCATGGCAAGACTCGAACCCATGACTTTATGCTACATGGGTCGAGCTCTTACCATTAGATTATGAATTGTATTTTGTAGGATATTATTTTCATTTATACTTTATCATAGAAAATTGATGTATATTCCAGATCTCTCTGGAACATTCTAGAAGCTTCAGGATTATTCCTAAAAACACTATAAAAGGAGGCACAAGGCATTGTTTTGAACCAAATTGGTTCAACGCCAGTCTTAAGCCTCTTAGCCGCTTGTACTTATCTTTTCACATAATATATAGCTGCTGTCATCATCTCTCTCTCTCTCATTCTCGCTATCTCTCTCTCTCTCCTCTTCTCACTTCCTCTCTCGGGAATCTTACGCAGTCCCGTCCTCTTAGTACTAATAGTACTGTTGTTCTTAGTACTAATTCCATCTCTGTTTTAGTGCTATTCCTGACACCGACCTTGAGCTCACGTAGCATTATGTCGGTGAACCGGTGCCCTATGCCAGCCGGATTCCGTAAACTTGGATCCGACGCGACCCCTTTTATCCGCTCCTCATTGCCCTCCAGCAAGGGTGCCGCGACTAGCCTCACCTTCCGGTCCATAGTCTTGTACTTTGTATCCACGCGGGCCGTCCGATCCTACCCGATCCTTCCCCCGAAGTCTGTGATGACTTCGTACATTCCCATTGACCCTACTGGGACGGTCCGGTCGTCTCTAAGGTCTTCACCAATCACCTTTCGCAGTTCGCCCAAGGTGTAGTCAATGTTAGGAAATCGACGGTTTCAAAACCTTCACCTCTCAGCCACAACCGAGGAAACACGAGTCAGTGCAGCAGTAAATCCAAAACACAGTGAGAGACTCGAATGCACAGGGTTTAGCATGGAAAACCCTAAACGGGAAAAACCACGGGAGTGCAAGACTCCAACTATCACTATACGCAGGGAATGTACAATGGCGAGCTGCAAGGCGATGACCTTGAGCTCGTTGTCCTCGCCACAGGCGGCGGTATTACACAGAGGCGTCGACCTCTTCCTTTCCCTCTCTCTCTCTCTCTCACTCTCGGCTGTTCTCACTTCGCTCCCTCTAAGTGGAAAACAGAAAATGAGCAACAACAACAAAACTGTTTGCCTAAGTCATATTTATACACATATGACTTTCAGGCTATTTACAAATATAGCCTCAAGGGCCCTTGGCAAACATATTCACAAATATGTCCCCGCATCCGGATCTCTCTCCGGGTACATTCATCGTCCGGATCCGTAGCCGGGGTCTTCATCATCCGGTTCCCGGACATCTGACCATCCCTTCCGGATGGACCGTAATCCCAACAGTCAAAAGAGACTGCCTCCACGGCGCCGCTGATATCTTCGTCGGGGAAGAGGACTCCGCATCTCCTGAGCCGCTCCTCCGCTCGCTTCCTCTCCCAGCCGCTGACGTTGGTTATAGTACAACCTCCGTTGTCGGAGAACCAAAATTTTCTACCTATGGTATAGGTCTTCTTTCGTATTGTACATTTGTGGGGTTCTTCCCAGGTGTCCGGACTATCGCGGCCCCATGCCTTGATAGCCCCCTCTAAAAATCCCCTCGGGTTTCGCCGCTGAGGGCCTCGCGGTTACGCTCGTGGTTTGGTCGCACCATCAGGAACTGGACCGAGTGACGCCCGTCTTGGCTCTTGACTCTTGCATAGGCCGAACCGTTGTCCATCACCTTGGTCTCCATCCGTGCCGCCGTGATGTATGGCTCTCCTAGTATAACCAGATGCGAGGATGTCTCCTGCACGAAGAAGTGTTGGTCGATCTCGACGTCGCCGATTTTCACCCGTACGTTCGAACAGGCCCCATGTATTTCTTCCATGGTGCGCGTGGCCACCCGTATCTTCCAGCCATGCTTGGTGTTGATTGGCCATTTACCCTTCTTGTAGAAATCCATGGACATCAGGTTGATTTCGAACCCATGGTCTACCAATGCCACCACCGGTTCCAGGACATTGTCGATCCGTACATGGGTTTCCGTAGTTGCCCTGGCCCAATGCGGCTTCGTGTAGTGGCTTCCCGCCAACTCGTCTTCTAGGGCTTCGTCTTCCAAGCGTGTGGTCCGCACTTCCACCGGTTTCTCCGGTTCCGGCTCTGTCGAGAGCCTCTTCCGCTTCACCAAGTATACGATAGAGTCGTGGAACTCCCTCTTGGCGATTCCCAACACCTCCCGCAACGACAACTCCACTTTACTGTCGAGGATCCACTCTTCAAGGACCTTCCGTAGGTCCATTGTTCTCTCGATTTTGGTGCTCAACCGAAACCCTGCCTGCTTCTTCCCATCCGGCACGCCTGGGTTGCCGGCACCGGCCGGTCTCGGTCCGAACCGGGTCTCGGTCCGAACCGGGTCTCGTACCTCTGCGGGGGACCAACCCCTCCAGCCTTTCCTGCCCGTTTGTCTTCCACCAGAACCTCGTAGTTCTGGCAAGTGGCTTCTACGAAGCCCGTCTTCTCTTCGACCGGATCGTCCTAATCGGTGACCTCCTGGACCCGTTGTTCCACGCAGTCTGCCTCTTTCTTCTTCAACCGAACTCCGGAGAGGCCTTCTAGCACTAGCAGCCAGAATTTGGAGTCCTTCGCCTTCTGGGTCTCATCACCCCCTACCTGAATTCCTGCCGACACTGAGTAGTTAACGGCTTCGACGTGTCATGCCACGGCCTCTTCCATCAACCTCTTCATACTGCCGTGCCCCGTATTCAGTTCTAGGGCTCTCTGGGTCTCGCTTGCGTGCACCCGCCCGTTCCAAAGGTACACCACGTTGGTCCTGAGTGCGTCGGCGAAATCCGCGCAATCCTTCCGAATGTGACCGATTGCGTCCCACCACATGCACCGCTGCCCAGCCGGCAGCCTCCGGTCACGAGGTTGTTCGCCGCTATCTCTCCGGGCCTATGCGATCTGCAGGTCGCGCACCATCTGTGTCAGCTCCTCGCTCCTCCGGATGGGCCTCTGACCACGTCGTTCGATGCCAACCCCGACTCTGGCCAGATTCGGGTCTCTTCCTTCCTACCGGCTGGCACCGATATCGGCTCCTCGAGCCTCTTCCCCGGGACTGGGCCCGACCCCGACGAGCTTCCGTCGCTCCAATCGCGCCATTTGTCAAAATGGCTGCAGACCCATTTTACCACGGTTCAGTCTGCCGTGAGCCCTTCGTCCGTTTCCAATAGGGGACCCACCTTTTCCCTGTCGAGCGCATCCACCGACTTGACAAACAGTTGTACTCGACTTGTTTCGAGCACCGTTCGGTCCAGCGTCGACAGCTGCGCGAACTGTTTTTCGAACTCCTGGAGGAGCACCGACGTGTTCCTCCCCTTTCCGGGGCTTTCCACCCACGCCATGAAGTCCCGCCTCGACAGCCGAAGCGAGTCGTCAAACCCGTACTTCTCGAGGAGCTGCAACTTGAACTCCTCCCAAGTCTGGCATCCGGCCAGCACCTCGAGCACCTCCGCGTGCATGCCCGACGTCACCACCCAAGGGAATCCGGACAGCCGCCTGTCCACCGGGATATCCCTCATGATCATTTCGGCCCAGTAAGCCTCCAAATAACTTGTGGCATCTTTCCCTCCGAAACGGCCTATAGAGCCGACAATCGATTCAATGGCTCTGTCGAGGGTACTCGTCCCCTCACGAGCACTCACCAGCCGGTCGACGGCCACCGCCATTGCCTCTGCTAACTCCGATCCCCTCATCTTTTGACTCCTTTGCCACCCCATTCACGTTGGGCTCACCAAAGATGTCGCATTGCTACGTGCGTGCGTGTAGAAGGGGGCGGGACCACGGGGGTCTTGAACTGAGGAGCGAGAGAGAGAGAGAGAGAGAGAGATTTGTAGATACGCGGAGCGAGAGGCAGAGATATAGAACGTATCACTTGATTTCAATAGCAAGAGATTACAATAACAAGAGGATACAAGAGGTTACAAGAGAATACGACTCTGACGGTTCCAACCAACAAGGCGGCGATGGACCCGACCCGGGGATCCTACTCACACACACAGACAGCACTCGCTCGACTCCTAGAAACAAAACAAAGGGGGAGAGACTCTGTTGGAAGCACATGACCCAAAGAGACCGACGGTAGGAGGAGAAGAGAGAGCTCGGCCCTCAGATCTACAGCAGCACTTCGTCCTCCCTAGCGCGCGATCCCTGTTCCTTCCTTCTCTCCCTCCTTAAATAGTTCCCCAAAAGGGGTGACCCCCTTTTCCTCAGCCAAACTGCTTTATTCCCTGTCCTTGTCGACAGAGATACGCACAATATCCCCTAATAAATGTGCACTACCTAGTATTTACACCAGTCACCCTAATTACGAATTATATACAATATATCAATCCTCGTGTCCACCCGTGTAAGAGCTAGTTCATGCGCCTTTTTCTTCGATTCCACCTATGTCCGGTTTTCTTCACAACAACGTCAAACCCATTATCCGGCCCTTTTACACTTCGTCCAAAATGTCCAGAATGCTTTGCTCTAGAATTTCCAATGGCTCGTCAGGAATCTGTTGTTGTTGCTGTGGCTGCTACTGCTATGGCTGTTGTTCTGTTTGTGGTTGTGGTTGCTCCGTTTGTGCCTTCTCCGTTTGGGGTTGCGGCTCCGTTTGTCGCTCTGGCACCGGCATTGGTTCCTCCGTCTCCGAGTTGTCTCTGACTGACTGACCCCGGCCTGGTCCCCGTCTGGTCCTTGTACCGGTGACGGTTCCTCATCACTAAGGTTGACTGTTGCCGCCCTACTCGCTTTTTCTTCCCGAAGCCGGGACCGCTCATACCTCTCAAACTGGATTTGAGCCTCCAGCCGATCGTCGTCCAGTTGAGCTATGAACTGCCGGACCTGCACCAATTGTTCATCCGTCAGGGCTGAGAAATCTTCAGCCAGCTCATCCCTTATGGCGGTGAAGGCCTCTGATGTCAGCATATAACATTCGTCACCCTCCTTTCGCCGGTTTTCCACGTCCACCCTGAGCAATTGCAATTCCGCTGTATTCTGCGCCCATTTCGTCCACCATCGCATAGAGCTCTCGTCAATCAAGCTTTTGGTCTTGGTGAGCCATGACCAGAGGATGCACTGGATCCGTTCGGTTCCCATCTGTGATTTGTTCTCTGTGGCTTGTCGCTCCTCTTTCAATTGTTTGATGATTCGGACCGTGTCCGCCTCTTGCTCCCTATAATGCAACAATTGACTTTGATAGGTTGTTTGCAACCTCTGTAACACCATTGTTGCCCTTTCCTTTTCTTCATGGTTCTGCTTGTGGAGTTCCGTCCGGTCCATCACCGCTTCCTCCAATAGCTTGGAACTCTCAGCTCGTTCATCGGCGAGTGCCGTTGTGGCCCTATCAACTTCTTGCCGGAGCTCGGCCATCCGTTCCTGTTGTTGCTTATACTCCGTGGCCAGCTACTTGTAGTCGCGGTGCAGATGATCAAAATCATCGGTCTTCTGCTTTAGCCTCTGGTTGATTTGCCGGCGCACGCGGTCCTCCCGGTCCTTCTGTTGACGGAGTTCTTCCTTCAGCCTTTCGATTTCCATCTCCGCCATCCGTCGCAGCTTGTCTTTCTCATGCAACAATTTCTCTTTTTCCATGATTTCTTGTGCTTTCCGTAGCTCCCGGATCACTTCTTTATTTGGTTCTTCGCCCGCTGCGTCTGGTGGCAGTATGTATAGTGATACGGCTTCAGCTACGTCAATTTCGAACAGGGGTACTATCTTCGGATTATCTTGCAAGTATTGATCCACCTCTTCATCTGTTAATCCGTCCAGCATATTGACACATTCGGCATATAGGGGTGTTAATTCCTTCCCGGTACCCGTCCGTGGTTGTGTCGGTACCCGTACTTTTGCTTTTCCCCACCCGAAGGTGATGATATTCTTTCTCCAGTTTTGTTTAATGTGCACCATTTTTAGCCACGACCGCCCCAACAATAGCGGGTAAGCTCCTTGTGCCTGTAATTGTAGCACTACTGCCGAGATGCGAAATGTGTGACTGTCGATTGTTACTTCCAAATCTCGTATCAAGCCGGTCGGTCGCACTGAGCTGGTATCCGCCATCCGTAGCCAAAACGGGCATGGTTCCCACTCTTTGATTCCCAAGGTTGTGCATGTTCGGAGGCTAATCACATTGATGCCGGATCCTCCATCTATTACTGTTCCGGGTAACTCCTTTCCCTTCACGATGACCGTGCTCGCCAAACTGTTTGTGTCTACCACCACTGGTCCCACCTCTGGATTTGAGAAGAATGTTGGTGCCGGTGGTGTTTCTCCTGCCGTCATGCCTGTCTTGAGTCCTGTTGTGAATCTGGGCATTAGTTGCAGGAGCCGTCCTAATGGCAGCGTGATTTGGCACTCTTGCAATGCTTGCCATGTCGCATTTTCGGTTTGACTGCTGCCGGCGAGCTCATCGGTGTTCTCCTTTTGCTGTGCAAGTTCTACTACGTTTCGCTCATTTGCCTTTTACACCCATTCCGTTGCATGCTTCCGGATGGCCTCTTGTGTCTCCAATTCCGTTGTCTTGCCCTTCGACCTTGTGGTAACCTGCTGCAGGTCTGCGACTTCGGCGACTACCATGTTTACTGCCGGTCGCTTGTCGTAGCTCTTTGACGAACATTGATTACTATAATGTCCTTCTTGCTGGCAATAATAGCAATATGCTTTCCGGGTGTTGCTGGATTCGGCATTGTTTCCTGTATCCGGTGGAGGACCTGTGGTAACCGTGGGGCTTTGGTCCGGTTTGCTACTTGAGGCGCCTTTTTCCGGTTCACGTGGGTGGCTCCCCTTTTTGAAATGCCATTTTTTATTAAAGTTCTTTTTGTTGCGGTACCCTTGATGGGGTTGGTCGTCACATCTCCTGTAATCTTCCTGTCATTGGTGATACCCGGGGGAGTGATCCCGGTTGTGATACTCGTACCGTCCATTGTAATCTCGGTACCTCTCATATCTCTTGTACCAGTCATAGTTGTCTCGCCGATCGTCGTACCAGACATCTTGTGCTGGTCGATATCGCTCCTCTCGCCGCC
This sequence comes from Azolla caroliniana, assembly GCF_043228905.1. Classification (NCBI taxonomy): domain Eukaryota; kingdom Viridiplantae; phylum Streptophyta; class Polypodiopsida; order Salviniales; family Salviniaceae; genus Azolla; species Azolla caroliniana. The sequence goes on from NW_028230453.1 coordinate 8,306,458, forward strand.
AGCGTTCGTCTTCTTCATTTCGGCTGCTATGTGGCTCGATTTGCCGGACTAGTGGTGCTTGACGATTCAATAAGTTATATTCGCACTGGTCCATCGTGTGGCTCCTAAATTGGCAGAGCAAGCAGTGCGTCCGCATGGTGCACTCCAGTGATGAGTGTCCGGAATTCAAGCAGGTCGTGCATTGGATTGCTTGCCGGAACCGAAGATCCTCATCGGTCGGTAACGCTCGTTGGAGGGCTCCCATTGTTAGCCAAGAGCTCGTTTTCTCCATTTCTCTAACCCGGTCCATGACCTGGGCGACGGTGCTTGTGCGAAAGTCGATGACTGTGCATACCGTTCGTAGAGGTTCCCGAAGCGCGGCTAAGAATATAGCCCGTGTTTCTTCTTCCAGAGGTGCGCGGGTAAGTTGACTGTGCATCCGTTGAAACCGGATGACAAACTGCGGAATGCTCTCCTTGGGGTCCTGCCGGATGGTATAAAATAGGCCCACCATTTATCTCTGGTCAACCTCCTTCTGAAAGAAGTGCAAGAATTTATCTTTTAGGTCCGCAAAGGTGGTGATGGTGCTGGGATCCTGCGTCTGGTGCCATCTAGCGGCCGGTCCTTCCAATGTCACGCTGAATTCGGCTATCTTAGATCGTTCCTCTTCTGCCGCGGTTAACTGTTGTGACACATGGTTCGCCTCCCATGTTTGTTGAAACGTGTGAACATGAGCCTCCGCGTCTGGATCATCCCTATACTTGGAGTACTGGAACGACGTGTCGTCGTCCGGTGTTGGTACGCAGGCTGGCGATGTCGGTGGTCTTTCCTGCTGTTTCGTCGGCGTCGGAGGTCTTTGCCGGTCTTCCTTTGGTGTTCCCGGCTCGACTTCCGATGTTGGAGGTCTTTCTTTGTCTTCTTCCGTCTCCGGAGGTTGCTCGACGTCTAGTGCCGGGGGTTCCCGGTCTAACAACTCTGGTTCTGGTGTCGGTAATGTATCTGACTCCTCGTCCTCCGGTCCTCCTGGGGTGTCCTTACTGCTGCGATAGTTCGTGTGCACACTGTAACCCCCTTTCGAATCCGATTCTAGTGCTGAAAATGCTTCGGATTCGCAGTCTCTTCCGGCCAAGGCCTTGAGAAGGGATTCCGCTTCCTGGAGTCTGCTTAAGCTGCTTCCTTTGTCTGGGTAGGCGTTTTGTTGCAGACAGAGCGACTCCTCCGCCACTTTCCGGATCACTTGGGAAAATGATCGATCCGATCGGATTTCTTCTGCTACTTGCTGGAAAGCCTCTCGCCGCCTTCGCCGTTCAGCAAGTCTTCGTGCTCTCTCCGTAACCGGGTCGTTTGTTGGCCTAGTCATCCATTCCCGCCGCTGTTCACTGCGATTGTGCAGGAATCGTGGTCACCAAAAACTGTGTTAATCCTAGGGACCGGACAATAGCCTAACACAGGGTGTCCACTTAAGACACTTCACCAAAGGGGGTTACGACAGGATGACTTACGACATAACGCTTAATTAGACCTTAATCGGTTACTTAGCAACACATCCTTAACACGCGTAAGATATAACAATGAGTACAGAATGGTAATCATTACTGAAAGATTAAGGCAATCAGTTCTATTAATTATCCGCTGTCAATTACATTATAACCGGGCCTTTATATAGGTCTCCGGTACGAAGTACAAAACGGTGCCAACTGGCACCTTTTCGGGATCGGTCCGGATCCGGATCGGCATACTGATTCCGGTCCGTCTGTCCACATCTTCTCCTATATTAATATATATTAAGACTACTAATTACAACAGTTCCTGAATAAACTATTCCTTTCACACTCTGGTTTGGACCTCCTTAAGCCTTCTTGCCAGCTGGATAACAATCCACGATGGATCGAAGCCATGAATGAAGAAATGTAGGGTTTAAGCAAAAACGAGACATGGGATCTCATCCCCCATACTTCAAGCAAGAAAGCAATCAGTTGTAGATGCATTTTCAAAGTAAAATATAATGTTGACAGCTCGGTAAATTGTTGTCTCCTTCCTCAATGAGAACACCTTCTATTAGTTCTAGTGTAATCGGCTCAAGGAATCATGGTTACGTAGGAATGGAAACACAGGGGTGTCAGAAGCTGATCAAGTACAAAAATTGTTGGTCACAATTCGGCCTTACGACTTGCACTTAACACAGGGACAAAAATCCAATAGTACAGATGAATAGTTGATGACATAAATAGATTAGAACCACAACAAGTATATTATAAGATTAGGATAAAATTATTACACGGCTCACGGCCGAGATTTCTATTCACTCTCTCTAATAGAAAACAAGACATACAATTCGTTCTCTCTAATAGGGGATCTCCTTTCCTCTCTCTCTTATCCCGCATCATTTCCTACTGCTTCGGCTCATCTTTTATAGCTCTCGTCTCCTTGGGCGCGCTCCTATTACTTCTCTCGGTTACGACCTCCAAACTCGGTTGTGTATATTTCGTTTACCTTCTCCATTCTTGGTCAGTTCATTCCCTCCTACCTTACCTACTTGTTAGATTCGTTTCATACTTATTGCCTCTTTATCCCACAGATAACACTTGGCATGCCCGTGGGACACCCAAAACTCACAAAAAATCGAAAGCGAAACATGTTATGTTATAGTCATTCTTCTTCCAAAATGGCGAGGATGTCCTTGAGATGTGGCTATGTCAGTGTTGGAGGTGGCTCTTCTTCTGTGAGCTCATTGGTGCGTAACTCGACTAATATATCCAGTTGCTTGTCTTGAGTCTCCTTCGTGGATTCTGGAACCATTGCTTCTGGATGTGGTTTCATGATCGGTGCATCCACTTGCTCGGTTACTACTCTCAACCGTGGTTCTTTTTCTTCTTTCGGTGCCTGTGCGGCTTCATTGATTTCATTGGCTATTGATGCTTGTGCGGTGGCTTCTGCTTCCTTTTTAGCGAGGAGTCGCTCTTGTTCATAGGTTTCCGCATCCAATCTCTACAGCATTTCATTGTCATTGAATTCCTCAACGAGGTGTCCGATCGTAGTCATGTGTGTTTGCACCAAGGCGTGGAATTCCTCGGCGACATCTTCGCGTAGGATTTGGATGTTGTTTTCATCCATTTTGTAAAAACCACAACCTTCTTTTCTCCGATTTTCAGCATCTGATCGAAAGACCTTTAATTCGGCTGCCCTAGTCGACCATTCAGTCCAGTCACGAGCGAGTGTCTCCTCAACTTTTTGATTAAGCTGTATTCAGCATTTGGCCACTGTGGCTTTGATTCGTTCTTCCCCCACTTTGACAAGAACTACGCGCTCTCTAAACACAACGCTCGGCCACAACCGAGTCTAGGATCAAACACAGAAAACGGGTAATGTACGCACGACACAGTGAAGAGAAGAGTACACAGGATGTTAACGTGGAAAACCCAAACTAGGGAAAAACCACGGCAGCCCACAGACTGCAAACTATCACTATATCACAATGTACAATAGTGAAGCACCGAGGCAACGACCTCGAGCTTGCTATCTTCGCCATATGCGGCGGTTACAACAGAGGTAACGACCCCTTCCTCTCTCTCTCTCTCTCTGTACACAGTTACGCACTCAAATCTTGCACCAACAAGAAATGACAACTACAATAACCACTAAGTTTGCCCTAAGTCATATTTATACTAATATGACTTTTCATCTATTTACAAATATAGCCCCGATGCACTCTCAGAAAACATATTTACGAATATGTCCCTTCATCTGGTGAGCAGTTCTCACCGGGCCTTCACCATCCGGCTCTTGCCGGGTACTCGTCATCCGGTTCTCACCGAGCCTTCCTTGTCGGGTACTCGTCATCCGGTTCTCACCGGGCCTTCCTTGCTGGGTGCTCATCATCCGGTTCTCACCGGGCCTTCCTTTCCGGGTACTCGTCATCCGGTTCTCACTGGGCCTTCCTTGCCAGGTACTCGTCATCCGGTTCTCACCAGGCCTTCCTTGTCGGGTACTCGTCATCTGGATCTCACCGGGTCTTCCATTGCCGGGTACTCCAATCCCATCCGGAGGGATGTGTTTCCTAACAAAGTCCCCCTTCACTCCGGCATGGGATGTCTTACTAGTCCGATCCGCTTCCGACATGCATCCAGCCTGTCAGGTATCAGTACTTTGGTCAGCATATTTGACCCGTTCTCGGCCGTGTGGATCTTCATCAACGCGAACTCTCGATCTTCTACTCGCTCCCGGATCCAGTGATACCTACGCTGGATGTGCTTTGTCCTGGAGTGGTACGTTGCGTTCTGAGCAAGGTGGATGGCACTTTGACTGTCACAATAGAGCCGGTATTCATCTTGCCAGATACCAAGCTCTCCGATGAAGTCCTTCATCCATAGTATTTCCTTTCCGTCTTCCACAGCCACCATGTACTCCGCTTCCGTGGTTGACAACGCAACCGTCTTCTGCAGGCTCGACTGCTACGAAACAGCTCCCCCTGCATATGTCATTACATACCCGGATGTAGACCGGCTGGTATCCACTTCAGCCGACAAGTCTGAATCGGTAAAACCGTCAAGTTGAGGTCTACCGGAGCCGAATCGGAGACACATGTTCGAAGGGGTCTTCAAGTACCGGAGTATCCATTTGACCGCGTTCCAGTGCTCCTTACTGGGATTGCTCATAAACCGGCTCACCACTCTGACTGCGTATCCTATATCTAGTCAGGTACACACCATTGCGTACATTAAGCTCCCGATGGTAGAGGCATATGGAACCTTCATCATATCAGCCTTCTCTGCTTTTGTCTTCGGGCTTTGTTTACTGGATAATCTGCAGTTTACCAGGAGTGTCGATCTGACCGGTTTCGCTTCTAGCATGTTGAAGCGCTGAAGCACTTTTGTCACGTATTTCTCCTGTGACATCCACAATTGCTTCGTTGGCCGGTTCCTAATGATATGCATCCCTAACATCTGTCTTGCCGGACCCAAGTCTTTCATTGCGAAAGTTCGGTTGAGAGCCTTCTTCAGCATCCGTACTCTGGCTTGGTCCCATCCAACGATCAACATGTCGTCCACGTACAGAAGGAGTATCAGGAAGTCGCCTCCTTCGAACTTCTTCCCAAACACGCAGTGATCAGCCTACGTCTTGTGGTACCCTTGATTGGTCATGAAGGAATCGAACTTTTGGTACCATTGTCGGGGAGCCTGCTTCAGTCCGTATAGGCTCTTCTTCAACCGGCAAACCAGGCACTCCTTCCCTTTCTCCACGAATCCTTCCGGTTGTTGCATGTAGATCTCCTCTTCTAGGTCACCGTGAAGGAATGTTGTCTTCACGTCTAGCTGCTCTACCTCGAGGTCCATGCTTGTCGTTATACTCAGCACCGTCCGGATGGAGGTCCTGCATGGCACTTAACCATTTTCGGCTGTGGGTGTCACTTTTAGCTTCCTTGAAGGTTTCTTGCTCCCCCTCATCGTTCAGCAGCACATGCTCTGCATCCGGAAATCTTCGGGGGGTCCTTCTCTCTCTGAGAGGATATCTCCGTCTTTGACCTTCGGCAACCGACTCCACTATTTGTTCTTCATCCGAATCCGATTCGGGGTCTTGGCCGGTTCCGGTTTCACCTATTCCTTCTTCTTCGGTCTGTCTTGTCTCCTTACCGTCACCGGATGATTCATCGAGTGCTAACCGGTCTCTTGTCGGTTAGGTCTACTCATCATAGAATCGATCCTTACCGGTCGACTTGGAGTTCATTATCTTCTTCTCCGACTCCCAATCGGCGAGCGTCTTGTCCTCCATGAAGATAATATCTCCACTCCGGAATACCTTCTTGTCAGCTAGGTCCCACACTCGGTAGCCGAACTCATTGTCGTCGTAACCGAGGAATATACATGACCGGGTATTTGGATCCAACTTTCCTCTTCGGTCCTTAGCAACATGCACGTACGCGAGACACCCGAATACCTTCAGATGCCGGTAGGACACTTCCTTACCGGTCCACACCTTCTACGGTGTGTCTCCATCCAAGGGCACTGAGGGTGATCTGTTTATCACATACGTTGTTGTCGACAGCGCCTCAGCCCAAAACTTCTTAGGTAATTTTGCATGCGCCAGCATACTCCGGACCCTCTCCATTATGGTCCGGTTCATCCTCTCGGCCAGCCCGTTTAGTTTCGGTGTCTTCGGCACGGTAAATTCAAGCCAGATTCCCTTCGAACAACAGTACTCCTCGAACTGCCCCTAGTATTCACCTCCGTTATCTGCTCGAACCGCCTTCAGCTTCCGACTGGTTTCTCTTTCCACTCTCGCGTGGAGCTCTTTGAAGACGGATAGCACCTGATCCTTCGTCTTCAGCGGTGTGGCCCACAACTTCCGGGTGTGGTCATCTATGAACGTCACGAAATACTGCGATCCTGCATGTGACTTCGTGTCCACTTGACACACATCAGTATGCACCAACTCCAGTGGTGCATTACATCTCATCGGTGGCCTCGATCGGAAGGAGGTCCGGTTTTGTTTACCGGCCAGGCAATCAATGCACTTCTCGAAGTGCACGTTCTTCACTGGAATGAGGTTGTCGTCTGCAAGCCTCTTCATCCCCTTCTCACTCATGTGATACAACCTCTTGTGCCACAGCTCACCGGCAGTGTCGGCTGCCACGTACACTTCCTCCGGATATAACCGGGCATTCATCAGGTACAACGTGTTGACCTTCCAGGCCCGAGCCACAATCAAGCTCCCTTTGCTGAACTTCATAACACCGTTCCGGATGCTACCCGTGTAGCCTTCATCATCTAGCCGACCGGCTGATATCAGGTTCAGAAGAACCTCCGGAACGTGTCAGACATCCTTCAGCAGCAGCTTGCATCCGGTTGGTGTTGTCAACCACATGTCTCCTATGCTGACAATTCAGCATGTACCTTCAATCCCCATCCGGACACAACCGTGATCACCGGTTGAGTAGGATGAGAAGCATTTCTAGTCCGGGGTAAGGTGGAACGACGCTCCGGAGTCGACCACCCAGGTCATCTTGTCGCCGGCAAGGTTTAGCTCACTCTCCCCGGTGATGAGCATCAACTCTTCTTCACTTGCCGTGATTGTTGTCGTTCCCTTCCAGTTCATTTCCCTCCGTTCTTTACCGCTCCGGTCCTGTGTCCGCTTCAAATCGATGCCGTCGGTTTCCTTGTCTTTACGGAAGTGCCGATAGTTTTTTTGGAAGTGTCCCGGCTTGCCGCAATAGAAGCAGGTAGGCCTCCCCTTGACTTTGACTGTGTCCCCGACTTCTCCCGGATCTAGGGACTACGGTTCCTTTGTCTTCCACGTTCCGATTCGTTAAGGAGCGCTTTGGAGTCGGAGCTCGTATCCTTATCTTTCCGACGCACCTCCACATCTAGCAAGCTTGACTTCACTCTTCTTAGGGATAACCGTTTTCCTTTCGGCCTGGCGTTGCCCAAGGTGACAACCAAAGTCTCCCAGCTATCTGGGAGGGAACCGAGCAGGAGTAGTGCTAGTACCTCATCGGCGAGAGGTACTTCCAATGATGTTGCTTGGTGGATCAGCCCCTCGAAGGCATTCATGTGCTCCGCCATGCTGGAGCCATCTTGGTACCGAAGTTTTACTAGCTTCCGAAATAACGAAACCTGATTAACAACATTTTTGTTCTGAAACATAATGTCGATCTTCTCCTAGAGCTCATGAGCCTTACTCTCTTCATTAAAGTTGTTGGATAGACTCATGTCGATGAAGCACCGTATGTAAGCCGTTGTCTTCATGTGCATCACCTCCCATATCGTGCCGTCAATTTTGTCCGGTCTCTTGTCCCCGAACTGAACCGGCAACCAAAGATCTTTAACCACGAGCATGTCCCTCATCTTCGACTTCCACACCGAATAGTTGGAGCCAGTGAGCTTGAACATGCCTCCCAATGAATCGTCCATTTTTTTGTGTCGTTTCGCTCTGATACCAGTTTGACAAGAACTACGCACTCTCTAAACACAACGCTCGGCCACAACTGAGTCTAGGATCAAACACAGAAAACGGGTAATGTACGCACGACACAGTGAAGAGAAGAGTACACAGGATGTTAACGTGGAAAACCCAAACTAGGGAAAAACCACGACAGCCCACAGACTGCAAACTATCACTATATCACAATGTATAATAGTGAAGCACCGAGGCAACGACCTCGAGCTTGCTATCTTCGCCACAGGCGGCAGTTACAACAGAGGCAACGACCTCTTCCTCTCTCTCTCTCTCTCTGTGTACACAGTTACGCACTCAAATCTTGCACCAACAAGAAATGACAACTACAATAACCACTAAGTTTGCCCTAAGTCATATTTATACTAATATGACTTTTCGGCTATTTACAAATATAGCCCCGATGCATTCTCAGAAAACATATTTACGAATATGTCCCTTCATCCGGTGAGCAGTTCTCACCGGGCCCATAAGGAGAGTGAAAATCAGAAATGACAAAAAAATGAGAGGGGAAAAAGATATATTCATTACATGCCCATAAGGAGTTTATATAATATATCCAATGTAACGGTTACATGACAATTATAAATAAGACCATTACACATTCTTGTACACATGCACATAATTGTGCATGTGTCCATACACATACTCATCCTTACACACTCATTCATATAATACATTACACACCTTAAACTTTACACACCATACACATTAAACCCTAAACACGTTCGCGTTCACAAGTGGAAGGATCGCGCATAAATGGAAGGATAAGGGAAATTTTAGGGGTTTTTCAATGATTTTACAAAACACATTGATACCAGTATCATACATGTTCAACCATACTATGAAAAAGGTTTAAAATCCACTATTTTCGTGATTTAGAAGTAACTAAAAAAAGACGAATTTCAAAAAGATACATTCTCAATTTATATCACAAACTTTACAACCAATGTTATTTTATAAGAAACGATTTTTTAGAAATCATAAGAATTCAAAACACATGATTTTATATTACTCGATTTGTTACAAGCGGAATGTAGTTACACTTAATAGCCAAATATACATTCATGATCACTCCTTTACGGAGAATCACTACTATAACTAATATACAATGACGATTCCTCCTCATCATCCTCGGATGTACCAATCAATGCATTATCTTCGTCATAAACCAAATGGTTTGACTCTAGATTATATGTAGCAGATCTCGTTTGCCTTTGACTCGAGCCACCTTGTAGACCTGGTAATTTTTCTTTTATTATATCTATTGTTGACTTCCTTAATCGTCCGGATTTTGTAAGTGTGAAGTCGTACACGATGATATCCACATCAGAGATATCAAGGGTCGAGGTGTTACGAATGTTTCGCTTCCTCTTCCTACCTCCCCTTCTTGTTTGGCATTCAATCATCTCCAATGTATACTTACCTGTAAAAGCATTTGCACTTCTAGTGTTGTACCAATGAACATTTATAGACTTGATTGTGTTTTCTATTTCATGCATTAGCACTTCTAGAATTTTACCAACCCAAAATTGGTGGCCATGTGAGTTCTCATCAGCCAGCGTTGCAATCAACATCCCCGCGGTGAGCTCTTGCAAATTTCCTTGCCATCTAGCTTCGGCTGCTTTGGTCATCCTTGGTCCCACATAAATGTCTCTTTGTTGTGGATGGACCAAGCTGTCATTAATCGCATTTACTAGTTGCTCCGGACTTCTATTTACGCGATCATGTTGCAGCGACCATGTGAATGGCGTTTCCAAATTCCAATTATCAACAGATACACAATTGTCTATAATTTCTTTCTGATCACTATAAAATACATCCCACCATGACGTGTCTTGTTGTGCGGCATATTTCTTGGCGGCCTCAATATGCTTTCTTTTTTCTTCTAAGGCTTGGAGCCATGACCGTTTTTGTTCTGATACCAAGTCGCTCTGCAACTGTCCTTTCTTCTCAATTGGCATTTGCTTAGCTCCATGGACAATTGTACTCGGCATACAAAGTAATAACTGGCAAGCACCTTCAGGTTCCCATGTTGTAGAAGATGAATATTGTTTAGCATACAAAAGTGTAGAACCACTTATTCCATCTTTCTTTATCAAAAAAATGTGATTGAAACTTATATTGTTTAACTGAGCAAGCACTTTAACATTCCCACCACCCCCATCTAATATATATCTCTTAAAGTCATATACCTCCTTCAAGTGTAACACTTTTGGCCGTGGTGTATAAGCATCACAAATGACATCAAATAGTTTAGGTAAAGTGAAAGCATCATGCCGAGACAACTGTCTGGAGAATGTGCTAAACATCTGATCTATATGGTCATGTGTGTGGCCAACCAAAAGGAAATTGACTTTCACTTTCCTAAACAATTCTAGGTTGACCAACATACTTAGATAGCCAAATACAGTTGAATTTTTGTTCTCTCTAGCAGTATTGTCCAATTGAATGTATAGAACAGGGGGGAAAGGTTGTCCCCAAGACATCAAAACTCGGTGAATCACTGTAACTGTTAGGTTAGGGTCATTGTGAACATTGGGGTAAGTAATGAAGACGTGAGGTCGAACAGACCTATTATAAGCCAAGCATCCCACCAAGTGCATTTGAACAAGGCATTTGGGGAGCCTCCGCATATGCGGCAAGCATGTCTTCTTCTGGTCCATGCCATCTATCATTAAGCACATGTATTGTTCAGGCCTCTTCAAACACTTCTCTCTATGATGCATCGCCTTCCTTCTTTCTAAGGATTGTGCCTCACAATGCTCTTGTAGTAACTTCTTACTCGTATCCTTTTCCATTGATGTCTTTGCACCTTTAGCCAAACTTTTAAGATTTGCACAAATGGAGCAATACCCCATACGTACTTTACGAGGAATAATAACATTTGAAAACCGAGCTCTCCATAATCTTGTGAATTGGCTATAGGTGATAGACTTATTACGTGAGCCCAGCATATCAGATCGATAGACATCATAAACTTCCCGATAGAATATGGTGAGTCGGTCGACAGACAATATTCTTCAATCGAATATGGTGACTCTGTTGACAAACAATACTCTTCAGTAGAAAACGATGGGTCTGATGACAAACAATATTCTTCAATCGAGAACGGTGAATCTTCACTCATGGCTTAAGGTCTACATAGGGCTCTCTAAGTTATGGGCTTAGGGTAAGGAAAAAAACTAATAAGCTCGTCTCTAAACATATACTCCTCTCTAAACATAAACTTCTCTCTAAACAAAAGCCAAATCAATAGAATGTCTATATTATGTAATATTCTATTAATACAATACATCAAAAAATTATTTGTAATAAAGTAATTGTACTTAAAATATCAATTATTATATAAACTAGATCTATATGAAGTTAAATCAAGTAAAATATAAAACTAATCATTAACAAGCCATGAATATGTTGGATTAATGTTAAAATCATTGGCTAATTAATGGCACCCATTTTGATATAGAACGTCTCACTCATTGGTTCTTTAATGCTCACCATTTTAAATATTAGACTTATCAATCATTGGTTAATTCATGCCCACATCTTTAATACACAACATTTGAGAGTCATAAAAATTGTTGCTTTTAGTAATCAATCATTGGTACATTCATGAACCTCTATCATTGTCTCCTTCATAACCTTTGAAGTCATTGTAGGTTGTTATGACTATAAAAGATTGATCAATATGTTAGTTTGACTTTGTAATCATTAATACAATCATAAGTTACTCTAGTTAATGTGACTATGGTTACCAACTAACTATCCTCAAAGTTACCAACCTTGGTTAAGGTGACTATGGTTACTTTAACCAATGTGTTCAATCCCTATAAATAGGAAGACCTCGTCATATTTCACTCACCAGAGCGTACAGAGCGTACAGAGCACACAGAACGTAGAGAGCACACAAAGCACACAGAGCACAAAGCACGAAAGCGCGATCTTCGCCTCCACTTCCACACGATCAACCATGTCTTCAAAGAGAATCGAGCGTGAGGACTCCAGGTAGGCCTCTGACACTGTGGACATTTTTGTAAATATGTTTCGTTTCTCAAGAGCTCGATACGTCGTATCGAGTTCATGTATACAATACAAATATTTATACATGAACTCGATACGCCGTATCGAGTTCCTGTTTAAAGTTTGAATTTTAAACAGGAACTCGATACGCCGTATCGAGTTCCTGTTTATAGTGTAGGTTTTAAACACGAACTCGATACGGCGTATCGAGTTCGTGTTTAAAGTGTAGGTTTCAAACACGAACTCGATACGCCGTATCGATATCGAGTTCCTGTTTAAAGTGTTGGTTTTAAACACGAACTCGATACAGCGTATCGAGTTCCTGGAACTCGATACGCCGTATCGAGTCCCTATATATAAGAAGGCGTTGAGAGAGAAAAATCGTGTTTTGGGGGTAACAAATAATTATGGGGTGGAAAAGATATCAAATTATCTGGCAAAATCAGTCTTTTTTATGTTGACTTTCCTTACTTTTAAAGAAAAACATGCTCTAAGTCTTTCAAATACTGAAATTGTAGTCTATCTGGTGCAATTCAAAGTTCTAGTCTTGATTTTTAATTTTACAGTCATAAGGTGTACATGAAGATCCAAGAAGTTATAATGAAACAACTTGGATGTATAACTTGGGAACAAGTGACCGAGGATTATCCTCTAACGTCTTCGTATAAGGCGTTATCAGAGTATTTTATTGCATTCAAGGATTGGGTTAGTATTCATGTTTTTTCACTACCCTTTCATCATATGTAGAGCTTGTAGAATAATACTTGATGTCCCATTGCTTCTATTAGAAACCGTGTCGAGGCAAGAAACAAGGAGAAGTTAAGGATATACACGATTTCCCTACATCCTTCCTTGCACATCTCGAGCGAGCCAGAAAAGAAAAGGATCGTCGATTAGTCAAGGCGTACGAAATGGAGGAAGATGGCTCCTTTAAAAAATTTAGCCACAAAAAAGATATTACAAGAGATCTTTACTACAATGTGGTTTGCGGTGATGTCATCGACTTGATCCAGAAGGTGCCAAAGAAGGAATATACGCTAATGATTGCGGATATTCCTTACGGATTTTGAATGGCTGGGTCATCATACGACGATGAACCGTTTAGGTTTAAACAATTGGAGAAGATGGTCAAGGATTTCGCTGAGCTAACGACCGCATCCTTGTGGCGAATAGTTGTCTTTCATAGTATGGACCAAGGGTACTCGGTAGCTCAAGCTTTGAGATCTCGTTGCCATGGCATCGAGAACCTTGCATGGTAAGGATTATTTATAGGTGTCTTTCACTATATTGCATTTCTTAAGGTTGTTGAATCTATTCTTAACTCGATGAATTATTTTTTATAGGATCAAGACCAATGTAAATAGAGGGACAACTTTTCGGTTCGTTAATGCCATTGAATACATAACGGTTGGCTACTTCGATGAAATTAAGAAACAGAGAATCAAAGAGCATTCTAATGAAGTGGGAGGTTCAAATCTGTTGGTATATCCAGCAGTGACTCAGAAATTGCGACATGTCACCACGACAGAACGGGGACTTGTCAACCCATACCAAAAACCTCAACGACTTATGATGCACTTGATCGAGATGTTTTCTGTCGAAGGAGACTGGATATTAGATCTCTTTTCTGGCACAGGTATTCCTCGAACTAGGGTAACGATCTTGAGATAACCAATCACTTTTTTGTCGTTTGACAACTAAATCTTCTTGTTACTTACATCACAGGAACTATGTCAGCATGTGCATTGAAGCTGTTTAGAAATACAGTTGCATTGGAGAAGGACGAGGACCAAGTTATATTTATTAATATGCGGATTAAGGCTTTGTGGGAGTGCCCAGACCAGGATGAGGAGGTCGGTGCAAAGAACCTCGCCAATACAGAAAGGTTTCAACCTGCTTCGCGAGAGCCTATTCCTCCGTTAGCCGGCGAACCGGGGGAGCTAATAGAGCTTGATGATGAACTTATAGAAGATATTTCGTTGGCTCGGCTAACAGGGGAAACCAATGCACGTATAGCCGAAGACAGTTCTACACAAGATGATGAAGAAAATGACGTTGATGAATTGATTGCTATGTAATAGACTCTATAAAGAATATGACACTAACGATTTGTTAAGATTTCACATTATTAATACAAATTTTGGGTTTTACCTAGTGGATTCTATTCTTTATAATCTTCTATATGTTTCAATTTTATTTTTATATACTTGATTAGTAGATTTATGACATTGGTTTCACCGCGTGCATAGCTGACTACCAAACTTATGGAGAAACATGAACTAGTTTAAATGGAGGCTGATTTTGGTCCAAGCTAACCTTAACAGAACATGGCCCTATAATTGTTGCCATGACTGTCCATGTTGTTATTATGGATCTTTGTCTTCTATTGTTAAAACTATTATTTTTCTATTCCATTGCTGCTTAGATTGTGTAGTGTGTTGATAATGGTTCCAGTTGCGTTATTGTTCGGAGTTTGATCTTGTGTGAATCACCTAAGCAATAGAGTAGATCAATTTTAAATACAGGTATGAAAGCCTAATAGGTTTGTTATTTCCACGACATTATCCTAAAGTTCACTGCCTTACATTGTGCACAATTATATACACATATGGTTTGATCCCATATGAACAAACTGAGGAATAGATTAGATCAACTTTAAATACAAGTATTGAATACTTTAATAAGTTAGTTATTCCAATCACTTATCCTAATGTGCACTATCCTACATTTTCCACAATTACATACATGCACGTATGGGTCAAAGTATAAATTATATCTCATTTTATTAGTATGGATACAAGTACACCTTATATTTTTGTAAAACCTACCTAATTAATATAAGTCTTTAAGTTAGTGTTTCCCTTGTCGCACAATAGTGCCATATTGAGCCATAGTTGAACTTTATTATGCCTACATTAACTTATCAACATGTCTAAACTTGCATGATTTCTAATGATCTCCACTCGTAGATTTATCATGTATTTTTATATTTGCAAATTCTCATCAAGTTGAGGAACATGTGATACTAGTGCATACAATTTTTGTAGAGAGGGTGTATTTGCTTCGTTTTAAGAAGATTCTACAAGTGGAATGCGCAATCCTTCCACTTGTGAACGCGAACGTGATCCTAGCCCTCCTGTACACCTATACGGCTAGCACTAGGCATGTTGTGGGACAGTATATTGCATGTTGAACCTGCAAGCCCATTGCCACTCTTGTTAACCGGAACTCCATCGGTCCTCCCTTCTCTCATAGTCAGAAATCCCTCGACCGGATTACTGCTCTAAGATCGATAGCTTTGATTGGAGTTGGGTTGACACGAACCTTCTCATTCGGTCAGCATGATTGTGGGTAGATCGCACAGGAATAAGCTTATCTACTGTGGTAAAGTCATTTATGTTTAACAATGATTGTGTGTGTGTGTGTGTGTGTGTATAGATATGTATAGATATAGATATGTTTTTCGTCCTTAGTATGAGTAGTGATGAGTTATTGTACCCTTGCGTTTCCGAAATTGTATGTTGTACTCCTCAGGTTTTAAAAATTTTATAAAAAATTTCTCTTCTACCCTCTGGTTTTTGGAATTTTGGGTCATGCCCTCAAGTTTTTTTTAATTTCTCCCCATGCCCTCTCTCTTTATTTTTTCACTTTTCTTGTTATTTATTCCTGTCGTCCGGTTTTTCTTTCTCCATATTCTTCTAATTTTGCATCTGACTCTAAAGCTCAACTTTCATATCAATCGATCTATTGCTCCTCTCCTAACAATACCTATCTGTCTGTTTTCTTGTCTTCCGTCTTCTCCATCCTTGTTGCCTATGTGCTTTCCATCTTCTCTTTGTTTGCACTGCACTATCATTTCCTCTTCTTCTCTCATCGGCTCTTCAATTTGTATTCCAGCCTTCTCAATTTCCAACTGGGCTTGATATTTAGTTTCTTCCCCTTGTCTGATTAGCATATCAAACCATTGTTCTACAAGACGCGCAAATGATTCCTGAAAGTGGTTTTTTTCGCTATAGGCATGACAAGTTCATGGTATGAAGAGCCTTTCGATTCTAGTGGCAATGATGATGGTAGCCAATGTGATGGTGGTGGCCCACGGGGGTTGTGACCAAGTGGCCCCAATGCAAATACTGTCCATTGTTCCTGGCTCTCGATCCATGAGGACTGCCCTTGATGGTAATTGTGTCCTGCTTTCTCGATGATACCGAGTTTCGGAGATGAAGATCACTGGAACATATTGATGGAGTGCTTGAGAGAGTAGAAGGTGGTGTTATTTTAAAGGGAGTGCTGAGGCTGGAACGAGAATGATAACTGTTGCGAGTGGTGATGATGTGTGAAATGTTACGTGCGGTAGCTATATGAAACACAAAATACCAATAAGAAAAAATAGGTTTAATGGAGACCTTCAGACACGATGTACGCGGGAGAGACTAAGAGGGAAATAACACACAGAAAAAACTAAATTCAAATAATGTGTAAACTCTGTACATAGGATGTGCTCAGAGAGCACTTTTATACAAGTCAATACGGACTAACAAAAGTACTGACACGTACAATGCTCATAACTCAGGTCCTACACTAACTCCCAAATATATTCCCTCGCGGAATATCTATTCAATGGGCTCTCGGTTTCCGCACCGATCTGGCCTCTTGTTGCGCACCGGTTTGAGCACCGATCCGGCAAATGTTGAGCTTGTATCTCAACACTCCCCCTCAAGGTCAACTTGAGGCTCTTCTGGTCCTTCACTCCGGTTTCTCTTGACTTCACACCTCGCTCACACTCCTTGACCCGTTCGATTCCGCGTGCCTCAACTCTTACGGTCGGTTTGTCTGCTTGTGCTACCTTTTCTAGCTCCCTTGCTGTCATGGTGTTGGCACCTCTTTTGCTACCCTTTCTTCCGCTTGGCCTTCAGTTGATTCGGCGTCTCCAAATCAAACATCCGAGCCGAATCGGCTGGCTCCAATTCTTCTTCGCTTTTGTCTGAATTGTTTGTCTCCAATTCGTCCTCAATCTTGGCCTTCTCGACCTTGTTGGCTTCAACTCCCCGATGCTTGGCTGGGTCTGGCTCTTTCTTTCGGTTGCTGCCCTCTCATCCGCTTCCGAACTCTTCCACGGATCCACCTTTGGCTCCTTAAGCCGACACTAAATCGAATTCATGATCCGATTTGGTGCCGTGGTCACTTCCACTCCTTTCCTGCTCCTTTCCATGGTCATGCGGGACTTTTCTCCCCCTCAAGTAATCATCCGATTTGGTGTCGTGGTCACTTCCACTCCTTTCCTGCTCCTTTCCATGGTCATGTAAGACTTTTCTCCCCTTCAAGTTCGGTACATCGAGGTGCCGCAACCCAAGCGCACCCGAGAATTGTTGCAACTTGTCTAGACCAAGGGGTTTGGTGAAGATGTCGGTGTTCTATCGATGCGTCGGAACATACTGAAGTTCGAATTCACCAGAGAGGACTCGCTCGCGAACAAAGTGGTAGTGCACCTCAATGTGCTTAGTCCGGGCGTGGAAGACAGGGTTCTTCGCAAGTTGGATGTTGCTGAGGTTGTTGCAGTAGATCGTCATTGGACCAGACACCTCCACCTACAAATCCTTAATTAGCCACTTCAGCCATATGGCTTCGCATGTAGTGACATCCGCTCCTCGATACTTGGCCTCTGTGCTCGACAATGCAACTGTCGGTTGCTTCTTGCTACTCCACGGGATCGCGGCGCTCCCAAGGGAGAACGCGAATCCAGATGTGGATCAGCGATCGCCGGCATTTCCGGCCCAGTCGGCATCCGAATAGCCGACTAGTTGCGCGGCAGTACCGGTCTGATATAGTAGCCCCCGGTCCTTAGTGCCACTGACGTACCAGAGTATGTGTTGCGCGCACTGAAGGTGCTCCTTGGTTGGCCGCACCATGTACTAACTAATCAAGCCAATCGGGTAACTGAGGTCCGGTCGGGTGATAGTCAAGTATATGAGGCTTCCGACAATCTGTCAAAGCCTTTTCGTGTTGCAGACCTTTCCGGAGTCGGGGTGAAGCTTCATGGTTCTGTCCAGAGGAGTTGAGTTGGACTTACAGTTTACCATCCTGAATTTGAAGAGCATACTCAGCACATAATGTCGTTGGCTGACCAGTATGCCTTCGGGGGTTCTAATCACTTCGATCCCGAGAAAGCAATGAAGGTCCCCCAGGTCCTTCATATCAAATGATGCCGCAAGCTAGAGCTTTACGCGATCAATTTCACCTAAGTCAACGCCGGCGATGATCAAGTCATCAACATAAAGTAAAATACTAACCGGCCCAAGTCAACCTTGTCGGACGAACAATGAAGAGTCCGATTTGGATGTCGCAAATCCCATCCGACATAATCGATGCGTCATCTTCGCGTACCAGGCACGCGGGGCTTGCTTTAGTCCATAAAGGGAATTCTTCAATCGGCATACCGTTGAAGTGTTCGTTCCAGAGTGAAATCTGGCGGGTTTTACCATGTACAGTTGTTCCTCAAGCTCGCCTTGCAAGAACGCATTCTTTACATCCATCTAATGTAAGTGCCACCCCTTCGCCGCAGCTACCGCAAGCAAAACACGGGTTGTCATCATCTTGGCGACCGGCACAAACGTCTCATTGTAATCGATGCCTTTCGCTACTAACCAGGCCTTGTATCGGTTGACCGAGCCATCGGTGTTGTACTTGACCTTGTACACCCACATGCATCCAATCGGCATTACAACCTTTGGGGCATCAACTAGGTCCCAGGTATCATTCTCTACAAGTGCGTTCATCTCTTCGTCCATGGCGGCACGTGAATTTACGTCCTCTGTTGCTTCTGCGTAGCTCTCTGGCTCACGCACTTCCGCTACATGTGTCATGTACGGATAGTGATGTGCCATGTACTCGTTGTATCGGAACTGCATAATAGGGTTCTTCTGGTGGGTAGATCGGCGTAATTGCTCATTAGCCGATGTTGAGGCCGTTCTGGCCGACGCGGGCTTCACTCTTGAAGACCCGTCATCGCTCTTCTCGTAGTCGGATTTGTGGTGATCCTACTCTTCCCTATCTATGCCGTACTCCGACATCTTCTTCATTTCCTTTTCTTTGCGTGTAAGACATCTCTTCATCATTCGGTCTTCTTAGCTGAAATGAGATCAGACTCTCTTCAAGAGTGTCAACTTCGCACTCATGAGGGAGCATCTCAGCCTCGCTGACCTCATCTTCAGAACTCGGATTGGAGTTGAGCTCCGGAGTCGGAGGCAAATTCCAAGACGCGGACTCATCGAACACAACATCGCAACTTATGTGAGCTTGTTTGGTTTGAGCGTTATAACACTTATAACCCTTCTATTCGTCTGAGTAGCCGACCAAGATACAGTTCTCGGATTTCGTGTACAGCTTCCTCCGCTTCTCCTTCGGCACATGCACATACGTGATGCTACCGAAAACCCTCAAGTGTCGTAGATTCGGCTCCCTTCCGAAATACAGCTCATGTGCCGACACTTTTCCTCCGATCCAATTCTAGATGTAGACCATAGTTCAGACCGCTTCAGCCCAATAGAACTTGGGCATGCTCTTTTCTTCTAGCATTGCCCATGCCGCTTCCACAACCGACCGATTCTTCCTTTCGGCTACGTCATTTTGCTCCGGTGTATACGTGCAACTGAATTCGCTCTGAATTCCCATTTGTTGCAGATAACTGTTGAATTGGCCGGAAAAGTACTCTTTTCCGCCATCCGACCGAAGACACTTGATCTTCCTCCCCGTTTCCTTTTCGACAATATTTTTGAGGTTCTGGAAACATTTGAACACTTCACTCTTCTTTTCGATGAGCTAGATCCATGTGTGCCGGGTGTAGTCATCGACGAAGGAGATGAAATATCGACTCCCGCCAAAACTCGTGGTCTGTGCCGATCCCCATACATCTGAAAGTATCAAGTTGAGCTTATTTCGGCTCCGATTACGCTCATTGGGGAAAGGACGTCAGTGTTCCTTCCCTAGCTGGCAGGCTTCACAAATTTGGGCCTTTGGAGCACTGAATTTCGGCAATCCGAACACAAGTTGTTTCAATTGCAAGTCCTGAAGCCTTTGGTAGTTGACGTGGCCTATCCACTTATGCCACAAGTCAATATCTGACTCGACCTTTTGACCTTTCGCGAACATGGTGGTGCCTACGTCATTGGTTTCGAGGATGAACATCCTCCCATCTTTGCACCCTTGCACAATAACTTGGCCGTCTTCCTCGATGAAGCACCCGAGATGCGTGAACCGGACTTGCATCCCCTAGTCGACGATCTGTTCGATCGACACCAGATTCTTCGTAATTGTCGGGACATGTAAGACGTTCATTAGCTTCCTTTTTTGCCCAACGTGGTTGAGCGGAACTTCACCGACATGTATGATCAGATGCGGAGTGTCGTCTCCTGTTGCAACTACTCCAGGTTGTTCCGGTTTTTCCAGATATGATAAGCGCTCTTTATGGCTCGTCATATGGTTTGACGCTCTTGAGTCAACGTACCACGCTCCGTACGATATCGGGGTGATCTTCTTCATCGAGTTCGTTTTGTGTCTTTGAACGAAGGTTGCACCCTTTGCGACTTTTTCGGATCCTTCGACGTAGTGCGACCACTACTGATTTGCTTGTTCAATCCATCCAAATTTGGATCCGGTTTTCTCCGAATCGGCGTGCTTCTTCCAACACTCACTCTCCTTGTGACCTTTCTTGCCACAATACCAACATTCCGCGGTGTGTGTCCCTTGTCGGTTCTCGTCGCCTCCTTGACTCCCCCTACTTCTGGAGGGTCCGGAATTGCTGTCGGCATCACCACGATGCCTTCTTCCTTGCTCTCGTCGGCCGCCTCCATTACGCGCTGACTCACCTCGTCTGCCATGACTATGGGGCCTATCTCCCTCCGTGTACAACATCTTGTTGTTAGTGTGCATACTCGTCGACGCACCCGTGTGATTCTCCTCTATAAGGAGCATTGACTGCAAGTCAAAAAACGACGGCGTATTCTCCCTTGTACAAATAGTAGTGCGGAATGCCCCGAACTTCAACGCAAGTCCTCCGAGGCAGATCTGCACCATTTCGCCCTCCTCAACATTCACATCGATAGAGGCGAGGGAGTTGCAGATTTCCTTTATCTTGGAGGTGTAGTCAGCCACTATCACGTCGCGTTGACGCAGATTGCTCAACTCCTGTTGGAGTTAGAGCTTCCTGGCTATGGTGCTTGCGGCGAAAATATTTTTCAGATTTCCCCAAGCATCCTTCGGCGTTCGGGTTTCGCATCATTCGCTCCATCAACATAGCTCACTATCCATGTCCGAGCAGGTAATGGTGCATCTTGTATGACCAAGATGTGTAGTTACTTCAGTTGAGTTTCTCAGTTCGAAGCGAACTAGCCATACCTCTATCCATTTTTTCCTTTCTGTGCATCACCAAGATTAGGTTTATTTGTTTTGTTTTGAGCTAAAGTCGGCTATACAGGTTCTCAACCCTCACGCTCTGATACCATGTGAAATGTTATGTGCGGAAGCTATATGAAACACAGAATACCAACAGGAAAAAACAAGTTTAATGGAGAGCTTCAAACATGATTACGCGGGAGAGACAGAGATGGAATTAATACACAGAAAAAACTAAATTCAAATAATGTGTAAACTCTGTACATAGGATCTGCTCAGAGAGCACTTTCATACAAGTCAATACGGACTGACATGTACTTCAATGCTCATAACTCAGCTCCTACACTAACTCCCAAATATATTCCCTCACGAAATATCTATTCAATGGCCTCCCGGTTTCCACACTAATCCGGCCTCTTGTTGCGCACCGGTTTGTGCACCGATCCGGCGAATGTTGAGCTTATATCTCAACATGATGGAAGAACCCATAGCCATCTCTGTACCTTGACTTAACTTCTTCCATGCGAGCACTATGTTCTAGAATCATCTTATGTTTATCTACATAACCATCTCTTCAATCTTCTCTCGGGCCTTAGAAACCTCGTTTTTCACAACATGAAGAGATCAATCGAGTTCTCTGTCTTTGATCATACATTCAATCAAAGAATTCTTCTTTCTGAGAAGTGCGGTGTAGAGGCCGCGATAGCGGCGGTGGCGGTGGCGGTGGCGTTGATCACCTCATCCAAAAGGGAGGGAGGTTGCCAGTAACAACAATATAGGATCACAATAAACCTTTGATTTTGCCATATTTGAATTCCTTCCCTTCCAATTTATACCACTACCACGTGCAGGCACTTTTGCCTAGAATGCTGTCTTCAGTAGATGTGTTGAGAAGTGAGAGAAGGAAGAAGGTAACGAGCATGCAAAGGTATGTGATAACATTCTTCTTCACCATAGTTGCTACAGAAGCAGGTTAGCTTCCCACGAAACCCTAAACCGAAAGATAGAGTGTATGTATGAAGAAGGGAGAAGGGGGAAACAATATATTGCGGTAGGAACCGACGAATCTCCTCTACAGTAATGCCCACCATTCCTGTGCCTGCACCAACAGACACACACACACAAACATACACACAAGGATGGAGAGAGAGAGAGATGGATATGACATAAAGCTCCTTTCTTCAGGAAGGTAGATAAACACATGGAGATTAGTGATGGAGAGGGAGAGTGGGAGAAGAGAGGGGTTGAAAGGCCATGTCCATCATGCCTTCGATACATATAAAAATAGAAACAAGAGAAATTGTAGAGTGGCTCACACAAAGAGTCCATGCACACACCATTCTCTAACATGAAGAATGACAAAGAGTGGGAGAGAGAGATTAGTGATGGTGAGGGAGAGTGAGGGACAGACATCCTCTCAAGGGAGGTCGGTCGTTCAGGCGTGCCAATGTTATGGGTAGGGGGTGAAGCCTAGAATGGCTTCACCCCCCTCCGAATGGGGTTACAGTAGAGAGAGAGAAAAGGAGAGTGAAAATCAGAAATGACACAAAAATGAGAGGGGAAAAGGATATATTCATTACATGCCCATAAGGGGTTTATATAATACATCCAATGTAACAGTTACATGACCGTAACAAATAAGACTGTTACGCATTCTTGTACAAATGCACATAATTGTGCATGTGTTCATACACATACTCATCCTTACACACTCATTCATATTACACATTACACACCATACACATTACACCTTAACCCTCTCGTACACCTATACGGGTAACACTTGGTTTCGTCTATTTTCTGAAGGAATGGACTTCATCAAACCTTGAGTTCCGAAAGTTCACTTTTTAAGGAGTCAATTTTTGCAGAGTGTTGGCAAGATGCTCGTTGATCCTCTTCCTCCACTTATGTTAACTTTGTGGCTGCATGGTCCTGCACGACCTTGAGAGTTGCGGCGATATTTTTGTTTGTTATCTAGAGCTGGCTGTTCGGGTCTCAAGCAATTGTTGGAGGTTAGCTTCACGTTTTGCTGCTTGTTTCTTCAGGTGATCAGCTTCAAGTTTAGGTGTTTCATAACACTTCTTGGCCTTGTCAACGATCACCGTTTGGACCGTGAGCTCCTCTTTGTAGTTGCGTTTGGGCTTTCTACCGTAACGGAGTCAGTGGGTCCATTGGTTTGTGTGGACACATTCACAGGCTTGGGGGGTTTGGTCTTATCCGTTCGGATAGACACGTCGACGAGGTTGGACACTGGGGGTGGTAAGGTGAGGAGTTTGGGTTCGCCTATTTCGTGGAGCCGTTGTTGAAGCTCCATCAGGCGCCTTTCCGAGGCCTGCCATAACTCCGTGGCTGTTTTTGCTTGTTTGCGTGTATGTTTGCTACTAGTAGCCATGTCTTTCGTGGTGCGGGTTCCTTTCTCCAATTCACGGTGTCGTGAAGATCCCCGGTCATGGTGAGAAACCGGGGAATATCGGAAGAATCGGCGGAGTGCATCATGTGCACTTACCATTGTACAAAACATGTGAATAATAGGGGTGCCTTTATGGTGCCGAGTAGGAGTCAAGTCGGGATGGAGAATCCCATGAAAATCGGGATTTATCCCACATTGTAACGTATCCCTCTCCTTGTTCTATAAAAGGAAGGGAGCGCCCTTTGTAAAAGGGTTGCCCATTTTGAGTTAGGAAGGGTATACCATGTAGGTTTAGGGTTCGGTGGTTTTCCTGGACTTCATCTTATTCCTATTCTTAGGGTTTCTACTTTCGTCTTTTCACCCTATTTCGTTTAGGGGTTTCATTTGGTAGCGTCTTCTTCTTCTTACTTTTTGTTTCGGTTAGTGTTCTTCGACTTCTTCTTCTCCTTCGTGTCTGTTAAGGGTTTAGTCTAGTGAAGAGCTTATATGTTCAATGGGGTTTGCTTCTGCTCGGTTTCCTGTGCAAGACCCCGCTCGACGCAACGAGCTCGAGAGCTCCCTGATCGGCGGCTTGGCAACAGATGGTTGTTGTAACCTAACCTACCTTGGTCTGGCTCGAAGCCGGAGTTGTATTTGGCTCTTGTAACTATATATGTAAAGGGGTGTGCATATTTGTGTTTCTATTGGTAACAAGTGCGTTTCTCCCCCCTTTGTTTTTAGTACATAAAGGCGTGAGTTAGGCCGGTGCTGCGTGCGTGCATGCTCTCTCTCTCTGTCCATCTCGCCCTCTTTTCTTTTCGGTAGCCTCCTGTACCCAAACCGGTAAGGATCTGGTTTTGTGCTACTCTAGTGCGGCCGGTCACGGAGGGTGTCAGTCTTCCGGTACCCTCTACTCCCTAGTCCAAGACCCCCACGGTCCCACCTTGGATCCTACACGTACTCGTGGAATATCGCGACATCTTTGGTGAACCCGACGTGAAAGGAGGCAAGGGGGGGGAGTTGGAAGACAATGACTTCGCGGAGATGATGGCTGATGTGGTGTTGGAGTTCAAACGAGTGGTGGTGAGGCGAGAAGCAACTCAACAAGCTATTTATCGAGTGGTTGAAACAGTCGGCCATTTCAACGGGGACAAAATTCTATTCTACTTGGAAGCCTACAAC
The DNA here is from genome assembly GCF_043228905.1 of Azolla caroliniana. Lineage (NCBI taxonomy): Eukaryota > Viridiplantae > Streptophyta > Polypodiopsida > Salviniales > Salviniaceae > Azolla > Azolla caroliniana. The sequence continues at coordinate 8,331,368 of NW_028230453.1, forward strand.
GCTGAAATGGAGGAGCGAGATGTAGACAAGGTGTTGAGGCTGGAGTTCTTCTGTCGGGTTGTCTTTGTCCGTATGCATGTGGAAGTGAAGGAGCTCCGAGAAGCTCGCAGTTCGTGGGAGGCCTTCGAAGATGCGCTCCTGCATGCATATGAAGGACGGCGGAAGAGCCGGGGACGGCGCGACTTCGACTAGTGGGTTGCATCAGCGAAGACCCATCGGGGTGCAACGAAGGTGTTCCAACAGTTCAAGGGGCGGCTTGCTCGGCTCCCGGAGCGGGAGCAAAGTCTGGTGGGGGCAGACAAAGACCTGTTGTTCGTTAGGTCGATAGACCAAGCGGAACAGGAGGCCATCGGGATTGAGTTCGAAGACGATGATGGAGTGAATGGCCTTACCGAAGACTAGTTGGAAGTCGAACAAGTATGCCGACAGTTGGATGAGGAGCGGTCCGCGAAGGGAAAAAGGAAGATAACGCATGACGGCGTGTCCTCATGGCAGGAAGTAGGCACGCAACAAGAAGGATAGGCGAAGCTCGATGTTGAAGCCTTGGTCCGGGAAGCGTTCGAGGCTTTGAAGGCGATGGTCGACGAAGAATAGAGATCCGACACGCAGGTGGTTTCTGAAGACACAGAGCAAGTCGGCCTTCCGGACAAGGCGGACGTGGCCCAGGCGGAGGCTGAGGAATGGTACAATGGTACCACAGGAGAGCATGTGGACCGAGACACCCTCTCGAGTAGCTGAGAAAGATTGGCCAAGGAGGAGGTCGGTAATGGAGAAGAGCCCTCCATGCGGATTCCGGAGACTCCGACAGTCGAGCCCCTGTGCTGACATAAGACTAGAGAGATGGAAAGCGCCATCGAGGAGTCCTAGCACGATGCCAGTGAAGATGGATGGGAAACGAGTTGCGAGGAGCAGAAGAAAGGGGAAATGAGAGTCGGCACTAAAGGGAGCGGAATTGGAAGTCGACTCGACCGGGGATCAAATTTCTCGATGTTCGGATTCGGGTGGAGCACGATCCGGACATGGATCGTTCGATAGGGGCAAGGTTTAGTATGAAGGTGCTGATACGGGAGAGAGTGCGGGACGAGCCGACCTCTTTTACATGGGGAGAAAGACCGACCAAGAGAAGGTCGAGAATCGGGAAGAAGATGATCGAGAGTTCAGAACGAGTCCGGTGGGATCGGCATCGGAGCCGAAACTCCGGACATTAGAGAATCAAGCCTAGCTGGGGCTTGATCGATCATAGAGCGGATGCTTTCCACCGACACCACTAGCAGGGTTGGTGGCCTGGGACAAGTTGTCAGGAGTCGTCACGAAATCGGTGTCCCCACATCTTGACCGGAGACTTCGGCAGTTCGGCCGGTGTGGCAACGTGAGACCGAAAGAGAAGGGAGATAGTGGGGAAGCGCAAAGAAGAGGATCTACAGTGGCGGGGAGAAACGAAAGAGGTGGTTGACTGAAGTATGGGTCCTCCACACTCGTTCCCGAGACTTAGGCGGTAGCGTCCGAGAACCAACGGAAGACTTAAGAGACAGAAAGTGGCGGCGAGGACGCGGAGGTCACGGCCAATACAATCAATCTGAAAGCAAAGAATGGAAGACCGGTCCTATGGGTCACCTCACACCGGGCTAGAGACTTCGGCGGTCGGTGTCCGATCCGACGTAAGACCAAGATACTGATGGTGGCGGCAGGAGAACGGGACCCGGCAATGCAGAGAGAGATCGGAGGAGCCCAGACGAGAACCGGGCAGGGCAGACTTCCAGATAACCGATCCGGAAGGGTGGAGGAATCAGGCCTACAGAGAGGCCGGGAACATGGTACCACGGTACCACGGGAGAGGGTGTGGAGCCAGGCACCCTCTCCACATGCTAAGAAGGAAGACTCGGGATAGGGTCGGAAAGACGGGAGGCCCAAGGACGATCCTTCACACCGGATCTAGAGACTTCGGCAGTCGGTAGCGGAACCGACGTAAGACCAAGATACTGACGATGGCGGCGAGGGGACGAGGGCAAAGGCAGCGGATGGGCGATCCTACGGCGATCCTCACACCGATCCGGAGACTCCGGCGGTCGGTCCGAGAGCCGGTATGAGACCTAGAGAGATGGACGATGGTGGTAGGTGAACAGGATCCCGAGATACGACGTAGAAGTGCGAAAGACGGTCCTATGGGATTCTCACACTGATCCGAAGATACCGACAGTTCAAGTCGACATGGCAACGTGAGACCGAGTCAGAAGGATGGTGGTGGCAGGAAACGGGAACCAACGATGCGGGAAGTGCGGATGGGCGATCTTACGGTGATCCTCACACCAATCCGGATACTCTGGTGGTTGGCTCGAGACCTAGAGAGATGGACGGTGGCGGCAGGTGAACGGGATCCCAAGATACGACATAGAAGTGCGAAAGACGGTCCTATGGGATCCTCACACCGATCCGGAGACACCAGCAATTCAAGCCGACATGGCAACGTGAGACCGAGTGAGAAGGATGGTGGCGGCAGGAAATGGGAACCGGAGATGCAGCAAGTGCGGATGGGCGATCCTACGGCGATCCTCACACCAATCCGGAGACTTCGGCGGTCGGCATCGGATCCGACGTAAGACCAAGATACTGACAGTGCCGGAAGGTGAACGGGATCAAGCAGAAGGGCTGAGAAAGAGGTATCAGGTGGGCGAAGCGGCCACAAACCAGATACAGACCCTACCAGTAGAGTCGGCAGGACAAAGATCGGACGCGCTCGGTACATAAGTCGGTGACCCAACAAATCGGAGCCGAAGAAGGATCCTATTCACTTGCTCAAAGACCCCGGTAGTTTGGCCGACGTGGCAACGTGAGACCTAGGGTAATGGAAGGTGGCGGCAAGGGAATGAAGGAGGCAATAGCAGAAGCACCGAATAACCAAGGTGTCACGCGAACGAAGGAGGCCATGCGGGCCGGAACGCATCAAGGGTGATCTTCCGGTAAGCTGTCGGGGACACCCGATCAAGGGACGGTGCGTCAAACCGGAAAGGGCACACCCAAAAGCGGATTAGAAGAAGTGCGAGTGGCCATCAAGGGCCAAAGTGAAGCACGAGTACGGGGCAGTGTTCAGCACAGACGGTGCCGAACAAGGAAGGCGGAAGACAGCACACGGAGGTGCCGGGAACAAGAGCACGGGCACGTAACAAACTACGCAAATTGGAGACCAGAAACAGGATCAAGGGCCGGAGAATGATCCTCCACACCCGCTTCGGAGATCTCAGCGTCCCAATCGGAGTGGCAACGACTGGCGTGGCAAGCCGAACCTGAGGTAACAAGCTGGTGGGGGCGAGGGGACGACGCCAAGCGGAAGGCTCCAAATTGGTGGCAATAGTGCAAGACGAAAGTGGCCAAGCGGGCTACTACGGGGTGTTCCTCGGACGCGGAGGGCACCAGTATGTGGAGAAGCGGCGATGCATCATCTGGTCGGGAAAGGGCCAACGACGCATCCATGGGAAGTAACCGGAGTTCGGCATGGACGAAGCGGAACACAAGAAGGGGATGTGCGGCACACGGAGGTGCTAGAGCGGGAATACAGACGCAAAGATGGGTTGCCGGTTCAGGTGATCTCGCGCAGAAGGCCGGAGAGGGAACCTCCACACTAGTTCCGGAGACCTTGGCAATTCAGCCGCCATGGCAACGTAAGACCAAGGAGAAGGTTGGTGGCGGCGAGGGGATGAAGGCGGTGGAGATCAGCGTGGAACGAGAATCGGGACGACACGAAGGTCGACGAAGGCCAAGCGGGCCATTACGGGTGCTTCTCCGACGCAGGACACCGCGTAACCAAAGGGATGAGAAGTGTGCATGCAGTGGGAAATAAGGGCCAACGGGGAAGCACGCACACTACGGGATTGCGACGAATGAGCTATCGACGGGTCGAACAAGCCTACGGTGAGGCAAACGCGGAGAAGGAACCGGAGCCGACGGTTAGGACCGGCGAGGCCAACACGCAGCCGGAATGCGGATTACGGAAGATCGGTTCCTCACCGGCTGGAATCTCTCACCCTTCTCCGAACATGGCACGTACTAGTGGACGTGCGGTTTGGTGGGGGCGGATGTTGTGAAGATTATGGACCATGGTGAGAAACCGGGAAATATCGGAAGAATCGGCGGAGTGCATCATGTGCACTTACCCTTGTAAAAAATGAGTGAATAATAGGGGTGCCTTTATGCCACTGACTAGGAGTCAAGTTAGGATGGAGAATCCCATGAAAATCAGGATTTATCCCACATTATAACGCATCCCTCTCCTTATTCTATAAAAGGAAGGGAGCGCCCTTTATAAAAGGGTTGCCCATTTTAAGTTAGGAAGGGTATACCGCGTAGGTCTAGGTTTCGGTAGTTTTCTTGGTCTTCATCTTATTCCTATTTTTAGGGTTTGTACTTTGGTCTTTTCACCCTATTTCGTTTAGGCTTTTCATTTGATGGCTTCTTCTTCTTCTTAAGTTCTGTTCTGGATAGGGCTCTTCGACTTCTTCTTCTCCTTCGTGTCTGTTTAGGGTTTAGTCTGGTGAAGAGCTTGTATATTCAGTGGGGTTTGCTTCTGCTCGATATCCTGTGCAAGACACCGTTCGGCGTGACGAGCCCGAGAGCTCCTTGATTAGCGGCTTGGCAACATACAGCTGTTGTAAACTAACCTACCTTGTTCGGGCTCGAAGCCAGAGTTGTATTTGGCCCTTGTAACTATATATGTAAAGGGTTGTGCATATTTGTGTTTTTGTTGGTGTCAGGTGCGTTTCTTCCCCCTTTGTTTTTAGTACATAACGACGTGAGTTAGGTCGGTGCTGCATGCATGGGTGCTCTCTCTCTCTCTGTCCATCTATTCAGTAGGCTCCTGTACCCAAACCGATAACGATCCGGTTTTGTGCTACTCTAGTGCGGCCGGTCACAAAGGGTGTCAGTCGTCTGGTGTCGTGTAGTTACGCTCTTCGTGTGCGGAAAGACCCGGAACCGTGGGGGCCTTGAACCAACGAGCGTGTGAAGGAAGAGAGAGAGAGCAGCTTGCAGAAACAAAGAGGGAGAAAGAGAGAGAGAACGAAGTCTTAATTACAAAATCAATAACGATTACAACCGGCAAGCCGACAACGGACCCAACTCAGGCGAACGCACACACACACGATGCTCACGCACGCACACAGCCCCGACTGCACTGTGGAGCCTCGCCGGAAGCACACGAGCGGGCTGTCCACGAAGCAGAGGCAACTCAGTCCAAAATCCTGCAGAGAATGATGAATGATGGAGGAGAGAGCTCGGTCCCAGTTCGATAGCACTTCGTCCTCGCTCCTAAAAAAAAACGATTCCTTTTCCGCCTTCTTCCTTTCCTTTTATAGGCCGTCCAAGCAGGCCTTTGCACCCTCGTTTTCTTCAATTTATTCTCTATCCTTTCGGGCAGAGATACTCTTTGGTTCCCTTGGCATTCAATGCGTCACATCTAGCCTATTTACACCCACCGTCCTACTCCTAGTTATGTACGAGGTATTAATGGGTGTGGAAAAGTGTAGAACCGGTTGAGGCGCCCTGCTTTGCTGATTCTGCTCTTGGCTAGTTTTCTTCATGACATCCACCCCCACCAAACCGCGCATCCATCGGTATGCGCCGGAGAGGGACAAATACCGGAGAAAACCGGCTCGCGTTCACTCGTTGTACTCCGAGCTATCGGCGTTCCCGAACCGATCGTCGTCGTCATCGCTCGCGCGCTTCGGCTCATCTTCGTACCACTTCTTGAAAGCTTTAATCCGCTTCCCGGCTATCGGCACCGCCAATCGTTTCCTATCGAGCCCCGCAAGATGGTACGTGTCGTTGTCGTTTGTGCTCGTCACCGTGTACGGCCCGAACCATCTCCTCGTGAATTTGCGGGTTGCCTTGTGCTGGTTGTCGAGGCTGCTGTCGTAAACCAGCACCCAGTCACCTTCCTCGATCATCTTTGGTCGTACCCAATGCGTCCGGTCACACCGGGCTTTGTTTCGTGCCCTTGCCGCGCGCAGCTTCTCCTTCGCCCGTTCCACGTCCTTCGGCCTCCGGTCAAGTTACCGGATCCGCGCCGCCAACAACTCTTCCTGGCTCATTTCGTCATGAGATACACCATCCACTTGAAGTGGATGGTCGGAGGGTAGGTCGGGTGAAGCTCGTCTCGATGTCGAACTATGGAGTGCATCTGACAGCTTTCGCAAGTCGTTACGAACCGATGCACGTCCCGCTATAGTCCCGGCCACCAGTACTTCCCCATTAGCTTCTTGAATGTGGTCCATGTCCCGCGGTGTCCGGCCTAAGGACTGTCGTGGTACGCCATAAGCGGCGCTTTCTGCTTGTCCTCCCTCCCCACTACGCGGAGTGGGGTGCCGCTTTGCTTCTTTGGGAGCTTCCATATGCGCCCTTCTTGTAGGAAGAACCGTTATGCCTTCTTTCGCACCTGGCAGGCCTCTTCTCTCGTCCACGCCGCCTCCGACGTCATCGTCCATAGGAACCTCCCGATTCGGAGCCACTCTCCGCCGTATCCGCTCTCGTCGAACTCATTAAGCGCCGGAGTGCTCCCCGTCCCAGTTGTCACGCCAGCTGATCCGAATAAGTCCTCGCCGACATCTTCGTCTTCCGAAACCATGTTGTCCTCGTCGCTGAACCGCGCCCTCGAAAGCATGTTGGCCATGGCGTTCTCCTTTCCGGAAATGTGTCGTATGTCCGGATTCAGGGACTTGACGTACACTATCCACCGGAGCATTGGCAGGTCCAGCGTCGCGCATTCGGAAACCATACCGAGAATTGGTAGGGAATCCGTCTCAATGATTACTTCCGTCCCGATCAGATAATCTTTGTCGGCCTTAACTGCCGAATCGATACCCCATAGCTCGCGTTTGACTTGGGCATATCCTCGCTGCCGCTCGCTCAATACCTTCGCCCCGAACTAGATCGTGATTCATACGCTGTCCTTGTCCTCCTGACTGATCACTTACCTGATCCCGGTCAGGCTCGTGTCCACCGTCACGTAGATGGGGACTTCCTTGCCATAAACCGCTTTCCGGAGAGCCGGTGCCGTAGCAAGCGCCTCCTTCAGTCTCCGGACCGACTCCGTGTGCTTTGTCCTCCACTCGAACCTACGCCCTTTCTTCAATAGCTAGTAGAGCGGTTCCACGACATGTGCGTAGTGCGGAATCTAGATGTGGTAGAACACCCACGCACCCAAGAATCTGCGGACCTCCATAACAGACCCGCAATAATCCTTCATCATGGAGATGGCTTCTACCTTTGCTGGGGACGGTTTCCGGCCATAGGGTCCGCATAGGTGTCCAACTACCAGGAACTCTGTCTGGCCGAACGCTGATTTCTCTCCGGAGAAGGTGAGCCGCGCGCTCTCGAGCCTCTACAACATCTTATCGCAGTCGTTGATGTGGTTCACGACGAACCTCCAGCATCCGTCCGGCCCGACCGTTTTGTCTGCATCCTCTACCGGACACCCTTTTATCGGTATGTCGTCTAGGAATGGCATAGTGATGTCCAGGATGCAGTTCCTCAGCACCTTGTTCATTGCGTTTACCATGTGCGCCACCGAATTCGTTCCTCCTTGCGGTAGGGTACACATCCGCACCATGCCGAGAGGAGTCCGCATTGTCGTGATGTCCCTGCTCTCTACGGCTAGTTGGAACTACCTGTACCCGAGTATAAGTCATCGACCGAATAGATCGACCTTTCAGCGAAGACCTTCGCAAACTCATCTATGGTCGGCCCGATTCCTGCATTACGGATGGTAACCTTGTTGACCGGTTTGTTGGGAATCAACGCTTGGATTCACCTTCACCACTCGGCCACAACCGATTAATCGCGGATCAATGTAGCAGAAAATAGGAAATACAGAGAAAGACGCGATACACAGGGATTAACGTGGAAAACCCTATACGGGAAAAACCACGGGAGTGCGAGACTCCGAACCAAACTATGCACAGAGAAATATACAATGGCGAGCTGCAAGGCAACGACCTTGAGCTCGCTGTCCTCGCCACAGGCGGCGGAAATACACAGAGGCGTCTACCTCTTCCTCTCTCGCGCTCTATCTCTCTCTCTCTCTCACGGCTGCTCCCTCTTCACTCCTCTTGAGTGGAAAAACAGAAAAATAATGAGCAACAGAAAAACTGTTTGCCCTAAGTCATATTTATACTTATATGACTTTGGGCTATTTACAACTATAGCCTCAGGGGGCTCGTAGCGAACATATTCACGGATATGTCCCTGCATCCGGATCGCTCTTCGGGTACATTCGTCATCCGGCACCGAAGCCGGGGTCTTCGTCATCCGGATCCGAAACCGAAACCGGGCTTGTCGGCATTCATCTCCGATATCCGACCATCCCATCCGAAAGGGACCGTAATCCCAACAAACTCCCCCTTCACTTCGGCATGGGATGTCTCTCCAATCCGACCCTCTTCCGGCATGCTTCCAGCTTGTCGGGTGTGAGGACCTTGGTCAGCATATCCGACCCGTTCTCGTCCGTGTGGATCTTCGTCAGCACGAACTCCTTGTCCTCTATCCTTTCCCGGATCCAATGGTATCTACGCTGGATGTGTTTCGTCCGGGAATGGTAGGCCGCGTTCTTCGCAAGGTGGATGGCACTCTGACTATCGCAGTAGAGTCGGTACTCCTCTTGCCGGATACCGAGCTCTCTAATGAAGTCCTTCATCCATATTATTTCCTTGCCGGCTTCAACAGCCGCCATGTACTCCGCCTCCGTGGTTGACAACGCAACCGTCTTCTGCAGCCTCGACTGCCACGAAACAGCTCCCCCTGCATACGTCATCACATACCCTGATGTGGACCGGCTGGTATCTGCATCAGCCGACATATCAGAATCAGTAAAGCCTTCGAGTTCGGGCTTACCGGAGCCGAATCGGAGGCACACGTTTGCCGTGCCCTTCAGGTATCGGAGTATCCACTTGGCCGCGTTCCAATGCTCTTTGCCGGGATTGCTCATGTACCGGCTCACCACTCCGACTGCATATCCGATGTCCGGTCTCGTACACACCATGGCGTACATCAAGCTCCCGACAGCTGAGGCATACGGCACTTTCATCATATCCTCCTTTTCAGCCTTTGTCTTGGGACTTTGCTTGCTGGACAACTTGCAGTTTGCCGGTAGGGTTGATCCGACCGGTCTTGCTTCCGACATGTTGAACCGTTGAAGCACCTTTGTCACGTACTTCTCTTGTGACAGCCACAACTGCTTCTTGCTCCGGTCCCGGATGATGTGCATCCCTAGTATTTGCCTCGCCGGACCCAGGTCCTTCATTGAGAAGGTTCGGTGAAGAGCCTTCTTCAGCATCCGTATCTTGACCTGGTCCCGTCCGACGATCAACATGTCGTCCACGTACAGGAGGAGTATTAGGGAGTCTCCTCCTTCGAACTTCTTCACAAACACGCAGTGGTCGGACTGCGTTTTGAGGTACCCTTCGTCGGTCATGAAGGAGTCGAACTTCCGGTACCATTGCCGGGGAGCCTGCTTCAGTCCGTAAAGGCTCTTCTTCAACCGGCATACCAGGTGCTCCTTCCCTTTCTTCTCGAATCCTTCCGGTTGCTGCATGTAGATCTCTTCTTCGAGGTCACCGTGAAGGAATGCCGTCTTCACGTCCATCTGTTCTACCTCGAGGTCCATGCTTGCCGCTATGCTCAGCACCGTCCGGATGGAGGTCATCTTCACTACCGGGGCAAATATCTCGTCGAAGTCGACGCCCTTCTTCTGCTGAAACCCCTTCACCACGATCCTGGCTTTGTATCTCGGGGGGTTTCCGGCATCTCCCAGTTTCAGCTTGAACACCCACTTGTTTCGCAGTGCCCGCTTTCCTTTCGGCAACTCCACAAGTTCATATGTGTGGTTCTCATGCAGGGAATCCATCTCGTCCTGCATGGCACTCAACCACCTGCGGCTCTGGGTGTCATGCTTTGCTTCTTCAAAGCTCTCCGGCTCCCCCTCGTCGGTTAGCAACACGTGCTCTGGTTCCGGAAATCTCCGGGGGGCCCTTCTCTCTCTTAGAGGGTATCTCCGTTCCGGAGCTTCGGTAACCGGTTCTTCCGATTCTTCTTCTTCATCCGAATCCATTTCGGGATCGGGGCCGGTTCCGGTATCATTTTCATCTTCTTCGGCCGGTTCTGTTTCTTCACCGTCTTCGGCCGGATCCTCGAGTGCTAACCGGTCCCTTGCCGGTCGGGACTGCTCCTCGTAGAGTTGATCCTCACCGATCGACTTGGAGCTCTTCATCTTCTTCTCCGACTCCCAGTCGGCGAGCGTCTTGTTCTCCATGAAGATGATATCACGACTCCTGAATATCTTCTTGTCGACCGGGTCCCATACTCGGTAGCCAAACTCGTCGTCACCGTAACCGAGGAATATGCATGGCCGGGTCTTAGGATCTAGCTTTCCTCTCCGGTCCTTTGCCACATGCACGTATGCTAGACACCCGAACACCTTCAGATGCCGGTAGGACACTTCCTTACCGGTCCACACTCTCTGCGGCGTGTCTCCGTCCAAAGGAACTGAGGGTGATCTGTTTATCACATATGTCGCCGTCGACATTGCCTCAGCCCAAAACCCCTTGGGTAATTTCGCATGCGCCAGCATACTCCGGACCCGCTCCATTATGGTCCGGTTCATCCTCTCGGCCAGCCCGTTCAGTTCCGGCGTCTTCGGCACAGTAAACTCGAGTCGGATTCCCTTCGAGCGACAGTACTCCTGGAACTGCCCTCGGTATTCCCCTCCGTTATCCGCTCGTATCGCTTTCAGCTTCTTGCCGGATTCTCTTTCCACTCTCGCGTGGAGTTCTTTGAAGACGGACAACACTTGGTCCTTTGTCTTCAACGGTGCCGTCCACAGTCTTCGGCTGTGATCATCTATGAATGTTACGAAGTACTGGGCTCCGCCATGTGACTTCGTTTCTACCTGACACACATCAGTGTGCACCAACTCCAATGGTGCGCTACGTCTCGTCGGTGGCCTTGAGTGGAAGGAGGTTCGGTTCTGCTTACCGGCCAGGCAATCGGTGCACTTCTCCAGGTGCACGTGCTTCACTGGGATGAGGTTGTCTTCTGCAAGCCTCTTCATCCCCTTCTCACTCATGTGGCACAGTCTTTTGTGCCACAGCTCACCGGCAGTGTCGGCTGCCACATTCAGCTCTTCCGGACATAACCGGGCATTCATCAGGTACAGAGTGTTGACCTTCCGGGCCCGAGCCACTATCAGGCTCCCCTTGCTGAACTTCATGACACCGTCCCGGATGCTACCCGTGTAGCCTTCATCATCTAGCCTCCCGGCCGAGATCAGGTTCAATCGGACCTCCGGAACGTGTCGGACATTCTTCAGCAGCATTTTGCATCCGGTCGGGGTTGTCAACCACACGTCTCCTATGCCGGCAATCCGGCACGTACCTTCATTTCCCATCCGAACACAGCCATGCTCACCGGCTGTGTAGGATGAGAAGTATCTTCTCTCCGGGGTCAGGTGGAACGATGCTCCGGAATCGACCACCCAGGTCGTCTCATCGCCGGCAACGTTTAGCTCACCTTCTTCGGTGATGAGCATGATTTCTTCCTCACTTGCCGCGAGTGCCGTTGTTCCTTTCCGGTCCTGCCCTCGCCGATCCGAACCTCTCCGGTCCGTGGCTCCCCGGTATGCACCGTTTCTCTCCGGTGACTTCTTCGAGTCGGTGTCGTCGGCTCCGTTGTCTTTTCGGTAATGCCGACAGTTCTTCCGGAAGTGCCCCGGCTTCCCACAGTGGAAGCATGTTGGCCTTCCTCTTGACTGCGACCGGGTCCCCGACTTCTCCCGTCTTTGCGGACTCCGGTTCCATTGTCTTCCCCGATCCGATTCGGTAAACAGCATCTTCGGGTCGGAGGCCGGTTCCTTATCTCTCCGACGCGCTTCTTCATTCAGAATACTTGTCTTTACCGTTTGTAAGGACAAGTTATCTTCGGTGCACGAGGTGCTGAGAGTCACCACCAAGTTCTCCCAGCTTTCCGGCAATGTACACATCAGGATGATGGCTTGCATTGCATCCTCCAACGGGAACTTGATCGCCGCAAGCTGATTCACGAATCCCATGAACGTGCTTACGTGTTCCACCATACTCTCGCCGTCCCGGTACTTGAGATTCACTATCTTCCTCATCAGGGAGGTCCGGTTCAACGCATTCTTCCTCTCATAGAGGCCCGACAGCTTCTTCCACATCTCGTATGCGTTGGTGTCGTTCGCCACATGTTGTAGGACGCTTACATCGACGTATTGTCGGATCGTCGCTACGGCTTTCCGGTTCAGGAGCTTCCACTCCGACTCAAGTACCCCTTTCGGTATTTCCGACCTGTCAATCGGTTCGTACAGGTCCCGAACAATCAGAAGATCCTCCATCTTGATCTTCCAGTCGGCGTAATTCTGTGCATTCAGCACCATCATCGTCGGCTGCCCGCTGCCGCCGCCTTCCATTTTCTGCAACCTCGCTCTGATACCAGTTTGTTGGGAATCAACGCTTGGATTCACCTTCACCACTCGGCCACAACCGATTAATCGCGGATCAATGTAGCAGAAAATAGGAAATACAGAGAAAGACGCGATACACAGGGATTAACGTGGAAAACCCTATACGGGAAAAACCACGGGAGTGCGAGACTCCGAACCAAACTATGCACAGAGAAATATACAATGGCGAGCTGCAAGGCAACGACCTTGAGCTCGCTGTCCTCGCCACAGGCGGCGGAAATACACAGAGGCGTCTACCTCTTCCTCTCTCGCGCTCTATCTCTCTCTCTCTCTCACGGCTGCTCCCTCTTCACTCCTCTTGAGTGGAAAAACAGAAAAATAATGAGCAACAGAAAAACTGTTTGCCCTAAGTCATATTTATACTTATATGACTTTGGGCTATTTACAACTATAGCCTCAGGGGGCTCGTAGCGAACATATTCACGGATATGTCCCTGCATCCGGATCGCTCTTCGGGTACATTCGTCATCCGGCACCGAACCCGGGGTCTTCGTCATCCGGATCCGAAACCGAAACCGGGCTTGTCGGCATTCATCTCCGATATCCGACCATCCCATCCGAAAGGGACCGTAATCCCAACACGGTTGTAGGTCCTGTATGAAGCGGAACGTGCCGTTCTTTGGCACCGTGAACCACCGATTCAAGTATGGAGCACTCGACAGTTCGAGGATGCCCATATTGACCTTCTGCTTTAGTAGCTCCATCAACATCAGGATGTGAGCTCTGGGCACCAGAATCGGTTTGAGATTCCATGGCATATGTGGTACCGTGAAGATCACCATTGGCTCGATGATTGTCGGGTCTACGCACCCGATCTCCTCCGACGAGAATGCGAAGGCCTTCCTGTGCCTTCCGAGCATCCACCAAAACCGGTCCTCCTCCTCCAGTAGTAGAAAGCCACCCATACCAACCTTGAGCTCCCGTAGCGTCATGTCGGTGAACCGGTGCCCTATGCTGGCTGGATTCCGTAAACTTGGGTCCAATGCGACCCCCTTTATCCGCTCTCCACTGCCCTTCGGCAAGGGTGCCGCAACTGGCCACACCTTCCAGTCCACAGTCTTATACTTTGTATCCACGCGGGCCGTTCGATCCGACCCAATACTCCCCCCGAAGTCTGTGATGACTTCGTACATTCCCATCGAGGTAACCAGAACTGTCTGGTCTTCGCTAAGGACTTCACCGACCACCTTTCGTAATTCGCCCAAGGTGTCGGCAAAAGAGACTGCCTCCACGGCGCCACTAATTTCTTCGTTGGGGGAGAGGACCCCAGACCTCCTTAGCCATCTCTCTGCCCACCTCCTCTCCTAGCCACTGATGCTGGTTAACGTACAACCTCCGTTTTCGGAGAGCCAAAATTTCCTACCAATAATACATGTCCGGGGTGTCCGGACTATCGCGACCCCACACCTTGATAGCCCTCTCTAAAAATCCCCTCAACTGTCACCGCCGAGGGTCTCACGGTTTCGCTCGTGGTTGGGTCACATTGTCATGAATTGGACGGAATGCCGACCGTCTTGACTCTTGACACACGCATATGCCAAACCGTTGTCTAGTACTTTCGTCTCCATGTGTGCTACCGTAATGTACGGTTTGCCGAGAAATACCGAGTGCGAGGAAGTCTCCTGCACGAAGAAATGTTGATCTAATTCGACGTCGCCGATCTTCACGTGTACATTAGGGCATGCACCATGCAGTTCCTCTGTAGCGCATGTCGCCGCGCGTATCTTCCATCCGTGCTTGGTGTTGATCGGCCACTTCCCCTTTTTATAGAAGTCCATGGACATCAGGTTGATCTCCGAACCGTGGTCTACCAATGCCACTATCGGCTCCTGGACGTCGCCGATCCGAATAGGGGTTTCCGTAGTGGCCCTAGCCCAATGCGACTTCGCGTAGTGGCTTTCCGCGAACTCATCCTCTAGGGCCGTCTCTTCTAAGTGCGTCGTCCGCACTTCCACCGGCTTCTCCGGTTCCAACTCCGTCGAGAGCCTCTTCCGCTTCACCAAGTCCACGATGGAGTCGTGGAACTCCTTCTTGGCGATTCCTAGCACCTCCCGTCACGATAGCTCGACCTTGTTGTCGAGAAATCTCTCTTCCAGGATATTCCGTAGGTCCGTTGTTCTTTCGATTTCGCTGCTCAGCCGGAAATCGGCTTGTTCTTCTTCTCCGGTGCGCCGGCGTTGGCGGCCTCATTTGGCTCCGGTCTGAACCGGGTCTCATACCGCTACGAGGGGCCGCCCCCTCCAGCCTTTCCAGCGTGCTTGTTTTCTACCAGAACCTCGTAGTTTTGGCATGCGGCTGCCACCAAACCAGTCTTTTCTTCCACCGGGTCGTCCCATCTGGTGACCTCCCGGATCCGCTGTTCCGCATGGTCTGCCTCTTCCTTCTTCAGCCGTACTCCGGAGAGACCCTCTAGCCCCAACGGCCACAATATGGAGTCCTTCTCTTTCCGGGCCTCATCACCCCCGACCCGGATTACCGCCGAAACTGAGTAGTTAACGGCCTCTGCATGTCGTGTCACGGCCTCTTCCATCAACAGCTTCATTCCACTGCGCCCCGTATTCAACTCTAGGGCTTTCCGGGTCTCGCTCGCACGCACCCGCCTGTTCCAGAGGTACACCACGTTGGTCCCAGGTGCCTTGGCGAAATCCGTGCATTCTTTTCGGATGTGGCCGACCACGTCACACCACATGCACCGCTGCCCCGCCGGCGGCCTTCGGTCATAAGACTGTTCGCCGTTGTCCCTCCAGTCCTGTGCGATTTGGAGATCTCGCACCATCTACGACAGCTCTTCTAGAGCCGCCCCTCCGGAGGGACTTTTGACCACTTCGCTCAGGGCTGAGCCCGTCTCAAGCCAACTCTGAGTTTCTTCCTTCCTAGCCAGTACCGATACCAACTCCTCGAGCTGCCTCGCCGGGACCGGCCTTGCCGCCGACGAGCCCTCGTCGCTCCACTCGCGCCGCTTGTCAAAACGATCGCAGACCCTCCTTACCATGCCCCAGTCTGCCGTGAGCCCTTCATCCATTTCCAACAGGAGACCCACCTTCTCCCGGTCCGTGGCGTCCACCGACTTGACGAACAGTAGTACCCGGCTCGTGTCAAGCACGGTCCAGTCCAGCGTTGACAGCCGTGCGAACCGTTTCTCAAACTCCTAGAGGATCACCGACGCGTTCCTCCCCTTCCCAGGGGGCTCAACCCACACCATGAAGTCTCGCTTCGATAGCTGAAGCGAGTCATTGAACCCATACATCTCGAGGAGCCGCATCTCGAACTCCTCCCAAGTTTGGCATCCGGCCAGCACCTCGAGCACCTCTGCGTGGATGCTCGGCGTCACCACCCGACGGAATCCAGACAGCCGGCTGCCCGCCGAGATATCCCTCATGATCATTTCGGCCCGGTATGCCTCCAAGTAGCTCGTGGCATTCTTCCCACCGAATCGACCTATGGTGCCGACGATCAACTCAATGGCCCTATCGAGGGCACTCGTTCCCTCGCAAGCGCTCACTAGCCGGTCGACGGCTACGGCCATAGCTTCAACAAGCTCGGATCCCCTCATCCTTCACTCCTTTGCCACCTGTTTCACGTCGGGTTCACCAAATCTATCGTGTAATTACGCTCTTCGCATGCGGAAAGAGGCGGAACTGCGGGGGCCTTGAACTAAGGAGTGTGAGAAAGAAGAGAGAGAGAGAGAGCAGCTTGCAGAAACAAAGAGGGAGAAAGAGAGAGAGAACAAATTCTTAATTACAAAATCAATAACAATTACAACCGGCAAGCCGGCAACAAACCCAACTCAGGCGAACGCACACACACACGATGCTCACGCACGCACACAGCCCTGACTGCACTGTGGAGCCTTTGCCGGAAGCACACTGGTTGTCCACGAAGCAGAGGCAACTCAGTCCAAAATCCTGCAGAGAATGACCAATGATAGAGGAGAGAGCTCGGTCCCAGTCCGATAGCACTTCGTCGTCGCTCCTCAAAAAAACGATTCCTTTTCCGCCTTCTTCCTTTCCTTTTATAAGCCGTCCAAGCAGGTCGTTGCACCCTCATTTTCTTCAATTTATTCTCTATCCTTTTGGGCAGTGATACTCTTTGGTTCCCTAGGCATTCAATGCATCACATCTAGCCTATTTACACCCACCGTCCTACTCCTAATTATGTACGAGGTATTAATGGGTGTGGAAAAGTGTAGAGCCAGTTCACGCGCCCTACTTCGCCTATTCCGCTCCTAGCCGGTTTTCTTCACGACACCGGTACCCTCTACTCCCTAGTCCAACACTCCTGCGGTCCCGCCTTGGATCCTACACGTACTCGCGGAATATTGCGAGAACGGTAAACCTCGACCAAAGCCGTGTTGCGAGAAACAGAGATCCAGTATACAAGAGAGGCTAACAACTATTCTGTTTTACACACATCTCTACGTTTGCCCTAAGTGTATTTATACTTATACATTGTTTGGGCTATTTACAAATGGAGCCACTACTACTGTCATTTCTTTTCTAACAATAATGGTTGATTAGCTGACTAGTCGACTAGTCGATTCTACTAGCTGACTCATGTGTTGATTGTCTAGTCGGTGCGACTGGTAGGCCCAACCAGACGATCGTGTCTTCGACTTGGATAACTTAGTATTTTTTCGAATCTCCAGGTCTTCGAATGTCCGCACTCGGCTTGACCAGGCAGTTGCTCCCATAGGAGGGACATATTCCTAACAAACTCCTCCTTCACTCCTATGGGTGAAGTCAATTAGTCCTGCCCTCTGACGATAGACTCTAAGTCTGTCCATCGGTAAGTTCTTTGTCAACATATCGGATCCATTTTCGTTAGTATGTATCTTCACAAGGGTAAACACTTATTCTTCCACTTTCTCCCGCAACCAGTGATACCTTCTTTGTATGTGCGTTGTCGGGGTAATTGTGGTTCGTGTGGCGAAGTCGTAGGGACTAAGGTTAAAAAGAGTTGGCTATATATTTTATAAGGCTTGTGCGATAATGTTAGAAAGATTAAGGATAGGAAGAACAGGAGTTAGAAGTAATGTGCAAGAGACAGATATAGATAAAAGATAGAGTCAATGTATGATTTAAGAACCAGGACTATATGATATGAACATGATTTATATTAAGAAAACAAGATTTTACAAACTTTACAATGCTTGATAGCAAGATAAAACCCTTCTCTACCGACTCTTGATTTGAACCCTCGACTTCAACTCCAAGAGACAAGACACTTCCCCAAATGCGCTAACTTCTTTGCTTGATTATATTATAATTTGATTTCTTACTTTCTCTTCTTGATTACCCTATTTTCCCTTCATTCATCCCTCAATTCCTTGCCTCTCTTTATAGGTTCTCTCATGCATATGATGATATCGGGATGCATGTCATGCATGTGATGCATGATCGCCATTTGGCACACATGTTTTACATGTGATGCATGATAGCCATCATGCTCATCTAAGCTCTAATGTATGAAGATACACATGTCATAGGTATGAAGATAAAAATGTAACTATAGAAAATAACTTATCCTGATGGTATATGCTTCGTCCTTGGTGTGTGAGGTTATGGGTTCAAGTTTCTCAAATGTTACTTAATACAATATTGAAGTTTATTTTTATATCGTGAAGCAAACCCTTCACGACACCCACCCCCTCTGAACTTGCACATTGGATGTGCAGAGATCATCCAAAATCTTGAAAAAACTCTTCATTCCCTTTCCAAACTGGATGTTCCCTGAAGCACTCTTTGTTTCTTTCATGGTTAGGCCTCACAGTTAAGAATTGTACTGTCTTTCTTCCATCCTGACTCTCGATCCTCGTGAAAGCCAAAATATCATCAATCATGTTTGTTTCCATCTTTACTACATTGATGTATGGTTGACCAAGGATGACCGAGTAGGTTGATCTATCATACACAAAGAAATTTTTATCCACCGACACATCTCCCATTGTTACTTTCACACTGGGACATGGTACGAACAGATCCTCAGCAGTCTCTGTGGCAACTCTTATTTTCCACCCATGATTCTTGTCGATTGGCCACCATCCTTCAACATAAAATTCCGATGAAATCATGTTAATCTCTGATCCATGGTCAATCAAAGCAATACATGGAATTTGTTGCTCCCTAATTTTTGCAGGTGCCTCTGTTGTTACTTGAGCCCAATGGTCCCTTGTATAATGACTCTTATCCCCTTCATGAATCCCAACATCATTTATCTTCTTTAAACTTGCACCATTAATTGTGCCACGATCGAAATGTTGGAGTGTTGCTGCACACCCTCCTGTAACTTCTTCCATCAAATGTTTTATATTTGTCACAACTTCTGTGTCCGAAGCAAGCTTGAAAGTTGGGTCTGTCTTTCCTTTTACTTTATTAGCTTCTTTCGACTCAGGAGCATCCTTTTCCATCTCTCTTCTCTCTTGTTCTTGTGTTTCATGCATTTTAGCTAGATTAGCCTCCTCAACCCTCTTTCACTTCTCTTCCACTAGTACATCTTGTGTATTCACTTGGGCAATTGCTGATAGTGTGTCTACGGGATCATTCCATCCAGTGAAGTTTCATATTTCATCTCCCGCTCTTTTTAATTCATCCACTCGAACCTTCCCTTTTCTTGCATACTCCATCACACCTTGCTAAAAGTGAGATCCACCATATGAGTTTTCTACACGCAACCCTAAGGTTGCCACAGATTGTATTGCTTGAGTC
Organism: Azolla caroliniana; assembly: GCF_043228905.1. Lineage (NCBI taxonomy): Eukaryota > Viridiplantae > Streptophyta > Polypodiopsida > Salviniales > Salviniaceae > Azolla > Azolla caroliniana. Next base: position 8,350,592 of record NW_028230453.1, read on the forward strand.
GTTTCTCTCTCGGCATCTTCCATTAGCTTTTTCATTCCACCTCGCCCAAAGTTGAGTTGAAGTGGTTGTCGAGTCTTTATCGAGTGAATCTTGCCATCTTGATAGTAGATTTTATTATGATTAACAACATCCCTATGTTCTTGACAGTCTTTCTTCTGGTGGTCGACATTGTCGCACCACATACACCTCCGGACAATGCCACCTCCTTGCCTTGATGAAGTTGAGCTTTGTTCCGATTCCAGCTTCGTCACTTTGATCGACAAGTCTTTCATGCCTTTCACCAATTCGTGCAAGAGTGACTCTTCTACTTTCTTCTCTCCCAAGTCGTTCCACGTTTCATATCCCTTCATCTATGGCCGCTCCATAAACCATAACTTTCTTTTACAGAAATGAGCGCACACTCTTTTCAACTCCTCCTAGTCTTTGGTAAGTCCACTTGAACTATTCTGATCTTCTAGAAGCATTCCCAAGTCCTTCCTGTCTTTAATATTAGTATCTTGTAGAAACAATATTATTTTATTTGGCATTATTATGTTTCTATCCCTAACATTTAATTGCTCAAATCTTTCTGAAAACACTTTTAACACTTCCAAAACGCATAAATGTTTATCAGAATCTATACCCAAACCATGAAAGTTGGCCTTGTCATCCTTGACATATCGTTGAGGTTGTATTCATTCAATAATGCTCTTTTGAAAGTCCCACATGTCTGATGATCCCTCTATAGCTCATGGATCCTCTATTGTAGCCCAATCACAGCGACTCAACTAAAGCTATTAATTCTTGCAGCTTCGTGGACACCATGTTTAAGCATTTCTTCATTGTAAATCTTCAAAAATCTTGTTAAATTCATACCTTCGAAGATCCTTACTCGTGTGAGAATATTGTCGAGGGCTTTGTTGATGCTCGCCATCATCCCTTGCCCCCGGATCATTCGTTCCATCATCATACACATAAGCCTCATTTGCTCCTCCATTTTTCCTTGTCGCCGCCTTCACATCTAGTTCCCCAAATGTGTCGGGGTAGTTGTGGTTTGTGCGGTGAAGTCATAGGGACTAAGGCTAAAAGGAGTTGGCTATATATTTTATACGGCTTGTGCAACAATGTTAGAAAGATTAAGGATAGGAAGAACAGGAGTTAGAATCAATGTGCGAGACAGATATAGATAAAAGATAGAGTCAATGTATGATTTAAGAACCAAGACTATATGATATGAACATGATTTATATTAAAAAAACAAGATTTTACCAACTTTACAATGCTTGATAGCAAGACGAACCCCTCCTCTACTAACTCTTGATTTGACCCCTCAACTTCAACTCCGAGAGACAAGACACTTCCCCAAGTGCGTTATCTTCTTTGCTTGATTATATTATTTGAATTCTTACTTTCTCTTCTTGATTACCTTGTTTTCCCTTCATTCATCCCTTAATTCCTTGGCTCTCTTTATAGGTTCTCTCATGCATATGATGATGTGGGGGTGCATGGCATGCATGATCACCATTTGGCGCACATGCTTTACATGTGATGCATAGCCATCATGCTCATCTAAGCTCTAATGTATGAAGATACACAGGTCATAAGTATGATGATAAAAATATAGCTATAGAAAATAACTTATCCTAATGGTATATGCTTTGTCCTTGGTGTGTGAGGTTATGGGTTCAAGTCTCTCAAATGTTACTTAATATAATATTGAAGTTTATTTTTGTTGAGTGAGAAGCTCAACATTGGATGCGTAAAATAGTACACATAACGTGGCCGTATCAGTGCGTAAACCGAAAGGTTATTAGTATGGTATTCCTCGTGAGGAATAATTTTGGGAGTTAGTGTAGTAGGCTCATTTATGAGCAGTCAAGTACTGTCAGTACTTATGTCAGCCCGATAGTCAGGGCTTGTATAAAAGGTGCTCACTGAGCACGAAATATGTAGAGATTGTCATTATTTTGAAATAGAATTGAGTTGTCTGCTCTCTCTCTCTCTGTCTCTACCTCTCCCTCTCCATCTCTGCATTTTCTGTGTTTTACCAAACTGTCGTTCTCTGAACTGTGTACTTTGTGTTTTGCATACGCTTCTGCACATATATTCTTTTACATGGTATCAGAGTGCAAGGGTTGAAGTCCTCTGCAACCGATAGAAAAGCTTGCGACAGAGACATAGTTGAGTTGTTATTCTTGGCTTTTGGAAAAGATAAGATAGCAACATGGTAAGAGGAATGGGAAGCTCACTACCAACTGAGAAGCTCGACAAGAGCAACTATGCATCTTGGTCGTACAAGATGGATCAGTACCTGCTTCGTCCTGGCTATTGGAGTTATGTCGAAGGAGATAATGATACATCACCTGAATTGACACACAGAAAATCACGCGGGTGCGTCAACGAGTACGCACGCCGACAACAAGATGTTGTACACGGAGGGAGATAGGCCCCGTGCTCGTGGCGAATGAGGTGTATCGGCGCATAACGGAGGCAGCCGAAAAGAGTAGAATGGACGGCATAATCGAAATGCCGAAAGAAATTCCGAACCCTCCGGTAGCAGGGGGAGTCATACTGGCGCCAGAACCCGGAATGATAAGGCCGCAATAGAATGTTGGTATTGTGGAAAGAAAGGCCACAAGGAGAGCGAGTGCTGGAAGAAACAAGCCGATTCGAACAAATCCGGACCAAGCGGGAGAGATGCAGGAAGGCGTCAAAAGTTGCACTACGCTGAGGACTCCGAACGAGCCGGAAATGGATCGGGCCATGCCTTCGTAATGAAGCACAAGGCCAATTCAATGGCCGTGAACACCTTGATATTGTGCGAGGTGTCGTATGTTGATTCTGTAGCGTCAAATCATATGACGAGTCACGAGGAATGGTTCTCGTACTTGGAGATGCCGGAAAAGCAAGGGGTAGTCGAAACGGGAGATGACAGCCCGTATACCATCGAACATGTCGGTGAAGTCCCCCTCACCAATGTTGGGCAGAAAAGGAAACTCTTGAACGTGTTACACGTCCTGACAATAACGAAGAACCTGGTGTCAGTCGTTCAGATCGTCGACCAAGGGATGCAAGTTCAATTCACGCATCTAGGGTGCTTCATAGAAGAGGAGGGCAAAGTAATCGTGCATGGGCGCCATGAAGGGAGGATGCTTATCCTCGAAACCAAAATTGTGGGCACCGCTATGCTTGCAAAAGGGCAACAGGTCGAGTCGGACATCGACCTGTGGCATAAGCGGTTCGGCCATATTAACTTCCCGCGGCTTTGTGAAATGCAGACGAAGAACATTGTGTTCGGCTTGCCGAAATTTCGAGGCCGGAATGGCCAAGTCCGCGAAGCCTGCCAGATGGGAAAACAACACCAACTTCCATTCCCCAACGAGCGTAATCGTATTCGAAATAGGCTCGATTTGATCCATTCGGATGTGTTGGGTCCAGCATAGAACGTGAGTCTCGGTGGAAGCCGTTACTTTGTAACCTTCATCAACGACTTCACTCGGCACACATGGGTATGCACGATCGCGAAGAACAACGAAGTCTTCGCATGTTTCCTGAAGGTGATGAGCCTTGCTGAAAGGGAAACAGGGCGTAAGATCAAATGCTTACGGTCCTATGGCGGGAAGGAGTACTTCTCCAACCAGTTCACAAGTTTTCTACAGGAGGGAATTCGACGCGAATTCTCGTGTAGATATACGCAACAACATAATGGCGTGGCCGAGCGGAAGAATCAGAGAATCAAAGAAGCGGCCAAGGCAATGTTTGAAGAGAAGCATATGCCGAAATTCTATTGGGCTGAAGTCGTGAGGACGGCTGTCTACATGCAGAATCAGACTTTTGCTAATGGAGGAGTGTCGCCATATGAAATGTATTTTGGGAAGAAGCCGTACTTGGCACACTTGAGGATTTTCGATAGCATTGCATATGTGCATGTGCCGAAGGAAAAGAGGGGGAAGCTGGACGCCAAAGCCGAAAAGTGCATCTTAGTCGGTTATCCAGATGAGCAGAAGGGGTCTAAGTGTTATCATCCCCAAACAAAGGAAGTGTGCGTAAGTCGAGATGTGGTGTTCGACGAGTCCGCTTCGTGGTACTTGCCTTCCCCTCTAGTACCTCATGACTCCATTCCGAATTCTGAAGAAGAAGTCAGCGAGGCTGAGATGCCTCTACATGATGAGGACATCGAAGCTCTGAGAGAGAGTCCGATCTCATTTCGGCTGAGTGGGCCGAATGAGGAGTTGGACCGAAGTGGCCAACCAAATGAAGAGAGGGCGAGTAATGAAGACTCAACCGTGATGTCCCCACGTAAAGAACTGAGGAGACGGTTTACGCGCAAGGAGAAAGGGAAGGAAAAGATGTCAAAATACGATTTCGACAATGCTGAATCAGATCAGAGTGAGTCTGACTACGGGCAAACTGAAAAGGAACCTCCACAGAAGAGGTCCACATTAGCTAGCAAGGTCGTGAAATTAGGTAATCACGAATTATGCCGATACCCGCCTGAAGAACCCCGTAAAGAGATATGGGTATAATGAGTACATGGCGCAGCATTATGCGTGGGCATGACATGAGTGGCGGAAGTGCGTGAGCCCGAGAGCCCGAGAGCTACGCAGAAGCGGCGGAAGATGCAAACTCGCATGCCGCGATGGAGGAAGAGATGCACGCTTTGATTGATAATTAGACTTGGGACCTGGTTGACGCACCGAAGGGTATAAAGCTGATTGGATGTAGGTGGGTGTATAAAGTGAAATACAATACTGACGGCTCATTCAATCAATACAAGGCCCGTTTAGTTGTGATAGGCTACGCGCAGAAGCATGGCGTAGATTACGACGAGGCCTTCACGCCGGTTGAGAAGATGACTACTGTGCGTGTTCTGCTAGCCGTAGCTGCGGCAAAGGTGTGGCACTTACATTAGATGGATGTAAAGAACACGTTCCTACAAGATGATCTTGAGGAACAGGTGTACATGGTACAGCCTCCCAGATTTCTATCCGAACGAAACACTTCGGCAGTTTGCGGATTGAAGAAGTCACTGTAAGGACTTCAGCAAGCCCCGTGAGCTTGGAACACAAAGATTATGCAACGGTTGCGTAGAATGGGGTTTACGACGTCCAAGTCTGACTCTTCATTATTCGTTCGACAAGGTCGACATGGACCGGTCAGTCTCTTACTCTATGTTGATGATTTAGTCATCGTTGGTGCCAACCTGAAAGAAATCCGCCGCGGAAAGTCTCAACTTGTGGCATCATTCGAAATGAAGGATCTTGGAGACCTTCATTACTTCCTCAGGATCGAAGTGATCCGCAACCCTGAAGGCATATTGATTAGCCAATGTCATTACGTGTTGAATATGCTCTTCAAGTTCGGGATGGAAAATTGTAAGCCCATCTTGACCCCTCTGGCTAGAAACGCAAAGCTTCGCTGAGATTCGGGAAAGGCATGCGGCCCGACATGGTTTCGACAGATTGTGAAAAGCCTAATATATTTGACAATCACCATGCTAGACCTCAACTACCCGGTCAGACTGATCAATCATTTTATGTCGCAGCCTATGGCCAAACACTTTTAGTGTGTGCAAAGGATATTGTGATATGTCAGCAACACGACAGACATGGTATTGCTGTATCGGGCAAGCGTAGCCGAGCAGTTGGCTACACGAATGTCGATTGGGCCGGAAACGCCAGTGATCATAGATCCACATCCGGATACGCCTTCTCATTAGGAAGTGCGGTGATCGCATAGAGCAGTACGAAGCAACTGACAGTAGCATTGTCGAGCACGGAGGCCGAATATCGAGGGGTGACTATCGCTATGTGCGAAGTCATTTGGTTGAAACGAATGTTACGGGATCTACATGTGGAGGTGTCTGATCCAACGATGATCTATTGCGAGAACCTTAGCAGTATCCACCTTGCGAAAAACCTTGTATTCGACGCTCGAACCAAGCATATTGAGGTGCATTACCATTTTGTTCGCAAGTGGGTCTTTTCGGGTGAAGTCGAACTAGCGTATATTCAGACAAATCGACAAGTTGCCGACATTTTCACTAAGCCTCTTGGTCTTGACAAGTTGCGGCATTTCTCGGGTGAGCTTGGGTTGTATCACCTCGACACGCCGAACTTGAGGGGGAGCCAAGAACAAGAGAGTGAAAGGAGTGGAGGTGATCATCGCGGCGGAAGTGACTGTGATGCGGAGTCGGATGAGGAATTCGATTTCGGGCCGGTTGAAGAAACCGATGAAGAGAGCAAGGGCCATAATTGTAGGAAAGAGCCAAGGACAGCCAAATCAGAGGGAGGTAAGTCCAAGACCAAGACGTGATCTGACATTGTTAAAGGCCTAACGAGTAAAGACGAATTGGAGACAACCAATTCGGATGTAAGTGGAATTGAATCGGAAGAGACCGATTCAATAGAAATGTTCGATTCGGATATTACGAATCGACTGAGGGCCAAGCGGAGGAAAGGGTAGCGGAAGAGCAAAGATCCGGAAGAGTAGGTGGAACCTCAAGTTGAGCTTGAGGGGGAGTGTTGAGTGACAACCTCAACATTGGGTGCGTAACATGGTGCGTAGACTGGGTGCGTAAAACAGAATGCATAACGTGGTCGTATCGGTGCGTAAATCGAAAGGCCGTTAGTATGGTATTCCTCATAAGGGATAATTTTGGGAGTCAGTGTAGTAGGCGCATTTATGAGAAGTCAAGTACTATCAGTACTTGTGTCAGCCCAATAGTCAGAGCTTGCATAAAAGGTGCTCATTGAGCACGAAATATGTAGAGAGTGTCATTATTTTGAAATAGAACTGAGTTGTCTATGTTGTCTGTCTGGCCGGACTAGCCTCAACACAGGTGTCTACCCGACACTTCTCCAAAGGGGTGGTAAGGATTGGATGCTAGGTTACACGCATAAGATGATTACAATTAAGCACGGACGGCAAACAATACGAGATACAGATAAATACACGACAATTACTATTGTATTACTTCCGTCAAAACACTTTACAAATCATCGGATCCTTTTATAGGCATCCGGCAAGGTTACAATCGGTGCGCTTAGGCAACCGACATCCGAATCGGTTCGGATCCGGATCGGTACAACTGTACCGAATCCGTCCCTCCGAATAATAATTCTACTATTACTTCCTATTATCCGATCCGATTCCGCCTTCCCACTTGTCCTTGCTCTTCTAATCGGCCAACACATGGCATGCCCGTGGGAAAGTGCCTTGCACTTCGAATCCACTCCCGGCCTCAGTCTTCCTCCAAAATATCGAGCACACTTTGCTCGATAGTGTCAAGTGGTGCTTCTTCCTCCTGTTCCTGTTCCTTGCCTGCCTGGTCTCCGACCTCCAGTTGGGTAGGCTGTTCCGTAAAAATTTTCTGCTCCGGCTCTGCTTGATTCCGTGGTGCCGGTGCTTCCTCACCGCTTCGTCTGGGTTCTTCCTGTTCTCCCTCCGTTCCTGGCTCTGTTCTGTTACCGGTGTCGCTTTCTCCGGTCTCGACTGGTCGACTTGATATGCCTCCTTCCTCTGCTCTGGTGTCTTCCGGTCTCAGCTCTTCTTCTTCTCCGGCATCGGTCCGCTCCTGCTCTTCTTCAAGTTCGTCTTCAGGTATTCCTCGTCGGGGTTGTTCGGTGTCGGTTGGTTCATCTTCAGCCGGTCGCGTTCCCTCACCAATAGTGGTTGGCGTCGTTCTTACCTTAGCTTCCTGTCGTAACCAGTCCTGCTCGTATTTCTCCAACTCCAACTGAGTTGCGAGCTGCCTGTCATCCAACCTCTCTACCAACCCTCGGATTTCTTTGAGGTGTTCTTCTGCTAAAGTGTAGAAATCCTCAGACAATTCCTCCCGAATGGCGACGATACTTTCTTCATCCATCTTGTAGAACCTGTCGCCGGTCTTCTTCCGATTCTCGGCATCTGCTCGGAGTGTCTGCAGCTCGGCTGCCTGTTGTGACCACTCCTTCCATAGCTTTTCCGTACTTTTGTTGATACTTGCCAGAGCTCGGGTACTCCATCCTGACATGATGAGCTTGATCCGGTCAACTCCTGCCTTAGCATGCGCATAAGCTTCCTGCTTTTCCTTCCTTGCCCGTTTTATAATGTCGACCATTATCTGAGCCTGGGCCTCATAATCTGCTTTCTGCTTTTCATAGGTACTCTCGAGTTTGCTGATCGTGAAGGTCGATTTTTCCTTTTCTCCATTCCTGATCTTGGTCAGGTCCAGCTTTTCCCGCCTTAGCGCCTCTAATTCCTTCCTTCTCTCCGTTGCTTGGGCTATTTCCGCCGACAATGCTTCCTTGTTGGCACTGACCTCATCCATCACCTTAGCCAGGTCTAATCGGGTCTCTTTGAGCTGCTCTTTCAGCTTCTCTATTTGCCGGTCGTAGTCTGCTGCTCGTTTTTTGTTGTCCGACTCGGCTTGCTTGTGATCTCGGTAGAGACGGTCGAAGTCCTCCGTCTTCTGCTTCAGGCGTCGGGTTGCCTGAGCTCTTAACCGATCGTCCCGGTCCTTCTGTTGTCGGAGTTCTTCCTGCAGTCGTTCTATCTCTTGTTCGGCATGTCGACGTAGTCGGTCCTTCTCCTTCTGCAGCTTCTCTTTTTCTTCTTGCAGTCGGTCATTAGCGGCTCGACCTTTCCGGAGGCCTTCTTCCATTTTTCATCTGTCATCCTCCACCGCTTTCCGCTACTCCCTTTCTCTTTCCCTTAATGCCTCCTGAGCTTGTAACTCCTCTCGTAAGGTTTCTATTATTTTTTCGGTCTCAGGGCCGGTTTGCAAGGCTACCGGTTCCGGTTCCGGTTCTGGTTGCTTCCTTGTTGTCCCGACCGGCTCGGTGACAGCTTGTGCTTGTTGAATTCCTTCCCTTGCCTGCAACAACTCCCCTTGCATTTCCTCGATCTGTGTTCGGAGCGCGACCAACTCCTGCGTTGTTGTATGCGTCAGCTGTTGCCGACACGTTTCTTCTTTCTCTAACTGGTCCGCTACTCCCGATAACTGCTCCGAAAGCCATCTCAGCCATTGTGGCTTTGTTCTTCCGATTTCGGGGTGGCCTTGCTCACTGAAGCCAGGCTGATTTTCCGGCCTCTTCTCTGGCTCTGGCTCCGGCGCTCGTTCCTTCTTCTTCTCTGGGATGACCGGTTTTCTGAAGTCCGGCCCAACCGGTGTCGGTGCTGCTTCCCTGGGTACGGGTTCCGGTGCTGTTTCCGCCTCGGCTACAGGAGATGGTCCTTGCGCCCTCTGCTGAGTTCTGTCCACTGGTGGAGCCGGTCCTTTCGCCCGTTTCTCCTGACCTTGTCTTGCTGGGAGTCTTACCAGTGGTTCGGATGAGTCTTCTGTTTCAGTTTCCTCCTCCGGTGCGGTTACCAGACGGACCTTTTGTCTAGAGACCTCTGGTTCCGGTTCCGGCCGTCGCAGTGTTATATGGATTGGTTTGCGCGCTACCGGTTCGTCCTCGGCCGCTTTCCCTTTGCCTTTACCTGCCGGTTTTGCCTTTGTTGCCGGTTCCTGTTGCTGTCGGGATGGTCCTTCCCCCTGCTGTTCTGCTTCTTGCGGGGTCCATCCGGGGGTGTGTTTCTCCAAGATCTGTCGGCGCTTTGTGACCTTTTTCGGCGTCGTCTCCTGCCGACCTCTTTTCTTTTGTGTGATGGGAAGCACCGGTGGGACTAACACCGTTAGCCATTGTGCTATCCCGGCCCATGGCCTTTTTCCTTCCACCAGATTTTTGATGGCCTCCTTCAATCCTTCGGTTATGAAATGGAGCCAGTCTATTTGTAAGCCCTCGTACGCTGCTATCAAGAATGCTGCCCGATACTTGGCTATGGCTGGGGGACGGGGATTCACGAATCTGTATTCCATCATAGCGCGGGCCACTTCTCCGAACAGCAGGTTCTCTCCGCCCTGCGTTCGGTACGCCTTGCTGCTGATAGAGTATTCCCCGAAATATTCGAACAGGATTTCACTGGAAGGGTTTTCGATTGTTTGCAGTCCTCCTGCTTTGATCCCCGTGAGTGCCTGCACCACTCCTTCCGTGACTTCTGATATATCAATCGATGCTGCCGCCTGCTCTGGTTTTGCGTGTGGTGGAGCGTCGGCGAACCGCAGCAAGCCTTTTAACCCGTTCTCCCTCATCCATTGGCGTGCCTCTTCCGACAGTACCATTGCTTCGAATTCTTCGTCTGCTGCCTGGTGTTCGGGATCGCGCTGTGTGTGCTCTGTGCGTCGGGTCACTCTTCTGTGCTTCTGCACCTGTATGTAGGAAAATTCGTAAAACGTGAGCCCTTCGCAGGCCTGTGTCTTATATAGTGGGTTGTGCCTCGAGCCGTCCTTTTTCGTTTCCCGCGCATGTTCCTTTCCCGCCATAATTAGTATGTCCTTTCTTGTTTGCCGCGTGTGAGTGCCCACGTTCCCTGCTTTAAATAGCAAGTCCGCCCACGTCCTTCTTTAATGCATGGCGCCTCTTCGTTGCATGGTGGCGCTCCCACCTCTTGTGATCTCCCCATCATTACGATGATTCGCGTCGATTCTGCCCACGTCATTTTTATTTTTATTTTTATTTTATTTATTTTTTATTTTATTTTTATTTTATTTTATATTTTATTATTATTATTATTATTATTATTATTATTTTACTTGGACCACGTCATTTGCTAGTCCCCCCCGCTTTGTTCGGGTCGGTTTGTGTGGATACCGGATCCTTCTGTCGGTTTTCCGGGATGGTCCTCGTCAGTATTGGTGTCGGTTCTTCCTTGGTCCGAATGTCTTCAGCAGCGTCTGTCGGTGTCGGTTCCTCATCTTGCCGGATTTCCGGGTTTCGCTTGAACGGGTTGGCTGGCATATTTCCCTTATACGGCTTTAGCCGAAATCCATTTGCCCACTTGCCGATGACATCTCCAGACAACGTGCCGAGCTGATACGACCCATTGTACTCCTTGGTGATCCAGAACGGTCCGGTCCATCGAAACCGCAACTTTCCCGGCATGTTCCCCATCCTTGTCTGAAATAGTAGCACCGGTTTCCCGACTTCGAACTCCTTTTCATTGCCACGCCGGTGTCGGTCCACGAAGGCTTTTCTCCTCCTTTGCTCCAGTTCGAGTTGTAGTAAGCTAGCTATTCGATTTTCCTCTAATTCCAACAGCGTTGCCAGTCGGGTTCGTTCGGACTCGTTCTCACTTAAGCGCTCCTTTACCTGAATCCGTAAGCTGGGGATCTGGAACTCTACCGGCATGACCGCTTCTAACCCGAATGCTAGTCGGAACGGGGTTGTCCAGATGCTGGTTTTGTACGTTGTTCGGTACGCCGGTAGCGCGCTTTGCAATTTCGTATCCCAGTCGGTCCGGTTCTCGTTGACGATTTTTCGTAGGATGTTCTGCAGAGTTTTGTTCGTTGATTCCGCTAGTCCATTGGCTTGAGGGTAGTAGGGTGTACTCTTTTTATGTACCACCGCGTAAAATGACGTCAGGCTTTCTACTACCTGCCCGAGAAAATGTCCTCCTTGGTCACTTATAAGCTCGATCGGGCATCCATACCGGCACCATATGCATTCGTACAGAAACTTTGCCGTGGAAGCGGCCGTGTTGTCCCGTAAGGCCTTTGCTTCTACCCATTTGGTGCAATAGTCGGTCGCCACTATGACATACCGATTTCCGGTTCGCATTGCCGGTGGTTTGAAGGGACCGACAAAGTCCAACCCCCACTTTTGAAACGGTTCTAAGGGCAAGACCGGGTGGTGTGGCATCCGGGCCTGCTCTGTGGGTTGGCCCAGTCGTTGACACAAATCGCATTCTCTGCTATACTTCACGGCATCTTTTAGGGTGGTCGGCCACCACAGTCTGCTCTGTCATATTTTCCGGGCGGTTGCGTCGCCGGCATAATGCCCGCCGGCAATTCCACAGTGGGCTTCCCTGAGGATTAGATCCTTCTCATCGCTCCGTACTGCTCGTCTCCAGATGCCATCTGCCCCCTTGTGATAGAGGGTGTCTCCAACCAAGCAGAAATGTCTACTTCTTACTGCTACCCTTTTCCTTTCATCGCGGTCCATGTTGTCCGGGGGTACTCCGGTGCTCAGGAATTGGTGCATCTCAGTTAGCCATGTGTCTTCGTCGGCTACCGTTGTATCCGTTGCCGGTTTCGTCGTGATCCGGAACAATTCGGCGTCGGGAAACTCATCCTGGACGCCGTCCCCTGCTTCTCCGGATTCAAGTCGGCTTAGATAGTCCGCTACCGCATGCTGCGCCCCGGGTCGGTGGAAAATGTCGAATTCAAATTCCTGTAGTAGCAGTGTCCACCGTGCAATTTTTCCCGTCAGGGATGCCTTCGAGACCAGGTAGAGTAGTGCCGAATGGTCGACATGGAAGGAAAACTTCCTTCCGAGCAGATAGTGCCTGTACTTTGTGACACTATACACCATTCCCAATGCCTCGCGTTCCATCGTAGAGTAATTCCGTTCCGCTTTCGAGAGTTTCCGTCTTGCGTAGTACACCGGTCGGTACCATTTTGGCTCTGTGAGTTGCATCAGAACGCTGCCGATTGCTACGTCCGACGCGTCGACGAAGATGTGAAAGCTTTTACTCCAATCCGGCGGTTGCACCACCGGAGCTTGCGACAGCATGACCTTCAACGCTTTGTAGGCTTCCTCCTCCGTCTCTGCCCATAGGAAGGGTACCCTATGTACGGCGGTATGTAACGGTGTAGCGAAGTCCGCGAGGTGCCGTATCATCCGGCTATGCCACCTACCTTTGCGTTACTTGGTGCTGGTGCATCGAGAATCGCCTTGACTTTATCCGGATCTACCGCGATTCCTTCCTTACTCACCACGTGCCCTAGCAAGTTGCCGCTTGCCACTCCAAAGACGCACTTGGCCGGATTCAGGCTCAATCGGTACTCGCGGCACTTCTCCAAGCACAGCCGGAGGTGATCGAGATGCTCTCCGTGCCGGCTGTAGACCGCGAAATCGTCAAGGAAGACCTGCATAAAACCGGGGATATATTCCCCGAAAATTTCCATTATTATCCTTTGAAAGGTCGCTGGAGCCGTCTTTAGTCCGAACATCATCACGACCGCGACGAACACTCCCCATTCCGTCACGAACGTTGTCTTCTCTTGGTCGGCCGGGTTCATTCGTATTTGGTTGTAGCCGCTAAATCCATCCAGGAAGCTGTAAACTTCGTGCCCGGCTACCGCATCTAACACCCCGTCCGTAAATGGTAGTGGAAACGCATCGGTTACTGTCGCGGCATTTAGTTTTCGGTAGTCCACGCATACCCGGATTTTTCCGTTCTTTTTCGGGACCACCACTATCGGACTCAGCCAGGTTGCCTGCTTGACCGGTCGGATAAATCCGACCCGGAGGAGCTTATCAATTTCCTCCTTCACCTTTGCCGCATAATTCGGATTCATCCGGTACCTGCGTTGAGCAATCGGTTTGGCGTCCGTACTTAGGTGAATTTGGTGCTGATAGAGCTGGGGGTCCAGCCCTCGCATGTCTTCGTACGACCACGCGAACACATCCTTGAAGTCTGTTAACAATGCTACCATTGCCTTCTTTTCTTCCTTCGGCAATTCCTTTGCAACATTTACTGGTCGGGGCTTGTCTGTTGTGCCGAGGTCCACCTCCTCGAGTTGGGATGCTTTTACCCTCTGGGATATCGTCATTTCCCTCTCTAGGGATTCCTGCGCTTGTCGTAGTTCCCAGATCGCCGCTTGGTCCGGTTCATCCGGCGTCGTAATGTACGGTTCTACTGCCGCCGTGATATCCACCTCAAATAGTGGGACGATTCGTGGGTGTTCCTCGAGGTACCGCTCGACTTCCTCGTCCGGTAATCCCTCCAACATGTTAATGCTTTCCGCATACAATGGAGTTGCTTCCTTACTGGTGATCACCCGTGGTTGCGTCGTTACTCGTACCTTTGTTTTCCCTCGCCGGAATGTGATCATGTTCTTTTGCCAGTTCTGCTTGATATGCGCCGTTCGCAGCCATGGTCGTCCTAGCAGTAGGGGGTACGCGCCTTGTACATTCAGCTGCAGCACCACGGCCGATATCCGGAATACGTGGCCTCCGATCGTGATTTCCAAATCCCGGATAAGCCCGGTCGGTCGGACTGAGCTAGTATCCGCCATGCGTAACCAGAAGGGGCATGGTTCCCATTCCCGGATGCCCAGGTCGTTGCATGTCTGTTGGCTGATGACATTTACCCCGGAGCCTCCGTCAATAATCGTTCCAGCAATTTCCTTTCCTTTCACGATTGTCGTGATTGCCGGGCTACTTGTATCGACCACCGCTGGTCCTTCCTCCGGGTTGGAGAAGAATGTCGGTGCTGGCGTCGGCTTCGGTTTGCTGACGGATGCATGTAGGTCTGCCGTAAATCGTGGCACTAACTGTAGTAGTCGTGCTAATGGCAGCACGATTTGACAGTCCTGTAGCGCTTGCCACGTCGGGTTCTCGCCTGGCTGTATGATTTCTTCGTCTTTTGGCATATTTTGGTCTCTTACTTCTGCCGCATTCTGTTCCTTGATCCATTGTGTCGCTTGTTTTCTGATTGCCTCCTGGGCCTCCCACTCGGCGGTCTTTCCCTTTGACCGGGTTGTGACCTGCTGTACTTCTGTTATTTCGGCTGTAACCATGTTGACTTCCGGCTGCTTGTCATAGCTTTTGCTTGGGCATTGGTTACTATAGTGGCCTTCCTTGCGGCAGTAATAACAGTACACCTTGTGACTGTTGCTCGTTTCTCCTTTGTCCCCGGTTTGGAGGGTGGGTATGCTCCGGCGGTCGTCTTCGGTTTTTCGGTTATCCGGTACGGATACCGGGTTGTCATTCCTTGCTGCCTCCCGATGTTCCTCTCTTCGGAAAAATCCACACTTCTGATTCCGTCGGAAATTTCGGTTCCCTTGTCGCCTCTCTTCTCCGCGTCGGTCGTATTCCGGGGCTCCGTCTCGGTCGTACCGGTCCCGGGGGTAGCTTTCTTTGCGTCTCTCCTCTCGGTCATAGTTGTCACGTCTTCTATCAGCGTATCCTTGTCGCCTCTCTTCTCCACGTCTGTCGTCTTCCGGGGATTCGTCTCTGTCATACCGGTCCCGGGGGTAGCTATCTCTGCGTCTCTCCTCTCGGTCATAGTTGTCGCGTCTTCTATCAGCGTATCTGTTACCGCGTTCGCGTTGGTAGCGGTCGTCTCTCCGGAATCGATCCTCGTCCGGGTTTTGATTGCGCGGTTCTATGTGTCGAACCGGTGCTGCCTGCCGATTTAACAGGTTGTATTCGCATCGGTCCGTTGTATGGACTCGAGAGTTGCAGATCACACATTGTGTCCGCAGGGTGCAGTCTACTGTTGAGTGCCCCGAATTTAGGCATGTTGTACATTGTAAGGCCTGTCGGAACCTCAGGTCTTCCTCTTTTGGGAGTGCCCAGTGTAACATCCCCATTGACAAGAAGGGGCTAGTCTTGTCCATTTCTAAAACCCGATCAATAACTTGGTCCATTGTGCTGGTTTGGAAATCAAGGACTCCGCACATTGTTCGAAGTGGCTCTTTCAGTGCAGCCAGAAAGACTGCTTTGGCTTCGTCTTCGGGTGGTGCTCTTGTCAGTTGGCTGTGCAGGGTCTGGAACCGAATGATGAATTGTGGCATCGTCTCGTTCTGTTCCTGCCGGGTGGTGTAGAACTGCCCGACCAATTCCCTTTGCTCAAATTGTCTGTGAAAAAACCTGAGGAATCTGGCCTTCAAGGCATCGAATGTGGCAAAGGTGCCTGGTAAGTGCTTTGCGTGCCATTGGGCCGCCGGTCCTTCTAAGGTTATGCCGAATTCGGCGATTTTGGATCGTTCGGCTTCGGTCTCCGTCAGTCTTTGGGAGATATGGTTGGCTTCCCATGTTTGGAGGAATGCGTACACGTGTGCCTCCGCGTCGGCCTCATCCCGGTACTTTGGGTATGGGTACGGCATCGTGTCGTCCAACTGACTCTCCTGTTCCCTCCGTTCTCTGTCCGTTGTTGGCGTTGGTGTGAGAACCTTTGGTTCCTCCGCGGGTGTTGCCGGTGTCCGGTCCGTTGGTTCCTCCGCGGGTGTTGTCGGTATCCGCTCCTTCGGTTCCCTCGCGGTTGTTGTTGGTATCCGGTCAGCCTTCCTCGGCGGTTGCCGGTCACCAAATTCCAGGGTTATTTCTTCCTCCGGCGCTGGTGTTACTGAGTCTTCCGACCCCTCGTCCTCCCGGTCGTTTGGTGTGTCGTGGCTGCTTTTATACCGGGATGCAACGCTTCCGTCGCTTTCCGACTCCGCCTCAAGTGTTGCGAATGCTTCCGAGTCCCCGTCGCCCGTGGCGAGCGTCTGCAGTATCGTTTCTGCCTCTTGCAGGCTTGTTATGCTACTGCCTTCGTCGGGGATTTGCAGAACCCAGAACTGCAGTGCTTCTTCTGCGACTCTCCGAAGAGTTTGGGAGAATGACCGATCCCGCCGGATCTCGTCGACGGCTTGCTGCAGGGCTTCCCGTCGTTGCTCGCGTTCGGTGTATCGTCTCCCTCGTTCGGTGATGTGGTCGTCGTTTGGTCTAGACAAGGTCATGGGCTCAAATCCTTTTAAAGTTATACTATGCTATATCATCACACTACCCCCCCTCCCCCTTAAGACGATGAATATTACGAGTCTTCTGAGATTGAGGACCTGGTTTGTCAAGGTATAGTCAATCGAAGTCCTCAATAAGAGCTCGAGCATTTGCTACATTCTCGACAGGTCCCAAGTACGCTTGCTTGGACTATAGCCTAGCCAATCGACCAAATAGTAGAGCTTGTTGTGAACAATCTTGGAATCTAGGATGGCAGCAACTTCGTACTCCGGTCCTGCTTCAAGCTTGATCAGGGGTGGAGGTGGTGTAATATTATTCCGAATAGTGTTGTCTTGATAAGATTCAAGAAGAGAACTATGAAAAAACAGATGTATCCGTAGTTGTGGACGTAGATCGAGACGAAAAGTGACATCATTAATTTTTCTGATAATACGGGAAGGACCTAATCATCGATAATCCAATTTATTGCATGGGCGATTAGTCTTAATGTGATGTCATAATAGCCATACTTGATCTGGATGGAAGCCGATGGCGATCCGCATAATCCTTTTGTGTTTGTTGAGCTTGATGTAAATGAGTAGATAGGTCTGCATGTATCTTGCATAACCACTCCAAATGATCCTCTGCATGAGGGTTTGTGGGTAACTCCAGAGTTTTGAATACACACCACCGAGGATGATAGCCTATATAAGCATAAAATGGTGTAACCCTAGTCGATGAGTGGATAGAGTTATTATACACAAATTCGGTAAAGTGGAGAATATCCGCCCAATCGTCTTGTTGATAGCTTAGAAAACACCAAAGATTTTGTTCCAGCATTTGATTTGTTCATTCTGCTTGTTCATCTATTTGAGGGTGATAACCAGAGGAGAGGTTACATGTGACCTTGAGCATTTTGAAGAGATGCTTCCAGAATTTCGAGACGAATTGGGGTCCACGGTCGCTGATGATACTATCTGGGAGGCCATGATGTCAAAATACCTCACGCATGACAGTTTCAGCGGTTTCTTCGCCAGTGATTTCCTTAGTACAAGCAAGAAATGTGCGATCTTAGTATATCAATCTATTATTGTTAAGATCACGTCGAATCCCTTTGAAATTGGAAGATTTGTGATAAAATCTAGAGAAATGGATTGCCACGGCTTGCTTGGAATTGGTAATAGTTCCAATAAACCATATGGATGATGTCATTGCATCTTTTCTTGCAACATGTGTCACATGTCTGAAAATAGTCTTCTACAAATCGTCACATATGAGGCCACCAGAATGATCGTTGTACTAAATCCAACGTTTTAGTACTACGAAAATGCCGAGTTGTATATGTGTCATGACAATTTTTCACTACTTGAAGGCAACAAGAACCATTAGGAACATACAAGTGTTTCTTAAAAAATAGTAATCCATCATGTCATTCAAATTATCGATAGTATGTACCTGGTTGTTGCGATTGTGAACAAGATGCTCGAAGGGATCAATTTGAGCTAGAATGGCTTGAGCGAAAACGTCTGTCTTCAAGTCTTCAGGTATGGTATCGATAATGTGGAAATGCAATGGCGTGTCAAAAACCCATCTTGCTTGCAGTCGTGCTGGACCCAAGATTACTTGCTTTTGATTATCAATTGCTAGATCACCGGGAAAAGGTACTAGATACGAGCACCGCGATAACCCATCTGCCTTCCCTTGCTGCTTCCCAGGACGATATGTAATCTTGAAGTTGAAACGAGTGAGGAATTGGGCCCACCGAGCTTGACGTCGATTTAATACATGAGCATTCTGGAAGTAGGCAAGATTTTTGTTATCCCTGAATACGGTGACTTGATGAGAAGATACCTCTAAAAATGCCTCCATTGTGTAAAAGAGTGGACCACTATTGCTAATAGCTCCTTGTCATGTATTTCATAGTTGATTTCGGCAACGTCAAACTAGTGTGAGTGGAAAGCCACATGATGTAGCTTTTTATCATCGCCTTGTTGGGACAGAATGCTACCAAGGGTGAAATCCGATGCGTTTGCCTCCATGATGAACAATTTTTTCGGATCAACATGAGCTAGAATAGGAGTTGATGTAAATGCTTTCTTAAGACTCACAAAAGCTTGTCCGCTACCTTAAACCAAACAAATGGTTGCCCCTTCTTGGTAAGTTGTGTGAGAGGCAAAAGAAGCTTTGAGTAATCCTGTATAAACTTGCGGTAGAAATTTGCGAAGCCTAAAAAATATTGCACATCTCGCAACAAACGTGGACCATGTTCTCGAAGTAGTTTTAGTACTAATAGTACATGAGAATCATGCTCTTCTTGAGTATTCGAATAAACTAGTAGATCATCCAAATAGATCATCAAACAGATATCCAAGAGATCTTGGAGTATATCATTTTCCATATGTTGGAAGACTATTGGGGCATTGGTGAGACCAAATGTCATAACCGTATATACTCGAAGTGCCCATATTGGATGCGAAATGCGTTCTTCCATTCATCTCCCGGTTGGATCCGTACGAGGTTATATGCTCCTTGTAAATCGATATTTGTGAAGAACTTTGCATCATTAATCCATTCTCTTGTTCTCCAATCTATGTCTCCAATTTTCTTGTAATTTGAACCATGGTAACCCCAAGAAAATTGGATGCTCTGGACTACTAATTATATTAAATAATACTACACACACCAAATTATCTAGGACAACCTGAATCAGCTCTGAATCCTCTATGATATTTCCGGAAGCAATGGAACAACCATCAATGATTGTTGAGAAACAAGCTCAACAAATGTATGTGATGCATATTGGTAAGTGAGATCTTCTATAGTAGCTATTGGGAAATTAGCTACTATTAGGCATGTGGGTAAAACAACTATTTAGCTACTCGCAGTTATTTAGTTTTTCACAACTAATTAGCTACTCACAGCTAATTAGCTGCATAAATAAGTCACTTATAACTTAGGTAAAAAAAGTAGGAGTAGAGAGTAGTAAGTTGTAGTTGTAAGAGGAGAAGGAAATATACGAGAGAGGTTCTCTCTTTATAATGAAATAGAAGCTTTTGGTTTTGCTACAGAGGTAAGTCTCCTTCCCCCTTCCTTTTCTGTCTTCAGCACATTAAAAGATCTAGCACATCATGATCCGTTGTGCACAAAGACGAGCCGAAGCACCTTCGTAATATGGTATCAGAGCAGAGTTGCTCGTAAAGAAGATTAAAGCAGTACAGATCTCAGAAGTTTGGTTTTGGTTGCTGATCTGAATCAGAGAGTTGTCTGTGAAGTTAATCGTAGCAAAAGCCTAATTGAAAAAGAGAATGGTTGTTGAGAATGGAAGCCAAATCGTCATAGAAAAGTTGGATAAAAACAATTTCCCATTGTGGAAATTTAGAATCACAAATTTCCTAATGGGAAAAGGATATTGGGACTACATTGAAGGAGACCTAGAAGAGGCTCCAGAGATCCCTGAAGAAAATGCAATTACTGCACAGATTAAAACATTTAAGGAATGGAATGAAGGGGCAAGGAAAGTATTGCATTGGCTCTCACTTTGCATCTCGGATTCGATGCTTGGACACATACAGGATGCCATGATTCCAAAAGAATCTTGGGATAGTTTAGTAACACTATTTGCAATGAACACAAAGGCTAGAAAACTTCAGTTGAAGACTGAGCTAAATACCTTGGATAAAGGTAAGATGTCAATGAATGAGTATGCTCTGAAAATAAAGAGCATATGTGAACCACTTGTTTCTATTAATGTGAACGTAGAAGATGATGATAAGGTGGAAATATGCTTAAGACGCTTAGGACTTCAATATAAAAGCTTCAAAACATCTATTCTCACAAGGGATAGCATCCCATGTTTTCAGATCTGGTTTCAATGCTTGTAGTGGAAGAAAGAAATTAGATGGATGATGTAAACAAAGGAAACTTTGAGACTGAGGGGCAAGCCCTCTACAATAGTGATGGAAGAGGTCGAGGAAGAGGCCATGGAAGATTTGGTTCAGCTAGAACCAACAACAATTATCAAGGAAGAGGACAGCAGGCAATAAGTGGAAGAAATAACATCAAAGGCAAGGTCAGCAATCGAGGTAGAGGTAAGAAAACTTATTTGAATGATGATGGTTGTTGGTATTGTGGAAAACCATGACATACATAGGTTGAATGCTTTCAAAAGCAAAATGATGAAAAAAGAAGGAAGAGACTACAAAATAATTATGCTTCAACTAGTGAAGACTATAATGAAGATGGTGCATTTGTGATGCAACATGAAACAACAGCAATGGCTGAATGTTCACAAAGATGTAATGAAGAGTTTTATGTGGTATGTAGATTTTGGGGCATCTAATCATATGACAGGACATGCAAATTGGTTTGAAAGTTTAAGAGAACCAGATATTCCTAGTTATATACAAACAGGTGATAACACCACTCATACAATCGAGCATGTTGGAGATATCCCATTGTGGGAAGAAAAAGGGAAAACAAAGTATATGTTGAATGTGATGCATGTTCCAAACCTTGCAAAAATTTGATTTCCGTTGGACAATTAGTAGAGCAAGGAATGCAAGTTAAGTTTAAGCAAAGTGGATGCTTTATAAAGAAACAGGGAAAGCTTATTGCAAAAGGAAAATGACAAGGAAGGATGTTTGTGTTAGATGTGGATATGCCTAAAATGATTACAACCATGTTTGTAGAAGGAATGAGTGTAATCTCATATGTGGAAATGTGGCATAAAAGAATCGGTCACATAAGTATGCAAACCTTGAAAAATATGTCGAGGAAAAATACAGGGGTTGGACTGCTTAAGTTGAAAGACTGTGAGATGAGCAAAATATGTAAAGCATACCAATATGGAAAGTAAAACAGGTTACCTTTCCCTCATGAAAGACATGTAAGCAAAAAAAAATTGGATTCGGTACATATAGATGTATGGGGACCAACAAAAAATGCATCAGTTAGTGGATGCAGGTTCTATGTAACTTTTATTGATGATTGCTCAAGGAAAACATGGGTTTACTTCATGAAAGAGAAAAGTGAAGTATTGGATTGCTTTCGTAAGTTTAAATGCATGGTAGAAAAGCAGGCTGGAACTAGAATAAAATGTTTAAGGTCTAATGGAGGAGGAGAATACTTCTCAAATGAATTTTCTGATTTTCTATGCAATCAAGGAATAAGGAGACAATTTACATGTAGATATACCCCACAACAAAATGGAGTTGCTAAGAGAAAAAACAGAACTCTGGTGAACATAGCAAGATCCATGATGACTGAAAAACATATGCCATTGTATTACTAGGCAGAAGCTGTAAACACAACAAACTTTATTCTAAATAGATGTATAACATCTGGAGTACATGAAGTAACTCCTGAAGAATTTTTCTATGGAAGGAAACCTAGTTTAAGATACTTTAAAGTGTTTGGATGCCTTGCCTATGTTCATGTACCTACTAAAGTAAGAAGTAAGCTTGATCCAAAAGCTGAAAAATGTGTTTTTATTGGATATTCAGAGGAGCAAAAAGGGTATAGATGTTATAACCCATTAACAAAATAGATTGTGGTAAGCCGTGATGTAATATTTGATGAGTTGGGCAAGTGGTACAACCCAAAAGAAAATGTAGAAACTGATGAAAACAATGAAAATGAAGACATGAACAAATCTGAAAATGAAAGTGATAACCATGGAAATGGAAACAAGGTTGGACAACAAAGTTCAACATCGATAGCATGTACTGGACCATCTGGAAGCTTAGGTAGTAAGTCTGAATCTAATGCTTGGAGTGGAAAAAATGTAGGACACAAAAAATATGATGATAGAAAGGGAAAACAGAAGATGCCAAAATATAAAATGCTTGATGTTGGGTCTAGAAACATGGAAGATGTAGATTCAGATACATCATTGGATGATGAACTTGGTACAGGAGCCTTGGAAATCCTTGGTATGGAAAAGGCAATGAAAGATGCAAATAAAAAACAGAGAAGATCAGATAGAGAGAAAAAGACTATTGAAAGATTTGGTTATGATACATACATGTCTAAAGTGATACAAATCCTTGATCCAAATAATTTTGATGAAGCAAAATCTGATAAGAAATGGATGAATGCAATGCAAGAAGAAATAGATGCATTGGCTGAAAACGGAACATGGGATTTGGTGAAGTTACTGAAAGAAAAAAATGTTGTAGGTCGCAAATGGGTTCACAAAACAAAGCATGATTCAAATGGAATTGTTCAAATGGGATATGCCTAAATGCAATGAATTGATTATCATGAAACGTTTGCACCGGTTGCAAAGATAGCAACATTGAGGACACTACTTGTTGTGAGTGTAGCCAAAAGATGGGTGTTGCACCATATGGATGTAAAAAATGCTTTTTTACATGGTAACTTGGAAGAAGAAGTGTATATGTGTCAACCACCATGTTTTGAAGATAAGAAGCATCCAGAATATGTTTGTAAGCTGAAAAAGGCTCTCTATGAACTGAAACAAGCACCGAGAGCATGGCATAAAGAACTTTCAGAATCTCTGAAAAAAATTGCATTCAAAATGCCAAAAGTTGATCCATCACTGTATGTAAAGAAGATAAATGATTGCATTGTTGTTATCTTGATATATGTTGATGACTTAATCATTGGAGGCGATTCTATGGATGAAATAAGGAAGCTTAAGAAAAATCTTGAAATGCAATTTCATATGAAAGATTTGGGAGAGTTGAGATACTTTCTTGGTATTGCGATGATCATATCTAAAAGTGGTATATATATGTTGCAAAAACAGTATGCAACGACTATGTTGAAGAAGTATGGTATGCTTGAATGCAAACCTATTGATGTACCATTGGATAAGAACTGCAAATTGAGGGCTGGTTTGGAAGCCAAAATAGAAGATGTAAACATGTATAGGTCCATGGTGGGCAGCCTCATATATTTGACTATAACAAGTTCTAATTTGAGTTATGCAGTTGGATTAGTCAGCTAGTTTATGCAACAACCAACAAAGCCACATTTGGACTGCATTAGAATTCTGAGGTATGTAAAAGCTACTCAGAACTATGGACTGTTTTATAGGGCTGATCTGGACATAAAGCTGGAAGGATATACATATGTTGATTGGGATGGAAGCCAAACTGATAGAAGATCCACAAGTGGATATATGTTTACATTGGGAAGTGCAGTCATTTCATGGAATAGCAAGAAACAAGCTATTGTTGCATTGTCAAGTACTGAAGCTGAGTATAGAGGAGCTACAATAGCCACTTGTGAAGAGGTATGGATTACAAGATTTCTTGTTGATTTGGGAGAATATATAGATAGTGAAGTCACAATTTGGTGTGACAATATGAGTAGCATTCAGCTGGCAAAAAACCCAGTGTTCCATGCAAGAACAAAGCACATTGAAGTGCATTATCACTTTGTTAGAGAAAAAGTGATTGATGGAGAAGTGGATCTGTTGTATGTAAGCCCAAATCAGCAAGTGGCTTATATTCTTACAAAGGGATTGAGCATGGAAAAACATGCACGGTTTAGAGACATGATGGGAGTTATAACCATTGACATGATAGCTGAAAAGCATAAAGAAAAGAAGATTGAAGATGATCCCAAGAAAGGATAAGTTGAGCTTGAGGGGGAGTGTTGACAAACAAGCTCAACAAAGGTATGTGATGCATATTGGTAAGTGAGATCTTCTATAGTAGCTATTGGGAAATTAGCTACTATTAGGCATGTGGGTAAAACAACTATTTAGCTACTCACAGCTATTTAGCTATTCATAGCTAATTAGCTACTCACAACTAATTAGCTGTATATATAAGTCACTTATAACTTAGGTAAAAAAGTAGGAGTAGAGAG
This sequence comes from Azolla caroliniana, assembly GCF_043228905.1. NCBI lineage: Eukaryota > Viridiplantae > Streptophyta > Polypodiopsida > Salviniales > Salviniaceae > Azolla > Azolla caroliniana. The sequence goes on from NW_028230453.1 coordinate 8,374,924, forward strand.
TAGTAAGTTGTAGTTGTAAGAGAAGTAGAAAATAGACAAGAGAGGTTCTCCCTGTATAATGAAATAGAAGCTTTTGGTTTTGCTACAATGGTAAGTCTCCTTCCCCTTCCTTTTCTGTCTTGAGCACATTAAACGATCTAGCACATCACAATCCGTTGTGCACAAAGAAGAGCCAAAGCGCCTTCGTACCAATGACTACTACAGATGTTGGGCAAGAAAGTTTTCTTAGGGATATCTGATGAGCTTGGGCAAACTTCCTATCCATTATGCAAGAATTGGATCCGGAATCTAACAATGCTAAGACATGTGCTAGAGGGGTACTTTTAGTACTAATTGTTACTTGAGTTAAGAACACACTGCTAACTTGTTTAGAGGGAATGGAACCACTAATGGGTTGCATAAATCTTGGGTTGTCCAACCAAACGGCTCCTATTTTGGCTGAACTTAGCCGTTTAACTCTTCTTCTAATTGACTAAGGACTTCAAATTCCTTGATAGACTAGGGCTATTAGTACTATTAGGACTATCAGAAACTCCTAATGAAATATATTGGGGTTTAGTACAACCTACTATTTGATTTACATGTCTTATTGGCCTATGTGGACAGTTTGATGCGATATGCCCTAGTCCTCCGCAATAAAGACATAATCAATTTGCTCGGAGTCGTTGCTTTTCTTTTTCCGACAATGGTCCACGAAGACGTGTGGTGTCGATTTCCATCAGTGTTGGAGTATTTGCCAGAGATACATTGTATTACTCCCTTGCAAATGGTTTTGCTGCGATCGAGGCATATGTGGGCTCTGACTTGGTCCTTGGCATTTGTAACTGGCATTCCGAATGACATTCGAAAAGCCAGTTATCACATCGTACCGCTCAATTAATTGTCTTTGTGAGGGATTTTGGTTCTTCACGGAAAGTCAAGAGTAAGTCCTTGACATCATTTCGTAGGCCGTATCGAAATGGTTGCATCAATGCTTGATCATCCCAAGGGATATCAGAGGCGAATAGATGGAAATCTCCAGTGCAAGTGGAGGCTGGACAATCACCTTGACATAATCGTCTGATTTTGTTGATTGACGTCCTTACGCTATTAGTATCTCCAAAACATGCTTTAAACTCACTTATAAACTCTTCAAATTTATTTAGTAATGGAGATTCCTTTTCTAACAATGAAGCAAACCATGCCAAAGTTGAGCCACTTCGCAACGGGCCTACTCAACCCACTCGTGATGCATCGATGGGATATCGAGAAGGATGCATTTGAATGACTAATCATACCTGATTAAGGAATCCTCTGAATTGTGATCGCGTTCCATTGAATTTTAAAGGAAGGCCGATCTTGGGTTCTCTATGAATCCCTTGAGTACTTGGTCCTTGTTGTTGCAACGCTACAATGGTTGCTTCAAGTTGTTGCACGCGTAATGCCATCTCCCCATGTTGTTGCGTTTGCGGCTTTTCTAAAGAGATTTGTTGAAGATCCCCCAATAGTCGTTGATTTCCTTGTTCCAATGCGAGAAACATTTTTTTCAAGCACTACAACTCCAAGAAAACGGATGGATATTCTTGAGCGCTAACGGTTGCCATAGTATTAGAGAAAAGAGGGATAGGAGGATTAGTATGAAAAAAGGGAGGAGTAAGATAGAGTAATTTGGTTCAAATTGTCAAGAATAGTACTAAAGATGGAGAGGGAATTAGTACTAGAGCTAGAGGAGGATGAGTACTATGAGTACTTAAGAGGAAAAGATGGTCTAGAATTCACGAGAGAGAGAGAGAGAGAAGATAGCAATAGAAGATATATATTATATGGAGAATGATACAAGAATAACTAGGAGGGTTACGACTCGCGTTGAACTGAATTGGTTCGAAATAATGCCTTGTGCCTCTTTTTATAGTGTTCTCAGGAGTACTCCTAAAGTTTCTAGAATGTTCCAAAGAAATCTAACATGTACATCAATTTTCTATAGTGAAATAATAAATGAAAACAATATATTTTGTATTTATTTTATTTTATTTTTTTAACATAAACTACACCATAGTTTCCATTACCAATGCAATAAGCAAATACAAACCTATAAGCAATATTCTTTGTATTACAATGTATAGCTTAATGGTAGGGCTTCAACCCATGTGACACAAGGTCATGAGCTTAAATCCTTTTAAAGCCATACCACGCTATATCATGACAACGAGTCAGACATGTTGACCAATGTGTTGTCAACTAAGAAGTTGAACGTGTGATGGGGACGGATCAGATTGACCAGACATCCCATGCCGGAGTGAAGGGGGAGTTTGTTAGAAAAACGGTCCCTCCAGATGGGAACCGGACGAGCCAGATCGGATGAGTCGGAGTAAGATATCCCATCCCAGAGTGAAGGGGGAGTTTGTTGGAAATACGGTCCCTCCGGATGGGAACCGGACAAGCCGGATCGAATGAGTCGCAGGAAGAAACTGGACTGGATCGATCCAGAAGATATCCAGCCAGTGTGAACCAGTAGTAGGGACATATTAGTAAGTATGTTCGGATGTGCCTGTTGAGGCTATACTTGTAAATAGCCCGAAAGTTATATGAGTATGAATAACTAGGGCAAAATTTATAGAGTGTTCTTGTTAAATTGTTGTTATGCACACATAACATAGGTGAGGTTTACATAAGTGAAGGCTATGTTCACTAATGTTAAAAAGGGGACTAATGTGATTGGATAGAAGGAATGATAGATGCATGCACTATCATGATTTGGACAACCAATGAATGGAGAGCCTTTTAGAAATGCACATCTATTCAAGGGGCTTAGGAAAAGGTATAAATATGAGGCTTAGCTACCCTCATAAGCATATTACGTCGGAAGCCAGCTGTCTTAGACACTGATGGTGTGGGCTAGGCTTTTGTCTCGACGATCATCTTTATCTCTTCCAAGGTATTAGTCATCCTAATATCCGGCGGTATGGGATGTCGGTGGTAGGTTGGCCCGGGGGCTTCACTGTCAAAACTTGTATGATAGCACGTGAGTTCATCAAAAGTGGTTTAATTTAATCAGTGAGATACAGAATATATATATATATGTGGGTATTAATAAAGATTTGAAAATATATTTACATAAGGGTATTATCAATTATGCTGGAAAAAAAAATTACATAAGCCCATGAAATATTAGATATTTCAATGAGATAGTAAAGAATATACTATACAAACAATACTCAAATTTAGAGTAGCATACATACATACATACATATACCTACATTCAAACATTACATCCATGAATATGTATATACATACATTACACCCATTTATACATGCATATTGACTAAACATGAATATATGTCGAAATATGTATTACCATATGTAAATATGTACATACACATACATGCATGCATTACATACTACATACATAATAGAATCGGCCATATATATTGACATAGGAGTATACATAATACATACATAAAAATTACATATTACATATATACATACACATTCTCACAAATATATTTTATATATTACATATTACACACATATATTATTATACACACAATTATATACAAATGCAAATATACAAACCAAACACAAAAAAATGAAGTACATATTATATATACACACATACATACACATATACACACATTCCATACATACAATGCAATACAATATATATACATACATACATACATACATACATACACACACGAACATAACACACATCACACATGCATACCACATACATGCATATATACCTACATTCATATATCGCACATCACACATGCGTATATACTTGTACATTCAAACATTACATCCATGAATATGTATATACATACATTACACCCATTTATACATGCATACTGACTAAACATAAATATATGTACAAATATATATTACCATATGTAAATATGTACATACACATACATACATGCATTACATACTACATACATATTAGAATCAAGTTTCAACCATATATATTGACATACATATATACATGTAACATAATACATACAATAAAATTACATATGACATACATACATACACAAATGCATATATACATACAAAACACAGAAAAATAAATTACATATTATATATACACACACACATACATATTAATACCTAAGGCTACATATTATATGTATACAAATCTTCATACTTACAAACAAGTTACATATATATACACATGCACACACATAAATAAATTAGATATTACATAGCATATAATCCATACCTATTACACAATATACAAATTTACACATACATAAATTACATATATACATATATAGATATATTACATATGTAAATACATATTCCACATATCACCGTATATATAGATTATACAGGACCATACAAACCACAATAGTTACATACACACACACATTAGGTATAATATGTATACTTACACATACATTGGATATATACATGCATATTACGTACATATTACAAACATACATCCATATACGAACCATATACATACTAAACATGAAAATATCCCAAAAATATACATACATAAATACATTACAATTTACATATATACGCATACATACATTCATACATTTACATACATATGACCACATACACACATACATAAACATACACATACATACATTGGATATATACATACATATTATGCACATATTACAAACACATTCATACTCATTGAATCATGTATATAGACAAATACATATATGCATACACATACATACATACATATTCCACATATCACCATATATATATACATATGCCTACAATGTTATAAGTTTTACAAGCATACATCCATACACATATATACATATATACATGCATTACATACATGCATACACATAAATATTTTACATACACATACATACGTACATTACATATGTACATACATATCATCACAAACTACAATACATACATATATATATAAATATTACGAACAAAAATCCACACACTCATGTATGCATATATGCATATGCCATACACTATACACATACAAACATACATACATTACATATTACATATATACATAATACACATGTACATTCATGCATGTACATACATACATTGCATATGCATATATTACAATCACACATTCATATACATTGAGTCATGTACATTGACATATGGATATATGCATACACCTACACATATGCACACATGCGCGCGCGCGCGCACACACACACACACACACACACACATACACACATACATACATACACACACACACACACACATACATACATACATTACATATGGATATATGCATACACAACATACATTACATATGGATATATGCATACACATACATACATTACGTATGCATACACATATGTACATTTGTACATAGACATACCTATATTCATTTATACATTGCTACATATACATACATTAGATATATACATAAATATTATGCATAGATTACACATCCATACACATTGAATCATGTACATTGTCATATGGATATATGAATACACATACATACACAGATAAATTACATATGGATATATGCATACACATATGTACATTCGTACATGGACATACATATATTCATTTATACATTGCTACATATACATACACATATATACATTAGATATATACATATATATTATGTACATATTACAATCACACATCCATATACATTGAATCATGTACAGTTACATATGCATATATGCATACACATACATACATACATTACATATATGCATACACATATGTACATTAGATATATACATATATATTATGTACATATTACAATCACACATCCATATACATTGAATCATGTACAGTTACATATGCATATATGCATACACATACATACATACATTACATATATGCATACACATATGTACATTTGTACATGAATATTTGAATGTTATGTTTAGTATGTATGTATGTGCACGTAATGTATGCATGCATGAATGAATGAATATATATATATATAATGTATGCATAAAATATGTATGCTTGCATGAATAAACATGAATGAATGGTTTAAGTTAAACTATAAAAGCGATAAGTTATAAAAGTGAAAACATTCTAAAGAAAAAATAAAAATAATGTGGGAGAGGGGTTTGAATGAGAATAAGAAAAAATGGGTAAGGGCTAGGGCTAGAAAGAGGAGAAAGTAGGGGAGGGGTAGGGCTGAAAATAGGAGAAAGTTGGGGAGGGGCAGGGCTTAGAATATAAAGATTTTTACAAGGGGTGAGTACATAAGCCGGTGACAAATATAACACCGTGCTATGCGATAGAGTGTAGGGTTGGAGATACAACATGAATAAAAATGAAATACAAAATCTCGGCTACCATGTGTAGTCCCGGACATATGAACTACAAGAGAAAGAAAGAGATATAAACGGGAATGCATTGCTACTAAATGTAGTCTCATGCTTACAAACAATATATATTATACATACACATACATACATATTACAACAAACATCCACACACACATATATGTATTATGCATACACATACACATACATTACATATTACATATATACACATATGTACATTCATATATTCATTCATTCATGTTTATTCATGCAAGCATACATTACGTGCACATACATACATACATACATACATACTAAACATAATATTCAAACATTCATGTTTTTTTAAATTTAGATTTTTGCCGCCTCCTACTTTGCTCTACCTCCTCGTCTCTCCTCATTGTTGTTGTCGCCTCTTCTCCCCTTGTTGCTTCTGTCCTCGTTTTGCTGTCGCCGCCGCTCGCCTTGTCGTGCCAATTTTGCTCACCATTATTCTCTGTTGGGGCTGCCACAAGTACTCTACAAATATTTTACAGGTACACATAAGTACAAACATCATACATAAAACAACACATAAATTCTTAGACTTACACACACTCACGTACATACATACATACATAAACACACACACACACACACACACACACACACATAACGTATACAATCATACACACATGCCATACATACAATATATACAATAAACAAAATTAATACAATACAATACAATATGTACATACATACACACATACCTATATACACTGACATACATACACATTTACACATAACACATACATACAATACAATATGTACACACAAACACACAAACATAACACACATCACACATGCTATACATACAATAAATACAATACAATACAATATGTACATATATATTACACACATACCTATATACACATGCAATACAATACAATACTTATATACACATACACACACACACACACACACACACACACACACATGCATGCATGCATACATACACACACAACACACATGCATACCACATACAAACATATACGATGTATGGAACATGCATACACACACACAAACATAAAACACAACAGACATGCATACCACATACAAACATATATGATGTATGGAACATACATACACACAAATCACACATGAATACCACATTCACAATGCACACATACACACATACACACATATATATGATGTATGGTTATATGAAAAGTGATAGGTGGGTCATTCTATTTGTAGATAATGGATGAAGAATCTATTATTGAAGTGTTTGAACATGAGAGGGATGATGAAGATAAACCTTTGGGCATTGTAAGTGTGAGAGGAACTCTTACATATGCAAAGTTCCGAGTCGAAATAATTGAGGACAGTATATTTTATGAACCATTTTCCTTTGTGTACACAAAAAATAATATTTTGAATGGGAAACAAGAAGAGAAAAAATAATGTTACGGCTTCATATGAGTCTATCCATGAAATTAAACATAAGGTTAATTTGTTAGTAATTTCATTATTGATATGCATTTTGGATTGTTCCACATTTGCTCTTTGAGACATATATATCAAGTTCAAGATTGTTTTATTGTAAATTACATTTTTTTTTATCACGCTATATTCTTCATATGTCTCAATAAACTAAACAAAAAACTTATATGCGGCTTATATATGTTATACCTCTAGTGTTTTGGGTAATGTTTCCTAATTGTGTGTGCATTACTTTGTACTTTACACATTGTGTTTTCAATCTATGTGGCACTTGATGAAGCATCTCTAGGAATTGCATATGATGTTTAATGTTCATTCATAATTTTGCGAGTCATCAATTGTAAAGGCGGTCATTGATCCTTTTTAGAATTGGAAACTATGTGTGCATGTATATTTTATATGTAAGGGTATTTAAAATGGGTGGTTATCAAAAAATATATTTGTAGTAAGGGGTATTTTTATTAATCTTTTTTCTACAAAAGGGTCACTAAAATAGTAAAAACCATACGTATAAGGGGTTTATAAATGATGTCATTAACACACGTGATACACCTGTCTTATATATAGTGGAGTCCCCGGGTAGGTTGGTTATGTCTAGATCATAGCTCGGGGGTGGTTGGGTGGAATGAGTTCTTCTATCCAATCTATTTTCCTTCTTTTACTTTATTTTGGTCTATTGATTAGTAATAGACTCTTAACAGTCGTATTAGAGCATTTACTAACATTTGTTTTTATGGTGTTTTGATGTTTTTTGCGTGTGAGCGATAGGGATCTAACAAGGCACACCTCATGGCCCTTTTGCATATGATGTTGAGTATGGCACCCTTCCCTTTATTGACCCATCACTTGGCCGATTCTATGGGATGTTGATACGAAAAGGTAATCGTCAGATTCGCATTGCCGAGAATGATATTCCTAAAACCGCTTTTCTTGCATGTTATGGCCATTATGAGTTTTTAGTCATACCTTTCGGTTGACTAATGCTCCAGCCACATTCCAACAAGCGATAAATAACATTTTCCGAGATCAACTCGGTGATTTTGTTGTTGTCTTCTTGGAGTATATTCTCATATATAGTCGTACCTTGCAAGATCATGTTCAACATGTTCGATTTGTTTTGCAAAAGTTGTGTGACAACTCTTTCTATCCAAAACATTCAAAATGAGATATTTTCCACAAATCTATTGTGTACCTAGGTCATTTAATTACGGAAAATTGTGTTAAAATTGAACCTTCTCGTATTGAAAAAGTTAAACTTTGGCCGATTCATCGTAATATTCGTGAACTTCGATCATTCTTAGGATTTGTTGGATTTTTATGAAAATCAATTCGTAATTATTCGAAATTGACTACGCCATTAATTGACCGTTTAAAAGGTCATCCACGTAAGTCTGTCAAACCAATTTCATGGAATGAACAACTTGACAAATCATTTGAGACACTCAAAGAGCATGTGTGTTAGGCTCCAACTCTTCTATTACCAAACCCTTCCAAGCCTTTCTCCATCAAAACTGATGCTAGTGCTTATGCTATTGGTGGTGTCCTTTATGACGGTGGTCACCGTATTTCTTTTGAAAGTAAAAAGCTTGATGCTACTCAATCTTGTTATTCGGTTCAAGAAAAAGAGTTGTTCGTGGTAATACATGCACTAAAAACATGGAGGCATTATCTCTATGGAAATCAATTTGTGGTTACAACAGACCATCAACCCTTGAAGTTTTTTTGTGACCAACCAGATCTTTTTGTTCATAATGGCCTTTGGGTTGACCAACCAGATTTTGATTTTTCCATACGGTATCCCAAGGGTTCTATGAACACCGTTGTGGTTGCTCGTAGTCGCATTAAAGAAGTTAACATGCTTAGCTTCAACGATCTGATCTTTTAGATCACCTTCGAGGGAAATACCTTGATGACAGTTATTTCTCGACATACTAGACGAAAACCAAATCAGCTTTAGATGTTGTTACTAGCACCCTACCGTCGAAGGCGACATTTCACATGACAAATAGTTTGCTCTATTGTTAGAGTGATGATCTATTGTAAGCATATGATAATGATATAATATATATGAAATAAGAAAGGAGAGAGAGAAAAAAGGGTGCCGATCCACCCAACCACCCACGAGCGAAGGGATCGAGAAGGACTCGAGGCTCGATCAACGTCCCATACCACCGTTGTGACGTCGAGTCGTACCTGGTGCAAGCACACTCGCTACAAGAGTTGACCCACCACGAAACAAAGTCTCGACATAGTCAAGAGATGATGAAATGAGGGTAGTTAGGCCTCATATTTATAGCGAGACCCAAGGCCCCCAGGCAAGTTCACACTTGGCCTAATGGGTTGTCTCAATCCCGAGGATTAAAAGTAATCCTCCCCTTCTCTACAATCTCGTTTAACCCTCACACTTATCCACGTGTATAGAATACTACGGTAAATTCTCACCACGAGATATTATATGGTCATGCCCGTAACATACTCCCCCTATTTAAAACATTGCACTCTTGCAATGGAAAGTTAGGGAATTTAGTTCTAAGAGTATTTTCGCGTTCCCATGTGGCATCTTTGATAGATTTATCCATCCATTTAATTTAAAATTCTCGGATTATTTTAGTACGTAGATTTTTTGTTTTAACATCGAGAATTATGTCTGGTACATGTGGTTTAGAAGATAATTCTTCAGAAGTAACTAGAGTTTCAGTTGTAACTATATTGTCGCCAGAACCTAGAAGTTCTTTTTGATGACTTACATGAAAAACTGGATGAATTTCAACACCATCGGGAAGAGCGAGACGATAGGCTGATGAACCAATGCGTTTGAGGACTTGAAAAGGTCCACAAAACCTCGGGGCTAACATAGCGCATATCCTACATATCCCTAATAAAGTTTTGAGTACTTCGCAACTCATCATGATGTATATTAACATCAATCAGGGCACGTGGCTGAAAACCATACATCAACATAAAAGGATTATATCCCGTCGACGTATGCTTGGAGTTGTTATAAGAAAACTCCAAAATTGGGAGATAACGTTCCCATTTTGTTGGTTTTGTAGCAACATATGCTGAAAGCATGTCCTCAATAATTTGATTTACTCGTTCTGTCTGTCCATCAGATTGAGGATGATCCGTAAAGCTCACGCTCAACGTAGTTTCCAACTTCTTAAAGACTTGCATCCAGAAGTCACGAGTAAACTTTGGATCTCAATCACTCACGATATCCATCGGTAACCCATAAAAAGGAAATGACTCGTCAACGAATTGGTAAGCCAATTCAGAAGTTGTTACCGTGGTTTTAGTAGCAATAAATCTGGTCATTTTAATTAGTCTATCAACCACAAACCAGATGGCATCATGACCTTTTTGGGTGCAAGGCTAACAATAAAATCCATGAATATACTTTCCCACTTATTATTGGGAATGTCTAAGGGATGTAAAAGTCGTGTGGCTTTAAGTCGCTCAGATTTGTTAACCTGACATTGGTGACATTTAGTCACATAGCTATGTATGCCAGGACACATCTCCAATAGAATTCAATGGAGATGAGAACGAGTGTACGATGTATTCCAGGGTGCCCTGCTAAGGGTGCATCATGGCATTAAAAAAGAATTATCTTTTTCACCTCAGGAAAATTTGGAACACAAACCTTCCCATTACGGCATAGTAGACCATTAGCAATGTGGAAGGATTCCTTCAAGGATATGGTGGTGTCAGTTCCAGCCTCAACTCTTGCCCAGTATTTCGCAAAATAATTGTCATTAGGATACTTTCCTTGAAGGTGATCATAAAGATCTGATGTTATTTCAGTGAAGCTAAGCATGTTAACTTCACGGATGCGACTTAGTGCATCAACGACAGTGTTCGTGGAACCTTTACGATATCATATGGAAAAATCAAAGTCCTAGATGAGATCAACCCATCGTGCCTTACGACCTTTCAGGTCTTGTTGGTCACAGAAATATTTCACGGACTTGTGGTCCGTAGTTACCACAAAACTATTTCCATAAAGATAATGGCGCCATGTTTTGAGCGCATGTATAACTACAAATAATTCCTTTTCTTGAACGGTATACCGACATTGAGCCAAATCAAGTTTCTTAATCTCGAATGCTATTGGTTTACCATCTTGATATAAGACAACACCTATAGCATAATCGCTTGCATTGGTTTCAACCTCAAAAGGTTTTGAAGGATCGAATAAAAGAAACAAAGGAGCCTTGCACACCAGGTCCTTGAGTTCCTTAAAGGCGAGGTCTAGTGTAGCATTCCACACAATAGGTTTTGTAGACTTACGCATTTGACCTTTTAGAAGATCAGTAAACGACGTTCGAAGGGTTTTTTGCAAAAACCCGACAAAACCAAGGAAAGATCGAACTTCTCGAATATTCCGAAGAGTGGACCAAAGTTTGATTTTCTCGATGCGAGAAGGATCAATTTCAAGTCCTCGTTCGGTTATGAGATGCCCAAGATAAGTAATTAATTTCTTGAAGAACTCGCATTTTGAGATCTTTGCGTAGAATTGCTTGTCACGCAATGTTCGTAAAACAAAGCGGACATGTTTAGCATGTTCTTCTAAAGTACGACTATAAACTAGAATATCATCCAAGAAAATAACGAGAAATTTTTGAAGTTATTCTCGGAAAATGTCATTCATTTCTTATTGAAATGTGGCCGGATTGATTTTCTCGATGCGAGAAGGATCAATTTCAAGTCCTCGTTCGGTTATGAGATGCCCAAGATAAGTAATTAATTTCTTGAAGAACTCGCATTTTGAGATCTTTGCGTAGAATTGCTTGTCACGCAATGTTCGTAAAACAAAGCGGACATGTTTAGCATGTTCTTCTAAAGTACGACTATAAACTAGAATATCATCCAAGAAAATAACGAGAAATTTTTGAAGTTATTCTCGGAAAATGTCATTCATTTCTTATTGAAATGTGGCCGGAGCATTGGTCAAACCAAAAGGCATAACCAAAAACTCATAATGGCCATAACGCGTACAAAATGTTGTTTTAGGAACATCTTCCTCACTTATACAAATTTGATGGTAGCCCGTATGGAGATCAAGTTTCGTAAAATACTGAGCTCCCTAGACACGATCAATTAAATCGTCAGCTCGGGGCAATGGATATGAATTCTTGATCGTCATTTTATTCAGTCGTCGGTAATTAATACACATACACCATGTGCCCTCTTTCTTTTTTACCAAGAGAACATGTGCACCCCATGGAGATTTACTATAACGTATATAACCCATTCATAAATAGTCCTTGAGTTGCTTAGATACGTCATCCTCTTCGTATCACCTTAAGCAATAAGGAGGTATACTTATTGGTGCAACGCCGGGTACAATATCTATACGATGGTCTATATTACGTTTAGGAGGTAACCCATGTGGTAGTTCACTCGGAAAAACATCACAAAAATCATTCAAGATTTCATCGAGTTGTTGTTCAAAATATGATAATTGAACCGAGACATTAGCAATATTGTAAACGTGAATGTCTGGATCAAGTACACAATAAAATAAAGTAGAACAAGACAACTCAGATATTGATGGAGAGAAAACAATCGAAAGAAATTGTTTTTTAACACATTGAATAAAATGAGTACAATCGTTGAGTACAAAAGTAATTGAATGATGAACCCTACCAATTGATAAAGAAGAGTTTTTATTAAAAAACCAGGGATAACCCAGTATTACATCAGTGGTACAAAGATTCAATACATGGAAGTCTACTTTGTCTATATAAGTATCAATAGAAATTCCTAATGAATGAATCGCCCCATTGATGTATTGTACTCTTCCATGAGCCAAGTGCACCTTATATGTGTGATCACTTACGGTGGGTTGGATTCCACATAACTAAACCAAACGATCATTCACAAAGTTGTGTGAGGTTCCCGAATCAAAAAAAAATTGTACGGGAGATCCATTGATATACCCGTTTGCACCCTAGTAAATCGTTGGGTCCCAATACATAGTGAGGGAAAGAACATTGACAATTACTTAAATGATGTGTATATACCTAAAGGACATTAGGAATCTGACCTTTATAATCTGCAACTTTTGTTTTGTTGTCATGCTCTTTCCGTTGGAGCTTTCGACATTGCTCTTTTGTATGACCCTTCTTTTTGCAAAATACGCAAAAAGGATTTTGTCGCTTACAGTCGCGATCCATGAATTCGTTGGGTGTCTTGCGTTTCTAGGAGAATTGTGACAGCTTAGTCTTGGGCACTTCGTTGGGTTGTTATGGTCCTTCTTCGAAGTGCATTGATAGCGATGAATTATTTCAACCGCCTCTTCGAAGGATTTTGGATCCTTATCGTGCACTATCCAGTGATAGTAGGAATTGGGGATGCCATTGACAAAATAAGCTATCAACCAATTGTCCCCTTCAAGACCCGATTTTTGGATTTGGGTTCTAACATGGTGAACATAGTCTTCTAGCGAGGAAATCTTCCTACTAGAGAGGTTCATTAAAGCTTGTGCTGCCTCGGTTGGAGAGGGAGGTTGTAGAAATTGGCCATTGAAAATTGTGACAAAATCTGTCCAGGTATCGGGCATTTTCCCCAAAGTTCAGAGCCCACACCACCAGGCGACGGTCTTACCCCCTAATTCTCGACCGACATATGCAATCTTCGTACTATCTAGCGTGGAATAGAGCTCAAAATGAGACTCCCATCAGACCCAACCACGTGCAGATTGCTTCTTCGGTTCTTTTTGTTTTTTTCTCCCGTAAATGGCTTTATGAGAAATGATGGTTCACCCTGTCGCTCATCGGGTCTATTAGTGTCACATTGTAAACTAATGACATGTGCCTCAAGAGCACTATAAGATTGCCGAAGTTCGAACATCTAATGCACAGTTGAATTAAGGAAATTTTGTATTTGTATCAAATACAACTCAATTAGGATTGGCCCTAGAGTATTTCCTTGAATTCCTGCCGCTTGAGCGGATCACATTGGGTTGTTCTTATGAGTCATTCAATGATAATTTTTGGCAAAGAAATAGGATAAGGTCAGACAAATAATCATAACATCATGTCGTGATGTAAACATATCATGGGCAAACATTAATCAATATCATGATCTTACGTCAATACCCCTCTAGACATATGACATGAGGTTCAAGATCAGGTTACTATGGTAACACAAAGGTGTTTTAAAAACCATGGGGGTGTCAAATGAATGTCTTTCCCTAATCTCTATATCGATTTTTTCATGGCGGCTCCCCGAGGTTCAACCATGTATGTTCGCGTCATGAATAGTTTATACACGCAAAAAAATGTTAACAATAAACTATATTTCTGTGCCCACGTATGTGGTTTCGACTCTTTAAATCCTATTACGAGGACCTCAAAGTGCACTTAGACCTAAAGTCTAAACATGTATTATAGTCATATGTATCAACAATGTTGCATGGTCTTGGTCATATTTGAACTCGAGACCTCGAGTTGAGAACAAATGCATTACAGTTGAGCTAAACAAATAGGTTTCTCGTATTCAATGTTTAATGTTTTATATGTATAAGAGATATGCAAGGCATTTGCCCATATATGTTTTTGTAAAAGAAACATATATGTCAAGAGTCTTTATTTCCCTCTCGTTTACCACAAACTATGTTGGCATGTTACCTAACCTCAAGTCTTATAATTATGATGGCATACGCCAAAGTGCAACCTAATGGTCAAGCCAAATGAGCCCTCTTTTCGTAGTAGGCCCATGTAGCCCATCACATGGGTACATCATTACGAATGCCTTTCTAAAGAATGATCTCATGGTGGCATCCATGTAATGAGGGAGGGATGTTGGATATGTGTGTCATAGGAGCGACCTCACATTAGGTGAGTCAAGCCCTACGTTCTCAACATCATTATGGCTATGATCGTTTCATTATGTAACGAAATCGAAGTGACCAACGGGGATGTCAACAAAAAATTTGTTGAAAAAAAGGATGGTGACTATGCCACACTCACAAAAATGTGAGGATATCCACCAAGATCCTTTCCCTAAAAAGGACAACATTTGATATAGAAATCACGTAATAACTAATGTACATATGTATATTTATCACATATATACAATGAAATAAGTATACACATGACCACATATGCATATATTTAAAAAAATCGTAACATCAAATAGCCAATAACGATGTAATCGAGATAAGTAATCGAGACATGTAGACTCTACACACACGAAACATCCCAAAATAAGGGTTAATTGTAATACGCAATTGAGGTATTGACCTCTTACGCATACAACACCAAATGCATATCATTTACATAGAAATCGAGGTATTGACATCATACGCATACGTAACATACGTATGTGAGCGTAATACGCAATTGAGGTATTAACCTCGTACACATACGACACGAATCAGATATCAAATATATGTCAAATGAGGTATTGATCTCATACACATATGAATACGTTATATACAACCAATCCATTACCACTACAACATCATTGAATCAATAAAGAAAAAACATATTGACTATACATGATTAGATTGGGAGAAGAAAGAATAGAAAAAAAGTAACAAAGAGTTACCGAAGTTCCTTTGTTGATCGCTAACTGGATCAAGGTCAGCCGCACATTGATCGACCGCCATCCATCAAGGAGACAACAAAAACCAACAAAAGAAACATTGAAAACATAAGCTCTGATACCAACTGTTAGAGTGATGATCTAATGTAAGCATATGATATGGATATAATATATATGAAAAAAGAAGGAGAAAGAGAGAGAGAGAAAGAAGGGTGTCGATCCACCCGACCACCTCGAGCGAAGGGATCGAGACGGACTCAAGCCTCGATCAGCGTCCCATACCACCATCATGGCATCAAGTCGTACCTGGTGCTGGCGCGCTCACTACAAGAGTTGACCCACCACGAAACAGAGTCTCGACGTAGTCAAGAGATGATGAAATTAGGGTAGGTAGGCCTCATATTTATATCGAGACCCAAGCCCCCAGGCAAGTTCACACTTGGCCTAATGGGTTGTCTCAATCCCGAGGATTAAAAGTAATCCTCCCCTTCTTTACATTCTCATTTAACCCTCACACTTATCCACGTGTATAGAATACTATAATAAATTCTCACCACGGGTTATTATATAGTCATGCCCGTAACATCTACCGTAGTAGAAAGGTTTGTGTTCCAGATTTACCAAACGTAAAACAGAAAATTCTTCATGAATGTCATGATGCACTATCTGTTGGTCATTCCGGAATACAACGCACACTCGTTCTCATCTCGAGTACTTTTTTCTAACCTAAGATGCGCTCTTACATGCATAAATACGTGACTCAATGCTTTCAATGTCAGGTTAATAAGTCGGAACGACTTAAAGTTGCTAGTCTTTTACATCCCTTAGATATTCCCAACAACAAATGTCAAAGTATCTCAATGGATTTTATTGCTAGTTTACCTCGTACACGGAGGGGTCATGATGCCATCTAGGTTGTTATTGACCGACTATCAAAATTGACTAGATTTATTCCTAATATCCGATGTTATGGGACGTCGGTGGTCGGTTGGCTATGTCTAGATCATACCTCGGGGGTGGTTGGGTGGAATGGGTTCTTCAATCCAATCTATTTTCCTTCTTTTTACTTTCTTTTGGTCTATTTATTAGTAATAGACTCTTAACAATTGTTAGATTATAGAATAGGTCTAATCGGCATGTGTGACGTTCCGGATTGGCTTCTAGAGCTGCTCTATCATCCAAATCCGGTATCGCTGGTCGCTCAACAAAGGGGGGAATGGTCTAAATTCGATCGGAATGCAAGCTCTTCCGAATCAAATCACTCCCCATCCATCAATAAAATAAATATTCTTGAATCCCTATCGGGAGAAATCCTCTCACTTGAAGACTTGTCGACCGGACAGGTTCTATACAGTGCACAAGATGCACAAACATCGTTGCTTGACTCGGGCGCTACGTTTCACGTGAACCCCCACCACAAATGGTTTTCAAACTATTCAGCCGAGCCGGCAGCTCAGTCCAACTAGGCAATTGGCAGGAGTGCAAAATCGCTGGAATCGACGAAATCACCATTCGGCTACCGAATGGATGTACAATCACCCTGCTTAATGTTCAGCATGTACACCTGATCTCACAAGGAATCTAGTCTCCATCGGCATGTTAGCCGAAGATGGGTACAGGACGACATTGAGTGAGATGTCATGGCACATTACAAGAGGAAATTCGAAAATAGGTCATGGCACATAGTACAACAATTTGTACTCCTTCACCGTGATCAGTCCAAAAGGATCACTGAAAGTAGTCGAATTGCCGACAACTTCATTATGGCATGGCCAACTCGGCCATATGTCTCAAGCAGGGCTTGAAACACTCTAAGCAATTGGCTAAATCCCCAAGCTCAACCACATCGAGAAGGACTTCTATGAGCATTGTTGTTAGGGAAAACACACCTGAAGTCCACACTCTCTCCAATACGAGACGATACGCCAACCCCTAAAACTAGTCCACACCGAGATGTGTGAGCCGATGCCCGAAAGGTCACTAGGAGTCTCCTGGTACTTCATCACGTTCGTCGATGATTGTACACAAAAGCTTTGGGCGTACTCAATTATGTCCAAAGATGAAGTGCTCGAGGTCCTCTCTTGGTGGCTAACCGAAATGGAGAACCGATCGTGACATCGATTGAAGACACTTCGGTCCGACAATGGAGGCGAATACACCTCTGGAGCCTTCAAATAGTACCTGTCCGACAAAGGGATCTAGCACCAAAAAACCATTCCATATACTCCCATGAAAAACGCCGTGGTGGAACGGATGAACCAAACAATCCAAGAGAGAGTGACATCAATGGTCTAGCAATCTGGACTAAAGCTGAAATTCTGAGCTGAAGAATTGCAAATGAGTCTATTTGATAAATCTGTCGCCGTCAAAAGCAATCTGACTCCAAGTGCCAAAGGCACTATGGTCAAGCAAACAACCAACCTAAGATAGGCTACATACTTTCGGATGCAAAGCCTATGCCTTCATACCAAGGGAGAAAAGGACCAAGATGGCACTCCATTTGACAAAGTCTATATTTCTCGGTTATGGAACCGATGGGGAATTCAGATATCGGCTATGGGATCCAGAGAACCGGAAACTAACCCGAAGCAATGATGTGGTCTTCAATGAAAAGTCAAACCTCTCTAGCCGATACAAGCCGATAATCGGCAAAAAGGTCCACTTCAATCTTTATGAGAAAGAATCGGAAGTAGACACGATGATCACTACCAAAACCGACATTGCTAGCAACCCTCCTACCGAATCCGAATCGGCAAAAGGTCTGACAGTCGCCTCTGAATCGGCTAGAAAATTGATCAGAGCCGAAACAAATGACCAATCCAAACCGGTCACAACATCCGAAGACTGGTCAATCACACCCGAGGAAAAGGTGGATCCAACAACAACGCATGACAATTGCCAATGCGGATCATCTCCACAGACTCCTTACAAAAATGGTTCAAAGAATGTTGATCGGTCACACACACCGATTGAGGAATCCGAACCGATAATATCGGCATCAAGGAGATCTAGACGAGTCCAAAGGCCAACAGAGTTCTATCAACCGAGTATGGACCAGATCAACTACACAAATTTAGGCGAACCAAGCTCCTACAAGGAAGCAATCATCGCATTGGATGCGACACATGGCTACAACCCATGAGATTCAAGACAGACTCCATCAAAGAGATGAACACATGGGAGTTGGTCACGCTACCAACCGGAAGGAAGCCATTGCTTTGCAAATGGGTCTTCAAGTACAAATATGTATCCGGTTCAAATAGACCCAAGTACAAAGCTCGCCTCATCGCGAAGGGGTTCAAACAAGAACACGGTGTTGACTACGATGAGATATTTTTTCGAATGGTCAAAATGAGGACCCTCCAACTCGAACTTGAATTCGTAGCGATGGAAGACCTAGAGCTTAAGCAGGTGGACGTGAAGACGACATTCCTACATGGAGATCTGGAAGAGGATATTTACATATCCCAACCGCCAGGATACCTATACCCAGCAACTTGGATATAGCCGATCAGACTCCGACCCATGCATGTACATCCAGCAATTGGCCGACGAGACCCGGATTTATCTCATCCTTTATGTCGACGAAGGAACTCGAACAAGCCCACATATACTGGGCATGAGGATAGAGCGAAATCGGACCGAAAAGATCCTTCGTCCTCCCAATCCAACTACATCCGAAAGGTGTTGAGGCGCTTCAATATGGAGAATGCGAAGTCGGCACCAACCCCGCTTTCATCATCGTTCCGACTAACGAACAAAGACTCTCCATTCACAGAGCAGGAGAAATTGCTCATGAGTTGAATACCCTACATATAAGTCGTAGGAGGTCTTAGGTATGTGACGGTGCTCAACATATCATATCTAGTAAATCAATGTAGGAGAACTATCATCTCTGATTCAGCTTCAATCTTGCCCTTATTATTCAACAAAAGTAATCTTGTATTAGATGTTAAATGCATGAGTTCTACCATGTCAACTGATCTGATCTTAAATCACCATCAATAAGGAAGAATGCTACAACAAGATCACGACAGTGTTTTCCATTAGAGCATATGATTATTGAACTAACCGTCTCCCAAACCACTCCATTTTGGACTAAATTAATAGGCATACATGGCAACGCTTCCTCAACATATCAACCTCTTGTATACAATGCAAAGTTAACCTTTTCTTTTTCATAATCTTGTACCTCACTCTTAATATTTGCCCATATCACTACCCCCCATTTATATACTCTAGAGACATAAACCTCATGCAAGAGACATAAAAGTCTTTTCCAAACAAATTTGGCAGCCATACATGACCAAAATAGGTGATGAAGTGACTCCACTTCTAACCCACAAAAATCACACATCTTATCCATTTCTTTACAATACATCCAAACCCTAATAGGAACCGCATAATGAACAATCAACCATCTAAATAGAATAATCTTCTTTGGAATTTGCATCTAGCCCATAGCCATTTCCAAAATGTTGTCATATGAGTAGGATCCACATTATAAGTAAACCATGTTGTACTTTTTGTCGACCAATGGAGTACCCTACGTCTTATCATCTCCCTTCCTAATCGAACATAATACTGAAAAAATGAAATCGGCCTAACATCCTCCCCAGAATATGATGTACGTAGCCATTTCCATTCTCCTGGGTTCCATTCCAATTGACATAATGGTTTTCTCCCCACTACCCATAGATCCAACCATGGATGAATATCATTAGGATTAGGGTCAAGGACCCAAAGCTTATCTACCTTAGCTAGAATTCTAATCGGTTTTAATATAGCCTTAGCCAAACATTCATCTTCCTGGGTAATCATCCCTAATCGCCCATCCTGTAGAACATCATAACTTAAGAAAGTACCATCATCTCTAAGGCCACAGACTCCAAGTAAAACCTGAAAATTTGAAAATTATCCCACCCACTTATGACAATTAGAAAGCATATTATCCTGCAAGGGTAACTGCAACTTCCCAACATAGATCCTTCAACATCAAGAAATAAAGGATTCCAAACCAAGGGCTGATGTAACCATTCACTCCATCGAAGTGGGTCAGACTTGTTGCAAATTATCCTTTATGGACCACCAAGCTCGCTTTATCTCAATGAAGAATCTATCATTTTGAAACACTATCTTATGCAAATGGAAGTTAGGAATAAACCACCATCGGAGAGATCTTATCCATTCACCTCCAGTTTTCAAGAAGACTTGTTTCATTCTCAACTGAAGAAGCATCTTCCACGGCTCATTTCCTAGCGTTAATCCTCGTACTATAAATTTTGCCAATAATTTCTTATGTTGCATCAAAGGATCTACCAAACCTAAACCCCCTTGAGAAGTTGGCGTCATAATAGTTTTCCAAGCTACCTTTGGTCTAACATTCTTAAAATCAATAGATCCCCATAAAAAATTCCTAATCAATCTCTATAACTTTGACAATAACGATCTAGAGAATAACCAAGAGGATAGAATATACCAGATTGAGGAGAGTAATACTTGATTAGAAATAACTAGCCTCCCCATAAGTGACAAATTCTTATAACTCCAAAAGATCAATTTCTTCCTCAAAGAAAGCAATAATGGTTTTATATGAGCTTCTGGAGGAAGATTAATTCTCACTTGGCACCCTAAATATCTCACAGGAGAGCCCTTTGGTATCCAACGGAATCCACTATCTAGACACCAAGTAGGAGTAAGACCTTCCCCAACCCAAAATCCCACTGATTTATGCCAATTAATAATAGCACTTGAAGCATCACAGAAATCATGGATCACATTTTGTACATTACAGAGATTTTTGTCATCTCCTACCACATATAATGATGTGTCATCTGCAAATTCACAATCTAACACAGCCTCCTCCACACTTGGCCACTATATTCCTTTGATAGATAACCCCTTCTTATGCAAGAATGCACTAAAGGCTTCTACCACAAATAGAAATAAATATGGAGCCAAAGGACATCCTTGTCTAACCGATCTAGTAATCTGAAAAGTATTACCTAGTGCTCCTCCAACAAGAACTCGACTAGATGTTGAATTATATAATGCAAAAATAGCCTTAACATAGTCACTTGAAAGACCTAGACGACCCATAACTTCATATAAGAAATTCCAATTGACTCAGTCATATGCTTTCTCAAAATCCAAAAGCAATATTGTCAATTCTTGTTTTGTTTCTTACGTTATTGCTATCATCTCTCAAAACATGAAAATATTATCAAATATGCTTCTTTCCTATAATAAGCCTATCTGCGTTTTATGCACAATATGTGGAAGAAAAGGCTGCAAACGTGTCACTAGAAACAGCCAGCGTGGGAGCTGGTAGTTCCACCTCAGGCCACTTCCTCCTTGTGTCATCATAGGCGTGTTCCGCCATTTCTGCCAAAAGTGCAAGCGGGTGGTACCCACGTCAGAGGAATGGCTACAAACCTTGTCCAATTGCCCTCGTAGGCAGCTAATAAGCGCAAACCATATGTCCATGATCACTTCCTCCGGGGGCCGCACTAGATCCTAGAAGACCTTTAGGCAACGCGCTTTCCATACATACCACAGGGTGAAGCCTGCAATCAACATCCAAATGTCTGGGAACCTAGGAGATGTGGAATGCAAGCCTCTCTCAAATCGAATCTTGGCCGATTTTTCCCCTCATGCATACATAGCACCACCTATCCGCATTAAAGACGTCTGTCTACCGCAACACTCCATGATGTTGTTCCTTCCACTTCACATGCCGCAAGGAGGTGAGTCACTCTATCCCATACCTTTTGAGCGTGAGGTCAATCCCACAGACAATGCCTTAGAGTCTCAATAGGTGAATGGCAAAGTGGGCAGCCTAACAGGCCGCCACGTTTACCTAGCCATTCGCCAACGAGAACCACATTATGACCGATTTGCCACCAAAAAAACTTTATCTTTTCCGGCAAGTGGAGAAGCCAGAGACCCTTCCAAAAGGTAATGAGCACCTCATCAGGGATGCCCAATGTACGCCAGCCATTGCATAAGGGGCCGTCTATCTATAGTTGAAAAGCCCGACCCAGTTTAGTGTTGTACTCGAAGAAATGGCGAAATCTACCATCATGGTTCCACCTGAAATCCCCTGGGTCCCATTCTAGTTCAACGAGGGGACGACAACCATATACCCATAACTTCCAATGGGGTTCCACCTTAGCAACATCTGGGTCTGTCTTCCGGATGTTACCAACTTGCGCCACCACACGGATAGGGTGCCAAGAGCCCCTACTCTGACTCTCCCCAAAAATCCTATCTCTTCCCAATCCGCTCACGCCCTTCAGCGCCTTAACCCTTCCAGCCTCATCAAAGAGACCGAACCAAGCATCTTCTCTCACCTCCCCCATCAGAACCCTATCAACTGCCTCAGCTAGCAATCTCCGCATTTTCATGGCTCCCTTAAGGGGAGGGAATGGGACCTCCTGGGCTCCTCCTAAAGCCATCGTGCTTCTCCAATCATCTAAAGAGTGAAGCCCTGTTTGCGCCAGCTTTCCCCATGCTAGGCCCTTAAGCTGACCTAACATCATGTCGTCACTTGTTCGCACTTGAGGGTTCCAAAATAATGGTTGTCTAGACCACTCAATTAGTGTCTCTGACGTGTCCTTGACCAAATGATGACGTACGTGACACCATGCTCGCAAGATGGAGTTCGTGACCCTATCCTCCGGAAGACAAACCATCTTGGGTGGGACGCCGCTCGTGCAACACCAATTCAAGGAGTCGGGCCAAGGCCTACCATACTTGGGAGTCCTTGCCTACAACCTATTGCGAAGTAGAACCTTCCAACACCCCTTACCTAGCAGGAGGCTGCGAACCACCATTTTGGCTAGCAATGCTTGGCTCTGCATTAAGGGGTCTATGTGGCCAAGGCCCCCTTTGTCCCACGGTTGTGTTAACCAATGCCATGACACTCTGGCGGCAACCATCGGGTTGTCCTTACCTGACCATATAAACCCCCTGATGGTAGCCTTAACTGCGTGCAAGCTTGAAAGGTCCATAATCCAGCACGAGACCGAGTGTCACATGGTGGCGAGCATCACTTGGTTCACAATAAGAACCCTACCAACAAAGGATAGTTTAGACTTGCTCCATTGGTTCAACTTCTTACTTAGTTTGGCTTGCACATGTCACAATTGCGCTCCCTTGGGGATTGCCCTCCCCATCGTAAATCCGAGGTACTTGAATGGCGTCCCATCAGGGACCCATGCAAAATCAAAATGGGGATGCTAACTCGGCTTCTCTTGTTCACTGAACCAGAGGCCTTGGGTTTTATCCCAATTGATCTTGGCACCGGTAGCCTGACAAAAGTCTTCAACAAGATATTCAGCTCGCTAAAGATGTGCATCGTCGCCCTACAAAAAAAGGATTGTATCGTCGGCATATTCAGATAACAGAAGATCCTTGGTCACATTTGGGATGGGCAATCCCCTCAGTCAGATGCTTGTTGCTTGTAAGTAGGCTGAGAAAGCCTCGGTTACAAAGAGATAGAGATATGGGGCTAGGGGACAACCTTGCCTCATTGAGCGATGTAGTTGGAAGGCGGGGCCCCTTGCACCAGATACCAACATGCTACTGGTAGCAGTATGATAGAGTGCAAAAGTGCAATTCCGCCATTGCGGGGGAAGGCCCATAGCTCTCATCGCGCTTTCCAAAAAGGGCCATAACACCCTATCGTAGGCCTTCTCAAAAGTGTAACATCAGAATGGCTGACCTCGATGCGGTGCGATCTACCAATGCCATAACTTCCTAGAGAAGCAGCACATTATCAAAGATACACCTACCCCTGATAAACCCTATTTGATTCTCATGTATGATGTCCAATAGGAAGCTTGCTATCCGCCTAGCTAGGACTTTTGCGAGTATCTTGTATATCGTGTTAAGGATCGTGATTGGACACCATTGGCGCAGTTCGAGGCTTCGCCCTACCGCTTTAGGGATGAGATAGATCACCCCCTCCACCAATCCAGTTGGCATCGCTCCTGAGGACCAAATCTCTTGAATCCTGGCTTCCACTGACGGGATAACGGTTTCCCAATGAATCTCAAAAAAATCTCGTGAGAGACCATCAGGGCTAGGGCATGCTCCCCTCCGCAAATCCCGAAGTGCCTCCGAGAGTTATAATTGAGAAATAGGGCTACCGAGCACAACTTCCATCTCATGGGTGACCTTGGGGTGAATGCAAGCCATCACTCTCTCAACCAACTCCGTGTTTTGCTGCATATGCATACATGCGAGCAGGTCGCGATAGTATTGGGTTGCCATATGCAGAATATCATCCTTGTCCTATGTTATTCAGCCGTCTGGTTTGCACAGCCCTTGTATATGTCCACCACCACCCTTGGGTGCCCTGGAGTGAAAGAAATGACGTTTGACCTTGTCGTCTATTCTAGCCCACCATGATGCAGCCCTGCGAAATAGCATGCGGTTCTTCTCCAACGTCCTTTCCCGCAGCTTCAACTTTGCTTCCTCCAGCTTAGCTCTAGACCAATTGCAGCTAGGGTCTACTTGTAGCAATCGTTGTGCGGCCGCAACGGACTTTCGTAATTTTGTTTCAATGGCTCTAGCCTGCTGGAGGGCCAGCTCGGTTTCCGGTTGTAAAGAGGAGGAGAGGACCAGTTTCTTCTGCAAATCCTCACTGGCCAATTCACTTACAATGGTCTTCTGCCATATGCTCTGCAACCCTTCTTTCACGTGAATACATGAGATGTCAAGAATTACCATTTTTGACCAAACTTTCCAGAATCTATCACGCATGCGCACATGATTTTTAAAAACATCACTCAAAAATACAGTTAATACTATCAAGAGTTCAAATTTAACCAATATTTTCTCAATTCATATCAAATTTATCCAAATCTTAGATAAGATTACGGGAATGCATCCAACTATAATTGTAATATGCTTTATTGTACACAATGTTAAATTCAAATCCAAGACAACAAATTTAGTAATTCAATTTTGTTGCTATATTTGTCTCTAAATCTTATAGAGATTGTTAGATCGAATTAGTAAATAGGAATTTTGGATATAATTTGAAAAAATTTCAAAACCAAATATCTCACGATATACCACACATGCCCAAAAACCACTACGAACATTATATGCCAATCATACATGAACAACGTGAATGTATTATCAAGTGAGCAACAACGTTGACGTAATATTATTTTGTTTACTCGAAACTAAATAACCAAGATTAAAGACAACATAAAGCCTAGAATAAAGCTAAATTCCATTATATTAATCAAGAAACAATTATAATAAACATTTGTCATACAATCAATAAGTTCGTCATCATCTATTCAATGAAATTTATATTTAACCACATACTTTACGAGTCAACCTTTGCAAACATATGATAGACACATAAAGTTTGAGACACCAATCGGATAGTGTAAAAAAATGGTACTCAAACGAAAAGTTCTTACATTTCAAAACAAGTTTTCGGTCAAAAATACAAAGTATTATACAATTCACTCCATTAGGAGGTCTGGAACAAACTGCTCTCCAAGATCAGTTGACAGTTGTGTTGCATCTACATGTTCCATTAGGAGGTCTGGAACAAAACAAGTTTTTATATTAATCAAGAAACAATTATAATAAACATTTGTCATACAATCAATAAGTTCGTCATCATCTATTCAATGAAATTTATATTTAACCACATACTTTACGAGTCAACCTTTGCAAACATATGATAGACACATAAAGTTTGAGACACCAATCAGATAGTGTAAAAAAATGGTACTCAAACGAAAAGTTCTTATATTTCAAAACAAGTTTTCGGTCAAAAATACAAAGTATTATACAATTCACTCCATTAGGAGGTCTGGAACAAACTGCTCTCCAAGATCAGTTGACAGTTGTGTTGCATCTACATGTTCCGTCTGCTCAGCTGAATCTTGGCTTTGATAAAACTCTAGTACATCTTCGAGGTCAACAAGGTCCCCTCCTTTGTCGTCTATAGGTTCCATTGGTTCTCTAGAGGTCAGCTGAAACATCTAAGTTTCATTGATATGCTTTTCCCCAACCTCTTGGTCCTGGTCGGGACAATCCCATATACCTTGGATTCTCATCTTAATAAAATTGACTTGGGAGGGGTTCTTCTCCAATGGAACGCAGTTCCTGAAGAATTTGAGAGCGCAAGCAGCCGTTGTTCCTAAATAAACAATCATACATGCAAAAGTAAGAAAACAAAGATGGGAAATTCTATTTTATTTTAAGAAAAATTGATCACACTTACAAGAATACTTGTTAAAGCGAATAAGTCGAGCACCCAACCATCAGGGTTTAAGAACAACTCGATCAATCGATTAATTAATCGTTGGGGCTTTTGATACGGGTTTACTAGACACTTGTCGCCAGACACATGGTGCAATTTCTTCGTTATAGCTAGGCACATGATATAGTTGACAACGTTCCACTCATTCACATGTGCCCAGTTCTTCTTAGAAATGGCATCATAGTACCCCATGCAGAAATGCTCCACAACGTTGACCATTCGATCGCCCGGGGTACGAGTTATGTTCATTTTAACCCTATTTGTAATGGAATCGAAACAAGTCAATATATATGTCATAAGTACAATAGAAGCCATATATTAAATATATTGCAACTTAAAGTTTACCAATGCATGTGTTCGGTGGCATGGCATCTCAACTTCAATGCAATAGTTACTGATAAAGCATAACCCGTACTATGAAATATTACGACGCGCCATAATGGAGCCAAGGTCAGCTCTGCAAAGCCTTTTACCATCTTCTCTATTTGCGGATATTTGTATGGTACATCATTGTATGTGGAGCCTGTTATTCAAAATCCATACAGTATATCCGATAAAGCCTAACCCATACTATGAAATATTACGACGCGCCATAATGGAGCCAAGGTCAGCTCTGTAAAGCCTTTTACCATCTTCTCTATTTGCGGATATTTGTATGGTACATCATTGTATGTGGAGCCTATTATTCGAAATCCATACAGTATATCTGCGACGAGCAATGTATAATGTCTCTTGGGTAATATGCCAAGCATATTACCCATATCACCATTATATCACTATAGTACAATTGTCGGAAAGGATCACTCTTGTGCAAAAAACTTTTCACAATATCAGAGTCTTCAGGCACCTCCCGCTCCTTTCCTTTTGTCATTCGCTTTTCATATTTCACTCGTTCCAAATGGGTGATGAAGGCGCTTGGTATGCCTTCATTGTTGTCACCCATTTTCTTTGAGCAAGGTGGTTTCTACAATTATACGTATTGTAAGAAGATAACCCATTATCCTAAAATCAATTAATATTCATAAAACATACATACCCATTCTCTAAACACAATGAAGAATTCTTCAAGAGCCTTGTATGATGATGTTTTTGGGCACGATTGCTCTACTTCTTCCCACATAGGCAGGGACAACTTTTTCATCATCAGCTCTTGTATTTTCATATAAACCTTATGGCCAAAAACCAAAAGAAACTAAGGTTAGAATAAAGAGCAAATCAACAAAGCAATCCAATGACAACAATCATCACATAGATTACTCACTTTTGAAACTCTGTCACCATTTCATTTAGGCTGAACTCCTTGGCGGCCACTCTTGACAATACAAATATTAATAATCTTTCATCCTTTATCCCTTGCAATGGCCACCAAGGAAGCAGCTTCATGTCCTCGGCTAATTCTTCAATCGCTAAGTCACTTTTCTGTGACTTAGACTTTATCTCCACTTGTGGGTCCAACTTAGCCTTCTTTGAACTTTATGTTGGGAGACAATGGGCCGTCAGTGCGGAAGATCAAGGAGCATTCGATTGCTGTTGAGTATACCTGCGTATGACAGATTGTAGGTCGTTGTACAGAGAGAGAGAGAGAGAGAGAGAGAGAGAGGCACAAAAGACTTTCTTATTCAACAAAGCAACAATACAACACCCTACCTTACAAGAGGGTTACAAGGTCAATATATATAGTGACCGACTTAGGGCAACTACCCTTTATGCTAATTACACAAATGGCCCAAAGGGATAGTGTGAATACGTCCATTATACACTTGTATTCGACACTCCCCCGTAATGGGCGTATACATGGGTTATCTAAGATTACAGGTATAGACTTAGGTTCTCGGACATATCAGCTTTGTTCGAGTCGGCAGGGTCCGAAGGCAGAAGACCGAACTGGTCGGGTCGGAACAGTTGAAGCCGATCATTAAGGAACTGATGTCGGTTGTCGGGAACCATCCTGCTCTGTGTCCGGCTCTAACCGGACTGGTTTGTCGTTACGCCCATCTGATGCCGAAGAAACCGAAAGCGGTCTGCCGAAAGACACTTGGTCATTCCATCTGCGACATTGTCGGTTGTGGATATTTTCTCTAGACCGATTTTCCCTGAAATAACGCAGTCCCGAACGAAGTGATATCGAACGTCGATATGTTTGGAGGCGTTGTGGTGAACCGGATTTTTCGACAAGGCAACAGCACCTTGACTGTCGCTGTAGACAACTGGAGCCGAGTCATGGTCGACTTGTCGAAACGTGTGCGCCAGCCGACCGAGCCACAAAGCTTCTTTTGCTGCGTCGGACGCAGCTACATATTCTGCTTCGGTCGTTGAGGTCGTTGTGCACTCCTGAAGTTTCGACTTCCACGAGATTGCTCCATTGCCGAATTTGAAGCAGTATCCGGTTGTTGATTTCCGACTGTCTATACAGCCGGCGAAGTCCGAGTCGGTGTAACCGACTACGCCTGAGGTTCGGTTCGGACCGAAAAGAATGCCATGGTCTTTTGTGCCAGCCAGATATCTGAACACATGCTTGACTGCGTTCCAATGCGATCGGCCAGGATTGTGCATAAATCTGCTAACGACTCCTACGGCATGAGAAATATCAGGCCGTGTCGCGACCATCAGGTACATAAGGGAGCCGACTGCCGGTGCATACGGTACCGACTTCATATCTTCCCCCTCCGGGCCGGATGTCGGGCAGTCTCGCTGAGAGAGCCGAAGATTCATTGGGAGCGGGGTTGAAGCAGATTTGGCTGATTGCATGTTGAAGCGTTCCAAGACACGTCGAATATAGTCGGTCTGAGACAAAAAAAGATGTCGTTTATCGCGATGCCGACTAATCTTCATGCCGAGTATGTGTCGTGCCGGACCGAGGTCCTTCATGGCAAACTTCAACCGCAGTTGCCGAATGAGATCGGCAAGTTCGCCCGCGTGGCGTCCAGAAATTAGCATGTCGTCCACGTAAATGATGAGGAAGATGGGTGATCCATCTTGAGCTGTGTTGGTGAAGAGACAATGGTCCTCATCGCTTTTTGAGAAGCCGATCGATTGGATGAAGTCGTCGAACTTCTTGTACCATTGTCGTGGTGCCTGTTTGAGGCCGTATAGACTCTTCCTGAGTCGGCAGACTAGATGTTCTTGGCCAGTAGCAACGAAGCCTTTTGGCTGCTCCATATAAATTTCCTCCTCGAGATCACCATGGAGGAAGGCTGTTTTGACATCTAGCTGAATCAGCTCCAAGTTGTCGGCTGCCACTACGCCGAGTAGAAAACGAAGGGTTGTCATTTTCACCACTGGTGAAAAAATCTCGTCGAAGTCGACGCCATATTCTTGTCGGAAGCCCTTCGCAACTAATCTGGCCTTGTACTTTGGGGTGGTCGAATCAGACGTCTCTTTTAGTCGATAAACCCACTTGCAAGGAAGAGCACGTCGGTTCCTAGGTAATTCGACCAGATCCCAAGTCTTGTTTGCCCGAATGGAGTGCATTTCCGACTCCATCGCCAGATGCCAGGTGGCGGAATCGACAGATGTCGATGCTTCTTCATAAGACGTCGGTTCGCCGGCGTCGGTGAAGAAAATTCCAGGAGAGTACCTCTCCGGAGGTTGCGACAGTCTCTCGGATCGTCGAGGTATGATTGGACTGGTCGCATCGGGTATCGTGGTCGGATGGTCCGAAAGCGGATTGTTCTGCTGTGCCGAGTCGGAGTTGTCCGAGTCGGTAGTGTAAGGTTCAGCTACCCGTGAAGCTGATCGTGTGTTGAGAGCGGGGCCTTCTTGAAGGGTCGGCACATCGGAAAATGTTACCCTTCGGACTTCGATCGGTTTTTCGACTGATGGATTCATAGCCGACTCGTTGAACACAACGTCCGAACTTCGAACGATTTGTCTGCGTTCGGGGTCCCAGAGTCGGTATCCCATTTCGCCGTCTGATCCATATCCAAGGAAAATGCATTTCCTGGACCGAGGTGCAAGTTTTCGGCGATCATCTTTCGGAATAAGGGCGTACGCCTCGCATCTGAAGATCCTCAGCTTGTCGTAATTCGGCTTACTGCCGATCCATAGTTCCTGAGGAATTTGAAGTCCTAGAGGTCTACTTGGCGACATATTGATTATGTGTACTGCCGTGAGTAGAGCCTCTGCCCAGAAGCCATCCGACAGTCCGGAGTGTTGCAGCATGGAAACTATCCTTTCTTGGATTGTCCGATTCATTCGTTCTGCAATCCCGTTTTGCTCCGGACTGTGTGGTGCCGTAAATTCACGTCGGATGCCGCGTTGTCGGCAGAATTTGACGAATTCATCAGATTTGAACTCTCCCCCATTGTCGGTCCGAAAGCATTTCAGTTTTCGGTCGGTTTGATTTTCTACCATAGCGAGCCAATCTGAGAAGATCGAGAAGACCCGATCTTTGGTGCGAATCGGATAAGCCCACACCTTTCGAGTCGAATCGTCAATAAAAGTGACGAAGTAAGAGGCACCGCTGAGAGACTGATGCGGCATTGGGCCACAGACGTCCGAGTGGACCAAATCGAGAGGTCTCGTTTCTCTTGGTGCTGATGTCGGGTGTGATGCGGCTGCTTGTTTGCCATACTGGCAATGCTCGCAGAATTGATGGTCGGAGAAGGAGAGTTTAGGGATGTATCCGGCTCTAGATAGATGCGTAATGCCGGCCTTGCTGAGGTGTCCTAATCTTCTGTGCCATAGTGATGACACAGGAATATCCACCAAAAACAGGTTACCCTCTCTGAGCGTAACATGTAACAGATACAGTGAGTGTATCTTGGGTCCTCTAGCAAGCAGGAGGTTCCCCCTGTGGAGTGTCCACCCTCCCGAAGAAAAACCGGCACGAATGCCGTCTTCATCTAGTTGTCCGACTGAGATCAATGGCCTTGAGAGCTCGGGTACATGTCGGACATTGTGGAGTACAAGTGTAGAGCCACCTGCAAGGTTGAGCTCTACTGTGCCGATTCCAATGATGTCACAGCGTTGCGAGTTGCCGACCCGAACTGAGTCGGAGTGACGGATCGTATATTGCCGAAATTGGGATCGATGAGGAGTCACGTGAAATGACGCGCCCGAATCTAAGAGCCATGTGCTCGACTCTTCAGTCGTGAGTAGGACTTCTGATCCGACTGGATTTTCGATTGATAGTATATTCGGGTCGTCTGGTAGCACATCAGCTGAGAAGCTGACGTAATTGATCTCCTCATGCCGGCCACTCTTCTTGTTGTTCTTGTTCTTGAGTGCGCGGCAGTCGGCTTTGATGTGTCTGGGTTTCTTGCAATAGTTGCAGATTCGGTTATCCCGTGACTGGCTCCGTCTTCGTTGATTGTTCGGCGGTCGTGAGGAATCTCTTCCTCGTATGTTCGATCGGTCTGTCGAACCTTGTACTACATAAGCGTCGTCTGTTGAGTCTTTGGCGAAAGACTTTCTCCGAGCTGCTTCGGTCAGGATTGCGCTCGTGACTTCGGAGTACTTAACAGCCGTGGTTGACGCGTTGCACACGGTTGTGACGAAAGTTTCCCATGATGAGGGAAGGCTACTCATGAGTATCATTGCTCTGAGTTCATCCTCGATTGCCGTCCCCTGTGACGAGATTTGGGAGCTTATGCTTTCGTACTCATTGAGGTGTGCTTGAACCGAATCGGATTCTTTCATCCGCAAGTTGTAGAGGCGCCGGATCAGAAACATCTTCGTTGCGGCGACCTTCTTTTCGTAAGTGTCCGACAGTGTTTTCCACAGTTCGAATGCTGTCGTACACGATTGCACCGTAAAGTATACCGATTCCGATAGGTGCATCCGAATCGTGGCGCGGACGATTCTGTCCAGCTTCTGCCACTCAATTGGTTTGTATCCTTCTGGAGGTTCTTCATTTTCGATGGGATCGATTTGCCCCTTGACTATGAGATAGTCCTGCATTTGTTCCTTCCAAAAGTTGAAGTTCGATCCATCGAACTTTCGTAGACTCATTTCTGACGAGCCGGATGTTGATGCCATCAAATTTGGTTTCGGTTGACGAAGCTCGGTTCGGAGTTGACTACGAACCTTGTTGGAGTGCAGCCGGTTGGCTCACCCGATATCGTTCTAGTCGGATTTGAACCCGAGTCGGTTCGGCTTCGGAACTTGCTCGAATTGACTCCGGTAGCTTGAGGGACAGAACCGACTGGTCTTCCCGAATGTTGCCGAGTCGGAGTGAGCCCGGTTCGCTTCGGATATATATATGCCGAATACCGATTATTGAAACCGATTATCTGGACCGATTCTGCTTCGGGTGGCTGCAGCGACGAGAGAGACAGATCCAACTGATCCTCCCGAATGTCGATCAGCCGGATGAAGCGCGAATTGGGGTTGTTGTCTTGAGACCGATCTGCACCAAGTGGTTACAACGAGCGGCGAGCAGCGTTTAATGACCTTTTCGGATGCTGTTTAACCGAGTGGAGCACGATCGTGTCAATGTTGCACAAGGGGATTTCACCTTGAGCGGTTACGATCACAAGGAACAGAGTACAACCGGCTGGCTTACTCCAAGCGAAGATGATCTAACGCGATGAGATGCAAGCCTCGTTTCTCTTCTTCTTCTCTCTTCTTCGAATGACGCAGGAAACCGAATGCTGTGCAGGCTGAGACGACGGCCGACAGCGGATTGAAGGACCGACTACTGTGCAGGCTCTGATACCAGATGTTGGGAGACAAGGGGCCGTCAGTGCGGAAGATCAAGGAGCATTCGATTGCTGTTGAGTATACCTGCGTATGACAGATTGTAGGTCGTTGTACAGAGAGAGAGAGAGAGAGAGAGAGAGAGAGAGAGAGAGAGAGGCACAAAAGACTTTCTTATTCAACAAAGCAACAATACAACACCCTACCTTACAAGAGGGTTACAAGGTCAATATATATAGTGACCGACTTAGGGCAACTACCCTTTATGCTAATTACACAAATGGCCCAAAGGGATAGTGTGAATACGTCCATTATACACTTGTATTCGACACTTTAACCCTTTAAACACGTTTGCATTCACAAGTGGAAGGATCAAGCATTCCATGTATAGATTCCCTTTATAATCGTACAATTTTAGGCAATTTTCAGAAACTTGATACACCAGTATCATATGTTTTAAATAGCATGTAAAATTTGCTAATTTTTTGAGATTTAACAAGTTTCAAAATGATCATTTCTAAAATTGAATAGTTTTTCAATAAATTTTTAAACATTGATGGTTTGTAGATATGAAATGAACTTAACTTAAAGAAAATCACAATGGTTAACTCAAGGCACAAGTTAAGATTAACGATTTCACCATCTTGAGGAGATGTAGGTTCCAAAAGTGGAAGTTACATCTCCAAAATCCTTAAGAGAAATTTTTTTAAGTATAAGAGGTAACATTGTAATCCTTAATGCCATCGTCTATAAATTTAGTGCTCATTAACATCCATAAATTCACAACTCAAGAAATGTATACAATATTCATAAACAAATTTGATAAATCCATAACTCCTAAAATGTAGACGATATTCATAAACTGTCAAAACTGCCAAACTTAGATGTAAACATTAATCAATTTGAACATATCACATAGTTATCAGGATATCCACAATGCTCTCCTCTTCTTCATTTTGAGAACTCCCCTACAAAATTTGTAAAGTAAATGGCATTTGCAAGGTTCAATTACCATGAACACAATTATTAATGGTTTTTTGTTAATCAAGGAAGCACATGTTCACCATAAGGTATACATCTTTATAGTATCGATGTCATGATAACAGTCACATCATGCATCGAAAGGATCATGACACTCACATTATGACTCGAAAAGATTTGAACCCACGACCTTGTTGTACACATGTCAAATCCTTAACCATTGTATTAATATTCTTATATGTATAGTCTCTAGAATATGAAATCTAATATCATAGGAATATTCTATATTACTCTACATTCTAGAATGACCTAGAATATTCTAGAGTGTTCTATACCACTAGAACCTTCTAGAATACTCTAGAGATCTTCTAGATTACTCTACATTCTAGGATAACCTAGAATATTCTAGAGAGTTCTCTATTACTTATAAATAGGGATCTACCACCCATCCCAAACCTAAATTGGTTCAACGCCATTTTGTAGCCTACTCTTTGTAATCCATTTTACGCTTCAATATAATAATTCTCTTCCAATTATCTCTCTATCTCTTTTTCTCTCTCTTTCTCTCTCTCAGTCTTGACAGTTTGAACCAATTTTTTTCCTTTCATCTCTTCGTCTTCCACAAACCCTAACAAGTTCTCTTCTTCCTTCTCCTCTCCCCTCATAAGCTATGGAGTCCGTGAGCAAACAAGAATACATGCGTGTTCTTTCTGAGCTCGACATGCTCACGAATAAATTTGTGGCATTAGAGCACGAGAATCAGAGGCTACTTGGAGATCTACAACACGTGAGCGCCGAAAAAGCTCAACAATATGAAGAGTTATCACAGCGGGTTCATCAACTTGAGGCGACTATATTGTCATTACGAGAGCAAGCGTCCGGGGCTCAGAACTCCCCTAGAGAACCAAAGATCAGCCTCCCTGCCAAGTTTGATGGTACGAGGTCTTTATTTCGAGGCTTTTTGAATCAAGTTCGTTTAGTTATTCAGCTACATCCCAATCGGTATCCAACTGATGCTGCTCGTGTGGGATTAGTGGGAACTTTGCTATGCGGTACGACGTTAGCATGGTTCGCACCACTTCTCGAGAAGAAATCACCATTGCTGGAGGATTTCGAGGCCTTTGTTAAAGAGTTTCAAGCTAGTTTCGGAGACACCGATAGCACTAGGACAGCGATAAACAAGATTCGAAGGCTCCGACAAGGAGATCGTCCCGCGTCGTCTTATGCAGCCGATTTCCGTCTCTTGGCATGCGATATCCCTTGGGATGAGGCAGCTTTAATGGATCAATTCCGTCAAGGTTTGAGAAATGATGTCAAAAATCTTCTTCTTACTTTCCCTGAAGATCCGAAGTCACTTACAGAAGCCATTAGTCGAGCTGTGCGATGTGATAATCGCCTATTTGAGCGACGTTCTGAGCGCCAACAAATGTTACGCCGCCAACCTGAACAGACTTACGCTTCCGTAGTCGCAACGCCTCCACAAGTTTCTAGACCCATTACAAGGGATGGCCCAACTCCGATGGAAATAGAGTCAACACAACGTCGTGGGCCGTTATCAGATGCTGAGAAGCAACGACGTCGAGCGCATCGCCTCTGCCTGTATTGTGGTGGTCCAGGACATATAGCTGTAAATTGTCCACATAAACCTAGGCGTCAAGTATACCAAGTAAGTGCCCATGAAAACCCTACCTCGAGTTCTATTGTTACTTCTAATAACATAAATAAGCCTCATAGTCCATGTCATGAGAACAGATTCGATGTCTTGAGTCAATTAGAGGATGTGTTAAACGAGTAAGTCCGGCCAAAATAGGAGCCATTTGGCTGGACCATCCTAGCTATGTAGAGTTAGTTCCTAGTCGTGGTTCCATTTCATCAAATGAAGTGAGTCGAGTTTTTTCAGCACAAGTCGAGCTTACCACATCTACATGTCATCGAGTCCTAGCCTCTGCCCTTCTAGATTCTGGAGCCAACTCTTGTTTCATGGATCGTGAATTTGCCTTGTCACAAAACATCCTCTTGAATAAGCTTCCCAACCCAGTAGCCGTAGGAGTCATCGATGGACGTCCCATAGCATCAGGAGATATAGTCGAGGAGTCCGAGCCAATTAGGATAGTTCTTGGCAATTTGGCAAGCATAATCTCTTTCAATATTATTCGTAGTCCGGACCACCCAATAGTTCTAGGTCTCCCCTGGTTTGAACTCCATAACCCGAAGATTGATTAGATGAAAAGAACAATTGAGGAGACTCGGGAAAAAAGCACAAATCCAGCATCCCTCTCTCCTACATGTGCTAATAGATCCCCGGAGTTATCGCCCATCTCTTTACGACAGTTGCGGGAGGAAGGGGGGAACGAGGCCATGTTCGTCTTCGCGATAGTAGCAACTCCATCATCCACTTCACGTGAGGCGGATATTAAACTACCAGAGAAATACAAGGAGTTTTCAGATGTCTTTTATAAGGTGAAGGCCAATACATTGCCGGAGCATCGGCCATACGACTGCCCTATTGACTTACAACCAGGGAAAGAACCTCCATGGGGCCCAATTTATAATCTCTCCCCTGTAGAGCTAGAGACTTTGCGGGAATATATTGATGAGAATCTGGCAAACGGATTCATTCGGCATTCTAGATCCCATGCTGGTGCACCTATCTTCTTCGTTAAGAAGAAGAATGGGACTCTTCGGTTGGTCGTGGATTATCGAGGGCTAAACAAAGTGACTATCCGAAATAGATATGCTCTACCATTAATCCCGAATCTTTTGGAACGTCTCAGTGGTGCAAAATATTTCACGAAGTTGGACCTTCGCGGAGCATATAATCTAGTTCGGATTCGCCCGGGGGATGAATGGAAGACAGCTTTCCGCACTCGCTATGGACATTTTGAGTATACAGTGATGCCATTTGGTCTCACGAATGCACCTGTTGTTTTCCAACATATGGCGAACGATATTTTTCGAGATTTTCTTGATATCTTCACTATAGTTTACCTAGATGATATTTTAATCTACTCAAAGACCCAAGAGGAGCATGATGCACATGTTCGTCAAGTACTGTGCCGACTCCGAGAATATGGTCTCTACGCAAAATTAGAAAAGTGTAGTTTCGGCCAGAATCAAGTGGAATTTTTGGGGTATGTTGTATCGTCAAATGGTATTGCTATGGACCCCATGAAGGTACAGGCAATTTTAGAGTGGCAAACGCCCCTTTCAGTACGTGATGTGCAATGTTTTCTCGGGTTTGCAAATTTTTATCGAAAATTTATTAAAGATTATTCCAAGGTTGTGCTTCCGCTTACTCAGCTCACACATAAAGATCAACCATTTATATGGAGTTCAGATGCATCCGAGGCATTCGAAAGCTTAAAACGAGCATTTACAACGGCACCTATCTTAGCACATGTCGACCCAACAAAACGCTTCATCCTTGAAGCCGATGCATCCGATTTTGCACTAGGGAGTGTCCTCTCGCAGACTGGAGATGATGGACAACTACACCCTGTCGCCTTTCATTCACGAAAGTTTGAAGCTGCAGAGATCAACTACGAGATCCATGACAAAGAGCTTCTTGCAATCGTGGATTCGTTTCAACAATGGCGACATTTCCTAGAAGGTTCTTCTCAGCAGATCATTGTCTACAATGATCATAAGAACCTGACTTATTTCCAAAATGCTCGAGTCTTGAGTCGGCGACAAGCCCAGTGGGCGCAATTTTTGACTCACTTCGACTTTATCATCATATATCGCCCTGGGATGCAGCAAGGCAAAGCAGATGCTCTTTCTCGGCGCTCTTATATGGAACTTCGTCTAGGGGAACCTGCTTTTGAGCATCAAAAACAAATCCTTTTGGGTCCTAATCGATTACGATTAATGGTAGTTAACGCCATAACAGCTCTTGAAAATTCCACTCTTCTTGATTCCATTCGAGATCATATGGCCACTGATGATTTCGCCAAGGATGTTTTGGATCATATCGTCCCGGATCGTGCTTCTTGCTCACAGTCGAAAAATCCTCGTAATGACTATTGTCAGTTCTATTGGCATGATGGTTTTCTATTTCGACAAAATTTATTATATGTTCCTGATGGTCCCCCACGGCTACAAGTTTTGCAACATTGCCATGACTCACCAATGGCTGGTCATTTTGGAGTTCACAAGACTCTAGAATTAATTTCTCGACGCTATTGGTGGCCTCGCCTTCGTCATTTTGTTGAGGAGTATGTTCGAAGTTGTGATATATGTTGTCGATCAAAGAATCCTTGTCACCGACCCTACGGCTTACTACAACCACTTCCCATTCCGGAAACACCTTGGAAGTCTATATCCTTGGACTTCATTACTGATCTCCCAGTTTCAAAAGGTTTTGATGCAATTCTCACAGTTGTTGATCGATTTACCAAAATGGCACATTTCTTGCCATGTACAAAGTCGATTACTAGTCAAGAGACGGCTGATCTCGTTATGCGGGAGGTATTTAAGCATCATGGTCTGCCAGATGATATTATTAGTGATCGTGGTCCACAATTCATCTCAAAGTTTTGGAAGCACCTGTTCAAACTTCTCCACATTTCAGTTAAGCTTTCTTCGGGCTATCATCCTGAAACAAATGGCCAAACAGAGCGTACCAACCAGACATTGGAACAATATCTTCGTTGTTTCATCAACTATCAACAAGATGATTGGGTTGCATTTTTGCACTTGGCGGAATTCTCTTACAACAACTCAGCCCATTCTTCTACAGGATATTCCCCATTTTTCGCAAATACGGGCTGTCATCCTCGATGGACGATGAATGCGCATCCAGAAGTTCCTACCAACCCTGCTGCCGAGGATCGTCTTAGTCGCCTCCAAGAAATTCAAGCTAACATTCTCCACAATTTGCATGATGCTCAATTTACACACAAGAGGCTTGTCGATCGTCATCGTCTAGACTCCTCAAAAAAGTTCCACATTGGGGATCATGTATGGCTTCTCCAACGCAACATCAAGACCACTCGACCTTGCAGTAAATTGGATTACCAACGTTTTGGCCCTTACATGATCACTGGTAAGATAAGTGATGTTGCATTTCGTCTTGACCTCCCTCCGCACATGCATCTTCATCCGGTGTTTCATGTATCCCTTTTGGAACCTTATACTACAAGTTCAATTCCGGGCCGTCTTACAACACCCCCACCACCTGTCGAGTTCTTGGACGGGCCTGAATTTGAAGTTGTTGCCGTTCTCGATTCTAAAATCGTGCGCAACAAGTTGTATTACTTGGTCGATTGGCTAGGCTATACCCCGAATGATCGAACGTGGGAACCTGCCACAAATCTTTCCAATGCTGCAGAACTCGTCAATGCATTTCATCGCCAATATCCTTGTAAACCAGGTCCTAATACAAACCCTACGACCCGTGAACCACTAGAACCTTCTAGAATACTCTAGAGATCTTCTAGATTACTCTACATTCTAGGATAACCTAGAATATTCTAGAGAGTTCTCTATTACTTATAAATAGGGATCTACCACCCATCCCAAACCTAAATTGGTTCAACGCCATTTTGTAGCCTACTCTTTGTAATCCATTTTACGCTTCAATATAATAATTCTCTTCCAATTATCTCTCTATCTCTTTTTCTCTCTCTTTCTCTCTCTCAGTCTTGACAATCGATATGCATCTTTTTTTCTTGTAAAACCAAAGATTTTAGTACAATTCGAGTTCATGTAAACCGTAAACCTCTTTTATTTGAAAAAAAAGAAGATTTCTAAACACGAACTCAATATATTGTATTGAGTTTATGTAAAAATCAAAGTTTTCATCACAATTCCATACAATGTATCAAATTCATATTCAAAGTTTTTTTCCTGGATTTAAAAAAATAAAAAAATCAAGCTTGAGTTCATGAAAAAACTACATTTTTCACCACAATTCAATACAATTTTAAAGTAATTTTTTTCAAAACAGATTTAAGTTTTCCAAAACAAATTAAATTTTTTTTAAATCTTTAGAGAGGAAAAAAAAACTTAAAACATGAATTCGATACATTGTATCGACTTGTCATTAAAACTCTGGTTTTTTCATCACTTCAAATTTGTTTTTAACAAAAAAACAAAAAGACCTGAAATAAATTCAAAAAAAAGCAAATTTGTTTTTTAAAAAAACCCAAAAAAAACACTTTAAACATGAACTCGATACATTGTATCGAGTTCGTATTGAAAAATAGAGTTTTCAGGATCAACTCGATACGTTGTATCAAGTTTGTGTCGAAAGGTTGACTTTTCAACATGAATTCGATACAATGTATTGAGTTTGTGTTGAAAACCTGACATTTCGACATGAACATGATACAATGTATTGAGTTCATGTCTTTTGAGTTTTTTTTTTAATTGATTTTTGTCTATTTATTTT
This sequence comes from Azolla caroliniana, assembly GCF_043228905.1. NCBI lineage: Eukaryota > Viridiplantae > Streptophyta > Polypodiopsida > Salviniales > Salviniaceae > Azolla > Azolla caroliniana. The sequence continues at coordinate 8,416,487 of NW_028230453.1, forward strand.
GGATCTTTTTGTTTTTTGTTTTTTTAATTTGAAGTGATGAAAAAACCAGGGTTTTCATCACAAGTCGATACAATGTATTGAATTCATGTTTAAAGTTTTTCTTTTCCAAAAAAATTTAAACAAATTTAAACAACATTTTTAAAAAATAAAAAACAATTGAAAACAAATTGAAAAAAAATACTATAAACATGAACTCGATACATTGTATTGAATTGTGGTGAAGATTCTGGTTTTTTCATCAATTCAAGCTCAATTTTTTTACTTTTTTATTTTTTTAAATGCGGGGAAAAAAACTTTGAGCATGTTTTTGATACATTGAATGGAATTGTGATGAAAACTCTGTTTTTTTTACATCAACTCGATACAATGTATGGAGTTCATGTTTAGAAATCTTCTTTTTTTTCAAATAAAAGAGGTTTAGGGTTTACATCAACTCGAATTGTACTAAAATCTTTGTTTTTACAAGAGTAAAAGATGCATATCAATGTTGCAAAGAAGTATGTTACAAAGAAGCACTTAATGTTGATCTTCATAGTTTGGTTCATCTACAACAAAGAAACATTTATGTGGAACTAAGGATGACAACATGAGCATAACTCAGGTGACAAGGAAACTTGCAAGAACTCAAGGTGGGGATATTAATAGCTACACATGTAGATGGCCATGACCTAGGGCACCAATTTTGCATTGGTAAAGTTTTGGACGTGGTGGTGCATTAAACCTTTGTAATACATCTATCATTGACATTAGTGAGGTGGATATCATTGTGTATGACTTTACACTGACAAAAGTTTGATGTTTAAGGATGACAACGATAGACATAATAAAAGAGATATTACCAAGTCTAGAAGATAGCTCAGATTGAAGGTAAACAAGATTTAGTGCACACATTTTGGAGACACCATTTGGTGAAGACAATGATTTGATTGGTACATTTGAAAATGAGGAGGAAGAGTACCAATTTTATATTAGCTATAGTAGTGATTCTCATTAAAGGAATGATAATAGTGATGCAAATAACTCCTAAATGTATTTTTTGTTCAACAATATGCAACAAATTTAGACAACATTTTATCGAATGAAATAAAAAAGTTGATTGTTTTGAAATCTTTTGTTTATGATTTCGTTAGGATCTAAAATACGACTAGTTATAATTTCTCCTTAAAAATACACAAAGTTACTTTTTCATATTTGGCCAAATTTTGGCATTTTTCAATTTTACCAAATGGTGAAAAGTTTAGCTTTTTCATCAAGTTTTCAAGAACATGTGATATTGGTATCAAGCCCCAAAATCAAACGGAATATTCCTTATCCTTCCATTTGTGCGCAATCCTTCCAATTGTGAACGCGAACACGTTTTTATTTCTTTTCGCTCCCACATACTAAAAATTTGATCTTGGAGGTTCCACACCTCCCCTATTCTGAAAGCAAGTTGAAACCAGGAGTCATACTTCCTCAAGACTTCTGACTTTGTGCTTTCATCAATTGTTATCCCCACTTCAAGCAGACACGTTCGCCGCAATCCAGGATGCAGCCTAGGACCAAATTTTTGCAAGGCATCAAGGCACTCGTGATGAAAGAATCTGATGCGCTCTATACATGACATATTCTTTCTATAGTCATTATCATTATTGTGATCCCAAGCTAGCAACTTGGCGTGTTCATGTGTAAGGCCAGCGTACACTTTACATTCTGCATATTTGAAGAACGGGACCGTAAGAGGATATTCCTTGACAAGTTGACGTTGTGCCTCGGTAGAGTGGGATCCTCCAATCACGTAGTATGTGTAATCATCAGTCGAACTATACTTGAAGTCAGCTATAATTGGGCACTGATCTGGGTCTACCATTACTATGAATGGCACTACAGTAGCATGTGGAGTTATCTTCATTTTGCTTTTCAAGTTCTGCACATGCATTGAATATGGCTCTCTTATCTCTAGAGCCTGTCTTCCTATTTCTAGATCAATTAGTGGCCTTTGAATAGAACAAATCAATAAGTGAAATAGTCGTTCCTTATGGACAAGCTTTGTCTTTACAATATTCTCTCTAATCCGATTTTTCTCTGAAGTGAGGATCCTCGAGGAAATCTAGCCACCTGGAGGAATTACTTCAAGTTGTGTGTCTTCCTCCTCATTTTCAATGAACTCGAGTACTTCGGGCTTGTCCTCCTCAAGATGTTGTCATTTCTTGTACTTCTTGAGTTCTACTTTTCATTTTTTGGCTGGCTTCGGTGGGATGCATGCTTGTGCAACCATGAGTTCTCCTTTGATATACGGACATAAAGCAACAATCAAATTGGTTTTTGTTTCTACATCTTTCTTTAAGGCTTTAGGGTGGTAGGAGTCCATTATAAAATTGCCTTCATCAACCAGGACTCTGTGCATCCCCACTGAACTATCAACATTGAAAAGCAGGTTCGATGATTCATTGGCCTCATATTCAACGTTCTTTATTTGCCCATAGTTGAAGGTCTTTCCCACTTGAAGCCGGTAGCTCTTGAGGCGAGGCTCCCCAGTCTTAGAGGTCCCATCACCTCCCGACTCAATCAAAGTTTTCCGAGATTCTGGCTTTTGCATGTGGTCAGAAGGTTTTTTCGTTGGGGAGGGAATCTTCAATTTGAAAGATGGTACCTTCTGACGTGGTTCGCTAAAAACAACAAGTAAAAACACAATGATATAAAAATATTCGTAAAAATAAACACTCTAAACCTTATAACAAAGGTAAAGTTCATGAAAACTAGTAGGAAAACACTCGAATTTAAGTGTAACCTTGTATCAAAAACACTTAAAAAAAGTTAATCAAATAGCAATAAAGTTACTATTTCTAGTATAACAATCACAAAATTTGCGACCTTTTGAATGAGTGTTGCTTTCAACGAGCACTCGATGGAGTGCATTGAGTTCACGTTGAAAACCATCCTCGTTCAACGAGAACTCGATGCACTGCATCGAGTTCCCGTTGGAAGAGGGAGAACTCTATGCACTACATCCACTTCTATCCCGCTTTCAATGAGAACTCAATGCAGTGCATCAATTTCCCGCCGCAAAAAATGAACAAAAATATAATAGAATCTTAAAAAACAGTTAAAAGAAGATACCTGGCAATTTTATTTCCCTTGTTCATGTTGTTGATGTCGACTCGAGTTGACCGGGGAGGCAAAAACAGAAGGTCTGGGATGCTCTGTGCTCTTGTGCTCCTTTGCTTCTTGAATGCGATAATGACAATGAGAAGAGGCCTTTCCTTTATATAATTTTTTTTTAATTATTTTTAAATTTGAATTATTATAGAAGAAAATTTTGAGCTATTTTCGACTCAGTTGAGCTTAGTTAGCCTTAGTCGAGATATCCTCAACCTCGAGTAAAAGTTCTCTATTCTCCATTGAGCCTTTTAAATTATCTAATAACTCGTTATTCTCTATCAACGAATATAACCATCTAAATTGCTGAGAATCAAGCTCAACATAGTGCAACGTGTGGACACACCTTTTGAGAATCGATGATTACTCAAAGGTCAAGAGTCACACCACTACTCTCTACACATTAACTATGTGTCATAGAATCCTATTCTATAACACATAACTAATGAGTTACATATTCCCCATGACTATGGGTCTTCACATTCCCCAAGAGAGAGTGGTTGTTGTAGTTAGTTAATGAAAAGAAAGGGTGACTATATATAAAGTGCCCTCCTCATACTTCATACTAAGTTGATTGTGACTCCTTGTAATGCTACATTTTGTATTTCCTATTTTACTTGTGAATATACACCATCTCCTTGAGTATTCCTTTTTCTATCTATCTTGTGTTCTCTCTCCTCTCCTCTAATTCCTCTCATACATACACATAACATACATCTCTTCCGCTACACAAGAATCATACCCGATTCTTTACATGGTATCAGAGCGGTTTGGTAGCTCAATCTAGCCCATCCACATGTGTTGTGTTCTACGCCAACGTTCAAGAAGAACCAGCTCAAAGTTATCGTAGTGTGACTACATAGCTCGTGTTCGAGAGAAGCAAAAGAAGAAAGAAAGCTCCATCGACAATGAATACTCAAATGGGGAGCGCTCTCCCTATCGAGAAGCTAGATCAAAACAATTTTGAACACGTTCGCGTTCAAAAGTGGAAGGATCGTGCATTCCACTTATAGATTCCTTTTAAAATATTTCGATTTTAGGTGATTTTCAAAAACTTAATACACCAGTATCACATGTTTTAAATAACATGTAAAATTTGCTATTTTTTTGAGATTTAACAAGTTTCAAAATGATCATTTCTAAAATTGAATAGTTTTCAATAAATGTTTAAATGTTGATGGTTTGCAGATATAAAATGTACTTAACTTAAAGAAATTCACAATGGTTAACTCAAGGCACAAGTTAAGATTAATGGTTTCACCATCTTGAGGAGATGTAGGTTCCAGAAGTGGACGTTAAATCAATTGTTAGACTTGAAAATGTTTTAACTATAAGAGGTAACATTGTAATCCTTAATGCCATCATCTATAAATTTAGTGCTCATTAACATGCATAAATTCACAACTCAAGAAATGTATACAAGATTCATAAACAATTTTGACAAATACATAACCCCTAAAATGTAGATGATATTCATAAATTGTCAAAACTGCCAAATTTAGATGTAAACATTAATCTTTTAATTTGAACATATCACATAGTTATGAAGGTATCCACAATGCTCTCCTCTTCTTCATTTTGAGAGCTTCCCTACAAAATTTATGAAGTAAATGGCATTTGCAAGGTTCAATTACCATCAACACAATTATTAATGGTTTTTTGTTAATCAAGGAAGCACATGTTCACCATAAGGTATATTGTTGTGCAACATACTTCTTTACAGCATCGATATTCATCTTTTACTCTTGTCAAAACAAAGATTTTAGTACAATTCGAGTTCATGTAAACCGTAAACCTCTTTTATTTGAAAAAAAGAAGATTTCTAAACATGAACTCCATACATTGTATCGAGTTGATATAAAAAACTGAGTTTTCATATCAATTCCATACATCGTATCAAATTCATGTTCAAAGTTTATTTTCCCGAATTTACAAAAATAAAATAAATTTAAATTTAAATAATAAAACAATAAAATAAGAAAAATAATCAAATAAAACCCAATTTTTTACCGCAATTTAGTACAATGTATCTAGTTCATGTTTAAAGTAATTTTTTTGAATTATTTTGATTTTTATTTTTACTTTTTTTAATTTTTGTTTTTTGGAAACATGAATTCGATACATTGTATTGACTTGTGATGAAAACTTTGGTTTCTTCATCACTTAAACTTTTTTTCTTTTTAAAAAAAACAAAAAGACTCAAAATAAATAGAAAAAAACACCAAATTTGTTTTTTTTAAAAACCCAACAAAAAAAACTTTAAACATGAATTCGATACATTGTATCAAATTCATGTCAAAAAGTTAGCTTTTCAACACGAACTCGATACATAGTACCGAGTTCATGTTGAATATTTTTCAACACCAATCGATACAATCTATCGAGTTCGTGTCAAAAAGTAGGCTTTTCAACATGAACTCGATACATTGTATTAAATTGGGGTGAAAAAACTGGTTTTTTCATCAATTCAAGCTCAATTTTTTTTAATTCTTTTTTTTATATCCGAGAAAAAAACTGTGAACATGAATTTGATGTATTGTATGTAATTGTGATCAAAACTCTGTTTTTTACATCAACTCGATACAATGTATGGAGTTCATGTTTAGAAACCTTCTTTTTTTTCAAATAGAGGTTTAGGTTTTAACCAGAACTCGAATTGTACTAAAATCTTTGTTTTTAAAAGAGAAAAAGATGCAAATCGATACTACAAAGAAGTATGTTACACAACAAGACACCTTATGGTGAAAATGTGCTTCATTGATTACCAAAAAATCATTAATAATTGTGTTGATGGTAATTGAACCTTGCAAATGCCATTTAAGTGGTTTATAAAATATTTTCGTGCTCTTTAATCACCACTTCAAGCACTTCATGTTGATCTTCACATTTTGGGTCATCTACATTAGAGAAACATTTATGTGGAACTAAGCATGAAAACACGAGCATAACTCAAGTGACAAGGAAACTTGGAAGAACTCAAGGTGGGGATATTAATAGCTACACATGTAGATGGCCATGACCTAGGGCACCAATTCTGCATTGGTAAAGTTTTGGACGTTGTCGTAGTGTGAATCACATACTACGTGAAATATGTAAAACACTATATCCGATTTAGAGTATGTGTAATAAACAAAAATTAAATATTAAAAATGTTTATTACGTGCATAGGGCAAGATTCGAACCCTGTACCTCCACGTAGACAAACCCCAACCTTACCACTATACTAGCATACTATAAATTTTAAAGTTATACTAAACATTATCCCATGTAAATATTCTAGATATGCATGGTACAAAAAGTTATTCATGCATACACACTCGAGTTAAAAGAAAAGATGAAAACACAAGCATAACTCAAGTGACATGGAAACTTGCAAGAACTCAAGGTGGGGATATTAATAGCTACACATGTAGATGGCCATGACCTAGGGCACCAATTCTGCATTGGTAAAGTTTTGGACGTTGTTGTAGTGTGAATCACACACTACGTGAAATATGTAAAACACTATATCCGATTTAGAGTACGTATAATAAATAAAAATAAAATATTAAAAATATTTATTACGTGCATAGGGCAAGATTTGAACCCTATACCTCCACGTAGACAAACCCCAGCCTTACCACTATACTAGCATACTATGAATTTTAAAGTTATACTAAACTTTATCCCATGTAAATATTCTAGATATGCATGGTACAAAAAGTTATTCATGCATACACACTCGAGTTAAAAGAAAAGATGGGATAGAAAGCTAATCATGCACATGCAGTGTGCATGAAAACTTAGACTTAGACTCTTCCAACACTATATAAGGAAGAGAGAAAGATGTATAATGGTTGTTGATTTTTTATAAGGATTGATTAATACAAAATATTTGTAGGATTCATGATTTTTTACCATCTAATTCTCTCTTACAATCTAAGTATCCATTAATACATTATACTCGTGGGATTCACAAGTTTCACATCTCCATCTTGCAATCTATTCATAACAAAACCTATCTCATATTCTTCTTCTCCTAGTCCAAAACCTCAGTGGTTCCCACCCGACTCACGCAACGATCCGGAGCCGAAAGGCACGACACAAGTGGTGAACCCGACGTGAACACGGGTGGCAAGGAGATGGAAAATCAACCAGAGGCTAACAACATGATGATGATGTTCGAGCGAATGCTTCAAGAACAACGTGGGATGTCGGAGATAGCGGTTGCAGTAGAGCAGCTCGTGCAACAGAGAGGGCAATTTAGCGGAAAGGACTTATCACGCTATCTTCGGGACTACAAGGCGGAAATGATACGATGCGGGATTTCGGAAGGACTGCAAGTGACATCCTTCAACCGAGTAGCTACCCGACAGGCTTCAAGCAAGTATCCACGGGCTACGACAACAAAATCCGACGTGGGAAGCGTTTGAAGAGGCCCTAAAGACCACATTTGCCATCGAGGATTCCTCTAAGGCAACAAGGAGAGGATTCGAAGATTAGGTGGAAATGCCAAACAAAGGGATGAAGGTCCTCGATGTGTTTACGGCATTCAAAAGTCGGTTCGGGAGGTTGTCCACGAGAGATCAAGCTATCCTCGCACCGAACAAAGTGATCATGTTCCTACGAGCCGTGGACGTCCAGAACCGGAAAGACCTTGGAGTGCTTCTGGAGGACACGACCACTAAGAGTGGCCTCACCGAAACATGGGAAAGCATGCGGGATATCGTCGCGCGATACACGAAGAGGGGGCAATGGCTTGCTAGCAAAGAAAAGAGGGTTTCAAAACCGATTCCGAAACCGAGATCCGGATTTGAAGACCATCAACCGAGGGCTCGGGAGACTACGACCGAGAAGGGAATCAACGCAACCACAGTGGAGCAATTGATGAAGGAGATGGAGAATCGGAAAATCGCGATGGTAAAGAAATCGGATGATCATCTCACAAGCTCCAAGTATATGGACCGTCGGTGCATATGGTGTGATAGCAGCGAACATGATCGGAGGGATTGCGACGAGCACAAGGAGGCGTTACGACGGGATCTTATCTACTACGAGGGAAATCGGATCCATTCGATGGACTCTCAGAAGCCACTCCGAACGAACTTCCGGAAAGTCGGCATGAAGAAGGTCCTCGAGGAGGAAATAGTGGCGAAAAGCAATTATGCGACAACTGCGAGAATACGTGTCAGTGAGTCATCAGGAGCAAAGGCGTCTTTTTGCCCGGATTGTCTAGAAAACCCCGAGAAGACCGACTCCAATGAGATTCGAAGCGCCGTTGAATGTATCCGGGAAGCTACGGGATGGGAGTGCCCCATAGATAAGAATAGCGTACATGCACTATGTCAGTTGCATAAAGTGTATGTGGATGAAAAATAACGGCGCACAGATGATGCGGCCAGACCATCAAAGACACCGGAAAGCTGGAACTCTGGAGGGAAGGGAAAAGAAAAGACGATTCCGGCATTCAAGCTCGCCTCAGACATAGAACAACAAATGGACTTGAAAAAGGTGTTTGAGGAGAGAATCCTCGATAGCCGGATAGAATTTTCGCTTCGGGAATTACTCGGAATAGTGAAGGAGTTCCACGATCTTGTTACCGGCCGGCAAGGAGTCCAAAATACGGAGTGAAGGAATTAATTAGATATGGTTGTAAATGAGCAAAGTGTGGACGGACGGACTGGAAACGGTATGCCGTTCCAGATCCGGACGGATCCCGAATAGGTGCGAGAGGCACCGTTTTGTACTACGGGCCGGAAACCTATTTAAAGGCCCAGACCCTATTGTAATAACAGCGGATAATTAGTAGAGCTTATGTTGTTTATACTTCTGTCTTGATTTCCGTTCTGTAATCACTGTTATATCTTACGCGTGTAATTAACCAAAGCAATCTAATCGTGTAACCTACGTAAGTCGGTGTAATCGTTGAATCTTAATCCTATGCCGTAATCACCCTTTGGTGAAGTGTCTCCGTGACACCTTGTGTTAGGCCTTGTCCGGCTAAGAGAATAACACAGTTTTGGACGGCATACCGTTTCCAGTCCGTCCGTCCACACTTTGCTCATTTACAACCATATCTAATTAATTCCTTCACTCCGTATTTTGGACTCCTTGCCGGCCGGTAACACATGGCACGCCCGTGGGACAGTACCTTGTACGTCGAACCCTTCTCGGCCCCTTCATTGTTCACCCAAATTGTCCAAAATAGTTTGTTCAAGAATTTCCACTTGTTCTTCCGGTTGTGGTTGTTGCGGCACATGCTTCTCTATCTTCCCTGTCTGGCGCCTGTCCATCTGGCCCGTGCGGCCATCACTATCTTTCCGGCCTTCGCTCACCATTTCTCCATCTTTCCATCTCTATTGGTCACCACTTATTCAGCCACTACTCGGTTGTTGGTTGTCTGGCCGTCGCAGGTTCGGCCACTTTGATGACTGTTCGGCTATTCCAGCCGTTGTCCGGCCATTCCGGCCGCCTCCATTCCGACCATCGTCACCTTTGTTTGGCGCTATCCGGTACCTGTTCATAGGTTGCCGTCTCTGTCTCCAGCACTTTCTGTTGTCCACGTCTGGCTGTCTCTAACTGTTTTATCGGCTACCTGTTGTTCGACCCATCTGGCCATCGGTTCCACTCGTTGTCATGTGTCTGTTCGTCCCTTCGTTTCAACATCATCTCTGATCCGGTCGTTCATTGTTTAGCCGCCACTATCGCACCGGTCGGTATTCAGCCATCCTTCTTTTGCCTTTCCGGCCCTTCTGGTCGGTCCTTCGGTTGCTTCCAACCATCTCCGTAGGTGTCTCTCTCTTCATTTGCCCTTGTCCAACGGTCTCTTTCCACTGTTCGACCCTCGGTTTGGCCGCTGCTTGCCGGCCTCTCCGGCCTTTTCCGTCTATACCTCGGCCACTATCAAGCTACCACTCCATTGCGGACTCCATCACCCTCTCTATTGGTTTTCGTCGAGTCGAGTCCGCGTGTGTGTCTCCGGCTCCCTTGTGGTTTTCCGGCTCCCGTCAGTGACTTTCTGCATCACGTTGTCTCGTCTGACTTCTCCGTTTCTGGCTACGTCGTGTCGGTGTCTTTGTCTCCGTCTGGGTTTGCCAGTCGCCTCTGTTGTTGTCTGTCGACCGCGCATTTCGTCTGACCGTTTGTCTGATCTGGTCCGGTTCTTCGTCTTTCTGGCTGTGTTTGTTTGACTGGCCGTGTCCTTCCGGTGTTGTTGGTTTCTCTGGTAGTCGATGTGTGGTTTGTGTCTGCATCTCCATCTCCGTCTTCTTTGACCCTTCGGTGTTAACCGACTTGGGTTCTGGTTCCGATTCCGGTTCCGACTGTCTGCGCGTTTCTTCTTCTGGAACCATTGCCCGTGCATTCTCAGCACATCCTGCCGGTATCCGCTCCACACACTGCGACTTTCTCCGCAGTCTCCTGGTGGGCTTGTCTTTCCGGTTGTGTTGGCACCGGTTCCCTCTGTGTTGCTGTTTGTCCAGCCGTGCATCTTGCACCACACTTTTGAGAACACGCACATTGTCGCTAACCACTTTCGGAAACACACACATGGACATTAATCGCAACCTCGCACAAACATTGTTGTCATTCATGCATTCCTCCATAAACTTCCTCCAACATCTTCATTATCATTTTCGCGTTTCGCCATTTCTTGCACTTAGTTGCTATGGCTTGCACATCCGCGTATCATTCTTCGACTCCGTTTCCAAAGGGGGGTCGCCTTAGTGGTCGCCAAAAGGTGTTATACGTTTTTTAGGGTTAGGGTTAATGAGAATGAGAAGGATGATGATTGATGACGAAGATAGACATGTTGTAATGGTGGAGATGATGAATGGTATGATGGTGAGAGATCATGAAGATTCAAGACAAGCATTGGGAAGCATTGCGGGGTGGGGGGTGGTGCCTAGAATGGCTCCACCCCCCTCCCAAGGGGGTTCAACGTTGAGGGGGAGAGAGAGAGAGAGATGACAAAGAGAGAGAGAGAGAAATGTTCATTCATTCATTCATTCCCCATAAAGGGGTTAAATAATACAAGAGGGGGTAGATACAAAGGGGTGTAAGCCCCCTAGAGCATTCATATTGGACACTCACTCACACCTCATCGTATCCCTCCACATGCACACACGTGTGCATGTGTTCACATACATATCGACTCACAATTACATTTATGTTCCCTACACATATACAACATCATCATGATAATATTCGACCCTCACTCATCACACTTGACTCTCCGTACAACTCGTACGGGGTAACACAATATGGCACGCCCGTGGGAAAGTGCCTTGCACGTCGATCCCACATGCCTTGATGATGATATTTCTTCGACCGGAACTTCCATCGGTCCTTTCAACGATCGACTCCCTCAATCGGAGTGCTTGACTCGACCATCTTTGTTGGTCAGCAAATCTTCCGCGACACGAACATTCTCGTTCTGTCGACTTACGAACTTCGTCATGGGTCCAAAAATGTTGTGTGTATGTGTATCTTCCTTTTGTTGATTTTGTTAGTTGTGTGTGGATCACATCCATTTCTTTTAGGTTGATGAGTTATCGAAATTTTGTAGGTACCCTTTAGTTTTAAAAAAAACAATTTTATCATGTACCCTCATGTTTTTTAAATCTATGTTTGATGCCCTCAATTTGTTTTTTTCCCTCTCTTTTTTCTGTTTGCTTTCTGCTTTTTCTGCTTTCTGTCTTTATATTTTTTCTCTCCTGTTTCTTCTTATGCTCTATGTCGTTCATGCCGTTCCTTCTTAGCCGTTTGTCTCAGCTCTAACTTCCTCGTCTTCCTCTTTCTTTCTGCTTTTGGTTCCCGCTTCTCTGTTCTCTTCCTTTCTCTCCTCTCTTCTTCTTCTTCATTTGCTTCTTCTTCTTGTTTTCTTCTGCATGTCTTCTTCTATTCCTCTTCAGTATTTGTCTTGTAACAGGCCTTCCGGAGGGAGGAATATTTCAGATCGATAACCCAACCTCGGAGCAACTCATCCGATATTTCGGTGAGTACTCTGTTGCCGGCAAAGGCTATCGGACGCAGGGCGGCGAAGATCCGCTATTCAGGGAGATAGCTCGAGTGCTCCATGAGTACGGTCACGTGTACCCCCGACCCCCTGTCATGCCAAAAAATCGGGCAGGGATGATCATAGCCACCTATGAAGGGATCAAGGTGGACTGGCCGGTGTTGATTGCAGACGGGTTGTGCATGGCAATCGACATGGTACGAGGGAAGGACGGCAAGGAGGGCCGGAAGCTGTGGCACGCCGTAGTTCAATGGATAACATTGCTCGTGCCGCCGGTCGAGACCGTCCAGCCAAAGAAGCGGCCAAGAGTATCGGAAGGAAGCACCTCGAAGCCGGCGTCCAAACGACAGCAGCTGCTGGCGTCGAAGGCGACGAAAGGGAAGAAACGGGTCCCAGAACCGGAGGAGGTGTCACCGGTCCGACCCGTCAAGATAACCTTACGGAGACCAGGACAGAAGGAACCGGAACCCTTGACGGCACAGAAACATGTCGTGACACAGGAAGAGGAAACGGAGGAGCCAGAAGAGCACCTCCAACGACGGTCAAGAAGTAGGACCGCCGAGACAGGAGGGGAGCGGTCGTACCCGCGAGAGGCAGAAACGCCCCCAACTCAACCTGAGCAAACCACAAGGGAAGAACCGGAACCGGTGCGTAGGGAACCGGTCTTGTCGACTTCTATAGAAGAAGTCAGTCCAACGGCTCCGGAGACGGCGAGAACCGGAACTCAACAGCCGGCGAGCCCAGCCAGAGCACACGGCGGCCAAGGAGTAGAACCAGAACGGCATATGCAGGCAATCAGGCCAGACAATTCCACAGTGAATGAGCCGACCCGACCAGTACAGCAACAGGGCACCAGTAGCATGTGGCTACGGTGGGTAGGCGAGCAAATCGCCGGAGTGGTCGAGTATATAGAGGCGGAAGAGAGAGCGCACCAGGAACGGTTGCTCGTCACAACCGTAGATCTAGAGACGGCCCGGTCCAGAATCCGGAGCCTTGAACAAGACTTGGACAGGGTCACAAGGGAAATGGCGCAAGTGGCTTTGACAACACAAGTCCAAGCACCGGTGACTCCGGGCAATGTACAGAATAAAGCGGCAGATCAACCTGTACATAGCAATCAAATCCCGGCAACGGAAACCGTTCCGGAGAGAAATGCGGCACAAGCCCAAGAGCTTGCGGATTTAAAGGATGAGCTTGCTGCCCAAGAAGCGCTGAGGAGCCGCGAAAGAGAATTGAAGACGGCAGCGGAGGCGGAACTCAAAAAGACTGCTGAGAATCTACGCCGGGCCGAGGAGGGCTTACGGAAAGGCCACCAAGCGTACGACCGGCTCAAGGAGGAGAAGGAGAAAATGCTGCAAGAGAAGGAGAGGCTCCGGAGGAACGCCGAAACAGAAGTAGAGCGCCTGAAAGAGGAACTCCGGCAGGTAAAGGACCGGGAGGACCGGAACCATCGCCAGATCAACGGCAAGCTCAAACAAAAAACGGAGGAATTTGAGCAATTGCACCGGGAGTATAAACGGTTGCAAACGGAGCACAAGGAACGGACGGATGAGCTCCGGCAAGCAGTTGATCGGACCGCAACCGCATTCGCCAAGGAACAAGCGGAAAACAGAAGACGGGTGGAAGAGGCGGAGAAGGTTCGGACAGAGCTCCTCAGGCAACAGCAGGCGGAAAAAGAAAGAGCGGCGGAGGTACTGCAGAGGCTGCAAACGACATATCAAGGGCAGCTAACGCGCTACAGAGAGCAGGCGGAGGATACGGCAAATCTCATCAAGCAGTTGAAGGAGGAGCGACAAGTGGTGGAAAGCAGAGCACAAATGGGAGCAAGTCGCATCCAGGATATCATGCGGGCCTGGTTGAACCAGACCAAGAGCTTGATTGACAACGGGTCCGTCAAATGGTGGACCAAGTGGGCCACGAACGCGGCGGAACTCCAATTGCTCCGGGCTGACGTAGAGAACCGGCGGAAGGAGGGAGATGATTGCTATATGCTGACTTCCGAAGACTTCACCGGCATAAGAGATGAGCTTGCCGAAGACTTTCAAGCCTTGGCAGAAGACCAATTAGAGCAAGTCCGGCAACTTGTAGCTCAGCTGGACGACGACAGGCTGGAGGCGCAGATCCAGTTTGAAAGCTACGAGAGGTCCCGGATCCGGGGAGAGAAAGAACGAGAACCAGTTACGGTCAACCTCAGTGATGAGGAACCGTTACTGGAAGGAGACCGGACCGGAAGCAGTCAAACGGAGATGCCGGAGCCAGAGAGACAAACGGAGCAGCCGGAGTCAGCGAAACAAACGGAGCAGCAGCAGCAAGCAGAGCAGCCGGAGCAGCCTCAGTCCCAACCGCAACCACAGCAGCAGCAGCAAGCACAGCCGCAACAACCACAACCGGAAGAACAAGTGGAAATTCTTGAACAAACTATTTTGGACAATTTGGGTGAACAATGAAGGGGCCGAGAAGGGTTCGACGTACAAGGTACTGTCCCACGGGCGTGCCATGTGTTACCGGCCGGCAAGGAGTCCAAAATACGGAGTGAAGGAATTAATTAGATATGGTTGTAAATGAGCAAAGTGTGGACGGACGGACTGGAAACGGTATGCCGTTCCAGATCCGGACGGATCCCGAATAGGTGCGAGAGGCACCGTTTTGTACTACGGGCCGGAAACCTATTTAAAGGCCCGGACCCTATTGTAATGACAACGGATAATTAGTAGAGCTTATGTTGTTTATACTTCTGTCTTGATTTCCGTTCTGTAATCACTGTTATATCTTACGCGTGTAATTAACCAAAGCAATCTAATCGTGTAACCTACGTAAGTCGGTGTAATCGTTGAATCTTAATCCTATGCCGTAATCACCCTTTGGTGAAGTGTCTCCGTGACACCTTGTGTTAGGCCTTGTCCGGCTAAGAGAATAACAGATCTTCTTGTGGATCTCGTGAAGAGAAAATGACAAAGTACGGAGGAAAATGCTCCAAGGGTGAATGCAAATACCATTTTAATGAATGACACCGAAGTGGAGGACGAAATTCCGAACTCCCACTACACAAGGCCACATTGGGCACGTGCAACTACAGAGACTCCGGTCCAAATCGGCAACATCAAAGAGCCCGTGCTAGCATTGATTGATCACGGATCGAAGATCAATTTGATGTCCAAGGAGTTCTACCGGAAGGGGAAGTGGCCTATAAATACTAACCATGGATGGAAGATACGGGCAGCCACTAAAGCAACGGAAGATCTATTTGCGGCTTGTCTGGATGTGACGGTGAAGATCGGGGATGTCGAGATCGACCAAAATTTCTTCGTACAAAATGAGGTCTCACACTCCTTGATCCTTAGGCAACCCTTTATCACGGCTTCACGGATGGAGATGAAGGTGCTCGATAGTGGTGCGGCTTTTGCACGAATTCAGAGCCAAAACGGAGGGAAATCCGTCCAATTCCTAATGGTACCGGCAAATCATGAAAGGAACAAGAGAGAGCTCTTGTCCCAAACAAGAATGGATTTTTAGAGTGGACTGTTGCGGAGTGGAGAAGTGATAGTCTGAGAAGCCCTGATACCCCACACAGGAAGAAAACTCTCGGAGCAAAACAAGTACGAATCGGTCCGGATGGGGCATCCACGTACACGGCCGTAACCGGAGGAATGAAGAAAGAATACCGAAAAGTGGAGGATAAGTTACGGTCGGCATCAATAATAAAAGAAGACGAAGAAATCGTGGGAATAGTCGAAGAAGTGTTCTATGGAAGCACGCTACAACGGCTTGAAGAGCTCGCGGAAGATACAAGCCAGCGAAACCGGGTAATTCCGGTGGAATCGGTCGAGATGTACGAGATCATTGAGAAAATGGGGCCGGATGCGCTCTGCAAAGAAGAAGCAATGGTAAGTACGAAATACAAGACCGTGGAGAAGAAGGTGAAACCGGCCGCGGGGCCACTACCCACCGATAGCGAACAAAAGAGGAAAGAAGTCTCGGGAGATCCGACACTTCAGAAGTCCGTGGATATCGGACATGTCTTCACGAATGAGACCCGTAAGAAACTTCGGATCAACGAAGGAGGTTTCCTCTTACAAAAAGAAGAAGAACGGTTTCGTGAGATGTTGGAGCAACATGGCAAAGCGTTCGCATTCACATCAAGGGAGATAGGATGCATTGATCCAAAGATAGTGGAGCCGATGGTGATCTTCACAATTGACCATGTGTCGTGGAACCTGAAGCCGATTCCGGTGCCACGAGCGCATATTCCGAAAGTCATCGATTTGCTCAAGGAGAAGGTGGCGATGGGGATTCTAGAGCCATCAAATGCTCCATACTCGAATCGATGGTTTATTGTTCCAAAGAAGAATGGATCACTCTGATTTATCCAAGACTTGCAACCAGTGAACAAGGTCACGATCCGGAACTCGAGGTCGGTCCGATAGTCGACGAATTTGCGGAAGCATTTGCCGGACACGCAATATACTCCATTGGAGACCTATACTATGGATATGACCAATTCCAACTAGTCGTGGAGAGCCGAGACATCACTACCATGCGGACACCGATAGGATTAGTCCGGATGTGTACACTACCACGAGGCGCGACGAACTCGGTCACACATATGATGAATGCAATGAACAAGTTGCTTCGAGACTGCATTCTGGAGATAACGATGTCGTTCCTAGATGACATTCCAATGAAAGGATGCGCGGTGGAAGAAAAAGATGAGACTAAGGATGATCGGGGATGCCAAAAGTTCGTAGTCGACCATATTCGTGATTGCGAGAAAGTGCTTCTAAATTTAGAAGATGTGCACCTAACACTTTCCGGGGAGAAATCGGCATTCGGGCAAGAAGAAATATTGGTAGTCGGACATCTATGTGGGCCCTACAGCCGAAGACCATCACCAACCAAGATCGATGTGATTCAAGCTATGAAAGAAGTATGCGAGTCACAATCCGAAGTCTAAAGGTTTCTTGGAGCATGTGCATTCTATCACATATGGATTCTGCACTATGCACATATTGCAGACCCACTCTATCACTTGTTGCGGAAGGGTAAGAAGTTTGAATGGAAACCGGAGCATACCAAAGCCATGAAGAAGCTCAAGAAATCACTACGGAGGGCAAAAGCACTAAAGAAGCCGAACTATGACGGACCGATCATAGTAACGGTTGACACAAGTCCAACCGGAATCGGATGGGTCATCAATCAAGCCGACTCGGATGGTTCACGATATCCGATCCGATTCAGAGCAAAGGTTCTCAATGAAAGGCAACGCGGGTATGCACAAGTCAAAAGAGAATTATGGGGAGTCGTGTCAGCAATCAAATCGGATCGAGATTATTTGATCGGAGCCGAAGTAGTGATCGAAACGGATTGTCTTCCGATACTCGGGATGATGCGGTGTTGCACGATACCGGATGTGGCTATGCTAAGATGGATTGCATATGTTAAGTCGCTTAACCCGGATGTTCGACACATCTCTGGAAAAGACAACGCGGTAGAGGATATGCTATCAAGGGCGCGGTTCGGAGATGAAATAACCGAATCCGATAATGAAGAAGTTTCCAAAGACTACTTTGCTTCGGAGCACATATGCCAGGTGAACGTAATCTGAGAATTCCGAGAAGAAGAATACAAGGGAGAAAGCTTGATGATCGGGAAGGTGCTACAAGAGATTGAGGAATCATCGGACGATAAAGAGAAGAGAGCCAAGATCCAAAGGAAGAAGAGGCAAGTCCAAAAGTTCTTCTTGAAAAATGGATTAATATGGAGGGAACCGAAAAGACCGGATGGCATACCACTTCGGGTAGTCGGGACGAAAGAGCAACGAAACCGGATAATGTCCGAGTTTCACGGATCCGATTGGGCTACAAATCGAGGAACATGGGCAACTTTTATGAAAATCAAACAAAAATATTGGTGGAAGAATATGTACAAAGATATAGCGGAGTTCACGGAAAGTTGTGAGAAGTGTCAAATCTACTCCAGAGT
This sequence comes from Azolla caroliniana, assembly GCF_043228905.1. Taxonomy (NCBI): domain Eukaryota; kingdom Viridiplantae; phylum Streptophyta; class Polypodiopsida; order Salviniales; family Salviniaceae; genus Azolla; species Azolla caroliniana. The sequence continues at coordinate 8,434,599 of NW_028230453.1, forward strand.
TCGACACCGAGATGAGTTGCATCCGACATTCTCACCGACAATCAACTTCAAATGGATGGTCAATATTGTAGCCATGCCAATCGGGATCAGACAAAAGAAGTACTTGGTGTTAGCTCGGGAAGATCTCACAAACCAAGTAGAAGGTCGAGCACTACGAAGGAAAATGTGTTCTGTGGTATGCCAATTTCTTTTGGAGGAGGTGTTTTGCAAGTACGGGTGCGTAGGACAAGTGATTGTGGATCGGGGAGAACTTGACTCTGACAAAGCTAGGGGATTCTTCGCCAAACATGGAGTTCGGTTAACACTGACAACGGCATACAATCTAGAAGCCAACGGGAAGATCGAACGAGGACATAGTCCGATCGTCAAAGCACTTGCCAAAGCATGCGATGAAAGGGTGAAGGATTGGCCGCAGATGCTCCCGTATGCACTATGGGCGGATCGGACGACGCATAGCTCCGTAACTGGTTATATGCCGGCAGAACTCATGACCGGACAAGCACCGGTAATGCCAACGGAAACCGCGATCGCGACATGGACAGTGCTTCCGTGGAAGGAAGAGATGAGCCGGGAAGAACTACTAGCGGTTCGGATACGACAACTAGAGGGAAGACTAGAAGATATAGCAGAAGCAATACGCCGACAACAAGAAGCGCGATTCCGGAATAAAAGCCGGTTTGACACAAAGCACCGACTACGACTGCGGAAGATTGAAGAAGGAGATTGGGTGATTGTCTACGATAGTAGTTTGGATCATCAACATACAACGATGCGGAAGTTCGCGAAAAGGTGGTTCGGGCCATACAAGATTCGGAAAGTTTTCGACAACGGAACTTACCGACTATGCGAGTTGGATGGAACGATACTACGAGTGCCTATAGCCTGGAAACGGGTGAAGATTTTCAAAAAGCGGACTGATGAAGAACCCTATGTGATCCTAGATAAGACCGACAAGGAGGAGCAATCGGACGAAGATCGTGGTGATGCGGAAAGCGAAGAAAGTGGATTACAACTCATAGTCGACTTAAGGCGAGAATCAGAGGAAGCTTCGGATTAAGGTGAATAGCAAGCATTGATCGAGGACTTCGGCACATACCGGAGGATGTGCGGGTTCGGAGGGAGCGAGTGTCGTAGATTGAATCACACACTACGTGAAATATGTAAAACACTATATCCGATTTAGAGTACGTATAATAAATAAAAATAAAATATTAAAAATATTTATTACGTGCATAGGGCAAGATTCGAACCATGTACCTCCACGTAGACAAACCCCAGCCTTACCACTATACTAGCATACTATGAATTTTAAAGTTATACTAAACTTTATCCCATGTAAATATTCTATATATGCATGGTACAAAAAGTTATTCATGCATACACACTCGAGTTAAAAGAAAAGATGGGATAGAAAGCTAATCATGCACATGCAGTGTGCATGAAAACTAAAGTTAGGAAAAGCATGATGCTTGCATGTGATAAACTTAGACTCTTCCAACACTATATAAGGAAGAGAGAAAGATGTATAATGGTTGTTGATTTTTTATAAGGATTGATTAATACAAAATATTCGTGGGATTCACAATTTTTTACCATCTAATTCTCTCTTACAATCTAAGTATTCATTAATACATTATACTCGTGGGATTCACGAGTTTCACATCTCCATCTTGCAATCTATTCATAACAAAACCTATCTCATATTCTTCTCCTCCTAGTCCAAAACCTCAGCGGTTCCCACCCGACTCACGCAACAATCCGGAGCCGAAAGGCACGACACAAGTGGTGATGCATTAAACTTTTGGAATACATCTATCATTGACATTAGTGAGGTGGATATCATTGTGTATGACTTTACACTGACAGAAGTTGGATGTTTAAGGACGACAATGATAGACATGATACAAGAGATATTACCAAGACTAGAAGATATCTCAAATTGAAGGGCACCAATTCTTCATTGGTAAAGTTTTGGGCGTGGTGAGGCATTAAACTTTTGTAATACATCTATCATTGACATTAGTGAGGTGAATATCATTGTGTATGACTTTACACTAACAAAAGTTGGATGTTTAAGGACGACAACGATAGACATAATACAAGAGATATTACCAACACTAGAAGATATCTCAAATTGAAGGCGAACAAGGTTTAGTGCACACATTTTGGAGACACCATTTGGTGAAGACAATGATTTGATTGGTACATTTGAAAATGAGGAGGAAGAGTCACAATTGTATATTAGCTACAGTAGTGATTCTCATGAAAGGAATGATGATAGTGATGCAAATAACTCCTAAATGTATTTTTTGTGCAACAATATGTAAAAAATTTAGACAACATTTTATCGAATGAAATAAAAAAGTTGATTGTTTTGAAATCTTTTGCTTATTATTTCGTTAGGATCTAAAATACTATTAGTTGTAATTTCTCTTGAAAAATACCCAAAGTTACTTTTCGTATTTGGCCAAAATTCGACATTTTTCAATTTTACCAAATGGTGAAAATTTTAGCTTTTTCATCAAGTTTTTCAGAACATGTGATACTGGTGTCGAGGTGTTTTGTGAAATGGCCAAAAAAGCCCCAAAATCAGACCGAAAATTCCTTATCCTTCCATTTGTGCGCGATCCTTCCACTTGTGAACACGAACGTGTTTTTGCATATTGGGAGTACAAGATGCACCAATACCTTGTCGGCCAAGGCTATTGGGGTTACATCAAAGGAGCACAAGAAAACCAACCCAACCCGAAAGACGCCAACTACGCAACATGGGAGCAAGCGGCAAGCTGAGTGATGTATTGCTTGGTCACATGTGTCCACAACCACATGCTCAGGTACATTCGAGAAGACGAGACACCAAAGGAAGCGTTGTCGTGATGTTTTGTGTCCAATGGGAGAAATTGTGAAATAGTGTGGCTCCACACACATTATACACATGATTATAAATATGAAAATTAGCCTAGTGTCTGATGACATTCAAGTGCATATAGAAGGGTGCAAGCAAGATTTGAACCTTGCACTTCTAAGATAGGAAGCAATTATCTTACCACTAAAGCTACTACTAAGTGCTTTAGATTTTATATATTTCCTTCTCATATTTAGTATTCCATAGGAAACAAACATACAAAACCGTGTACACAAAACCATGGTTTTAGCCTATGGTTTTATGCATGCCACAAGGAAAACCGTGTGCCCGAAAAAACCATGGGTTCAAGCCCATGGTTTTGTGCATGTTAGAAGGATAGATAAACCTATAAAAACCCTCGAAAGGCTTGTGTAATGGGGGGGGAATCAATGAATGGATGAATCAAACAATCTATGTATCAAATCAAAAATTAATAATAAGAAAACTTAGTTATCTTATTGGTGATGTGTATCTATCTATCTATCTATCTTAAAAACTTCCTCAATTTTTGTTTCTCTCTCTCTCACTCTAACCACATTAGTGCGTCATTTCAGTCGCCCATCATCCATAACCACTAGTGGATAGAGGCCCGGTGCTTGTCCGTGCTTGTGACGCGCACATTCCAACGTTTGGCACGTGTGTCACGCGCCACACGACAACGTGGGAGAATCTACGAAAGATTTTCACCGCCAACACAACCGCGAGAAAGCTTCAACTCCGCCAAGAGTTGAACAACATCCAACAAAGGGATATGTCCATCACGAGCTACACCTTGAAGATCAAGGAGCTTTGGGACTCGCTCGGCTCGATAAGCGTCAATGTGGACGATGATGAGATGGTGTAAATATGCCTCGGTGGCCTTGCACTATGGTTCGGCGTGATAAGGACCGTCGTATTAGCACGGGAGAATCCGCCCTCCTTCTTCGATCTTCAATCCATGTTGTTGGTCAAAGAAAACCATGTTCGAACAAGGAGCAACGCCTCGGAAGGCAACATGCTCTACATGCATTCAAACGGAGGAAGAGGACACAGCCAAGCAAGAGGCCAATTCAGCCAAGGACGAGGCGGATGAGGCCCGACTTACGAAAACAATTGCCAATTTCTGCATCAAGACGGAAGCCATCGAGGAACCTTTGGAAGAAGGGGGAGCTTCCATTCCGGTCCGAGCCAACAAAACTCAGTCGAATGTGGATATTGCTGAAAAGTCAGTCACCACGAAGAAGAGTGTCGTAAGAAGATGCGTGAGTCGGCTTCCACAAGCCGACAACTCACCAATTACGCCACCAACTCTGACTATGACGATACTGGCAGAATGTTCGTGATGAGACATAGAGAAAATTCTATGTCGGCTTCTACTTCAACTAGTGCCTCCAGTTCGGAAGACGTATGGTTCGTCAACTCCGGTGCCTTGAACCATATGAGATCTCATCAAGAATGGTTCTGAGAACTTCGAAAGCCAGACCGACCTGGCTATGTCAAAACTGGAGACAACACTACGCATCCGATTCGACATATCGGCAATGTCCCATTCGGCAAAGAAGGTAACCAAACTTTTATTAGAAATGTCTTGCATGTACCAAACATTACAAAGAATTTGGTCTCCGTTGGCCAAATTGTTGAGCAAGGGATGCAAGTACGATTTAATCGAGGCGGTTGCTTCATCGAAAAAGAGGGCCGACTCATCGCTCGTGGACGAAGAGAGGGCTGAATGTTCATTCTCGACTCGCACAAGATGAAATCGGCCATGTTCGCAAAGGGCACGAAAGCTGATTCCGACATACAGTTGTGGCACAAGAGGATTGGCCATATCAACCTCCAAAAGCTCAAGGCAATGCAATCGCAAGGAGTCGTCATCAGGCTCCTGACATTCAAGGAGAAAGAGATTGAAGGTGTGTGTGCCACTTCCCAATTCAGCAAGCAACATCGGCACCCATTTCCAAAGGAGTGGAACGTGAGCAAAGGCGTACTCGACGTAATTCATTCTGATGTATGGGGTCCGGCTCATACGGCTACATTCGGTGGATGCCGATACTACGTGGCCTTCATCGATGACTTCTCCAGGCACACCTGAATCTACCCCATGCGGCAAAAGAGCGAAGTGTTCGGACACTTCCAAAAATTTAAGAATGAAATCGAGAAAGCCACGAGCCGACATGTACGATGTCTTCAATCGGATGGAGGCAAGGAGTACTTCTCCGATGAATTTTCGGCTTTTCTACGGAAAGAAGGAATTCGGCGAAAGTTTTCGTGTCAACATACGCCACAACAAAAAGGAGTCACCGAACGAAAGAATCGGAACATCCTCAAAGTAGCATGGGCCATGATGAACGAAAAGCACCTACCAAAGTCATACTGGGCAGAAGCGGTTAACACGGCCGTATACCTCATGAATCAGTGTACGACATCGGGTGTGCACGAACTTACTCCACACGAGAAGTTTTTCGAAAAGAAGCCAAACCTATCACATGTTCGGATATTCAGCTCCATTGTATAAATACACATCCCCGATGAGAAGCGACAAAAGCTCGACCCGAAGTCGGAGAAATGTATCCTCGTAGGATACTCACTGGAGCAAAAGAGGTACAAGTGCTATAACCCCTCAAAATGTCGTTTTCAATGAGTCCGCATCTTGGTACACACCAAAGACAACTTCGACTCCGATTCCGCTCGACCTAGAATACGCCAAAATAGAGATAGAAGCTGAAGATCGGCTCATGCGCATGTTCGAAGAAAGCATGATTATGACAAGGCTTAGTGGGCCACAAGAGCCTCCGAATGATCAAAGCACATCTCGGTCGAGTCCAAAGCTGGACAAAGGGAAGGCAAAAATGTCGGAGTATGAAGACGATCACTTCGACGGCAACGAATCGACTCACTCCCTCCATAGTGAGTTCGAAGGCCTTGACATCCGGACAAATGGAGTGAAGAAAGCCTTAGTATCCGCAAACGAGAAACTCCACCGATCCACCCGTGAAAAGAACCCTCTAAGCCGATTCGGCTATAACAATTATATGGCGTAGCATTACGCCTTTATGATGAAGGTAGTAATAGTACAAGAGCCGGAAACCTTTTCGGAAGCAATGAAGGACCCGTTGTCGTGCCTTTCGGCACCAGATCGTTGCATGAGTCAAGAGGGAACCACTGGGGTTTTGGACTAGGAGGAGGAAGAATTTGAGACTAATTAGAATATAGATAGGTTGTAGGAAAGAGATATAGAAACCTCGTGAATCCCACGAGTGTATTGTATTAGATTAATCAATTTTAAGATAATAATATGAATTTAGATAGAAAGAGAAGGATATAGAAATCTCATGAATCCCACGAATATATTTTATTAATTGGTGTCTTTTAGAAATATATCCAAGGTGGCACCTCCATCAGATGGATGTAAAGAACGCCTTTCTTCAAGGTGAATTAGAAGAGGAGGTATACATGGTACCACCACCCATCTTCGAATCGCGTACTCATCTGAAATCCTTGTGCCGACTCAAGAAGCCATTCTACGGCCTCAAACAAGCACCGCGTGCTTGGCATTCGAAGATTATGCAATATCTTCATCAAATTGGCTTTCAAATGTCGAAATCTGACAACTCCCTCTACGTACGAAATGATTCTAGAAGCTCGATTGTCATCATCCTATGTGTGGATGATCTGGTTATTGGAGGTGAGCATTTAGTTGACATCAACAAAGTCAAGTCCCTCCCCTCCAACAAATTCGAGATGAAGGACATGAAGGACATGAAGGAGCTCCATTACTTCCTTGGAATCGAAGTAATTTGGATTTCGACCGGCATTATGATCTCTCAAGGGCACTACATCCTGAACTTGTTATACAAGTTCGGGATGGCTGAGTGCAAATATGTGGCAACCCCTCTCGATCGAAACCTCAAACTAGATGTCGACTCCGGCACAGACAAGTGCGAGCCGACTCAATATCGACAACTAATCGGGAGCCTCATCTATCTCACGATCACTCGACCCGACCTCAACTATCCGGTCAGCCTCCTTAGCCAATTCATGCAAACTCCACGAGATATCCATTTTGATTGCACTAAGAGAGTATTACGATACGTGAGCGGCACAATGGATTACGGCATCCTCTACGCATCGGCCACACCAATTCGATTCGAAGGGTACACGGATGCTAACTAGGCCGGTTATAGAGCTGATCGACGATCGACCTCTGGATTTGTCTTCTTGCTCGGTAGCAGAGCAATATCTTGGAGTAGTAAGAAGCAGCCTACCGTCGCACTTTCAAGTATGGAGACCGAATAAAGGCGCACAGTCGTAGCTGCATGTGAATCCATATGGCTCAAGAGGATTTTGTAGGATCTAGGCGTTCCCATCAAGGATCTGACTCCCATTTACTGTGACAACATGAGCAGTATATATCTGGCTTGGAACCCGGTGTTCCACGCACACACAAAGCATATTGAAGTGCACTACCACTTCATTCGAGAGCATGTTTAGGTCGGAGATGTCGATCTTCTACACATCAACACGAATCTTCAAATAGCCGACATCTTCACCAAGGCCCTTGGAGCCAACAAGCTTCGGCAATTCATGTCAGACCTTGGATTGACGATCCCTAACTTGCCAAGCTTGAGGGGGAGTACAAGCAAGAACTGGATACCGTCCAAACCAGGTACGAGCCGAAGGGGACACCGGAGATCGTCCGAAGCGGACATCAATCGAAAGGAACCGATCCGAGTTGAGCTTGAGGGGGCGTGTTGAGAATCAAGCTCAACATATTGCAACGTGTGAACACACCTTTTGAGAATCTATGATTTCTCAAAGGTCGAGAGTCACACCACTACTCTCTACACATTAACTATGTGTTATAGAATCATATTCTATGACACATAACTAATGAGTTACATATTCCCCATGACTATGAATCTTCACATTCCTTAAGAGAGAGTGGTTGTTGTAGTTAGTTAATGATGAGAGAGAGGGACTATATATAAAGCACCCTCCTTATACTTCATACTAAGTTGGTTGTGACTCCTTGTAATGCTACATTTTGTATTTCCTATTCAACTTGTGAATATACACCTTCTTCTTGAGTATTCCTTTTTCTATCTATCTTGTGTTCTCTCTTCTCTTCTCCAATTCCTCTCACACATACACATAACACACATCTCTTCCACTACACAAGAATCATACCCGATTCTTTACATAAATAATAAATGATGCCATGTAGAGTCCAACGATGATGTGGGGCAAAGTTCGAATTTTCTTTTTTCAATCGAGCCTTTTAACTTAGGTAGACTACGAAATAATAAAGTAGTTACAAATCATGAGGAACCTAGTTTATGTAATGTTGACGAGGATTGTGTCAATAAGCCTCTGAATTTTCAAAGAGTTCCTCGACGAGTGTTAAAAGATATAATTTTTTGTGTTCGGATCGCCAAATTGCATTTGATATATGCAAGCCATGTTGTGGGAATATTTTTCTTTCAAATTTTGGAAAGGAAAACTTGAGGGGGTTGCAACATAAGTATTTGTCACTTAATGGCGACGAACAAGATACTTTCTTGATTTCACATATGCAACTGTTAAGGACCACGCCGCAATTTCAAGTTCTCTACATGTGGAATATTACCTTTCACTTAGTATTAAGAGTTGTCGAGTAGCTTTTAAGATTGCTTTTAGCATTCGTAACATGAGGCTCTAGAGAATTCAACATCAGTTAGATAAGGGCCCGTGGGTACCTTTCAACAATACAGAATCTGCATGTAAGGGTCTAATTGGGCGGCATGCCGTGAGATGGATGGAGACATATTTCTTGAAGCAATGTGATGTTATGCCCACCACTGGAAGATTACATTTGTCAGATAACTTCACTCGTCGTGAGGTGTACCAAGCGTATAAGGATGACATGTTATTAGAAAGTGTACCTTACATACAATATCGGCATTTTAATTGAATATGGAGATTGAAGTTTAACAATGTGATCATACCCCGCAAGGTCCGGATGGGTGTTTGCTCTGTATGTGCAAGCTTAAAAAGCATGGCAAAGAGTGGGACAACATATGAAGAAATAAAAAATTATAAGAATTTATTAAAAGAATATCGAGGAAGTTAAATATTGGAAAGATCTAAACCTATGCACCATCGGCAAAAAGCACTTCAATCACCGGAAAGGTATATGTGCTTGATTATAGATGGGATGGATCAGAAGAAAACTTGTTTGCCACACTTTCTAAGGTTGCCCAAGGATATTGGAGATGAATGCCTAGTGCAGATGCACTTAGTAGGTTGTCTTCTATATTGTCAGACAATAAGGCCTCAAGTGTTCCTAACTTATCCAAATATCCACAATGACCCTAATCTTACATTAACAGTGATGCAAAGAGTTTTGCAGACTTGGAAAGGTTTACTCCCGCTAGTACTATACGTGCAACTAGACAACATGGCGAGTGAAAACAAGAACTCGACTGTGTTTGGTTATTTAAGCATGTTAGCAAACAGGGGTATTTTCAAAAAGATTAAGGTCAACTTCTTACTAGTTGGTCACACACATGATCACATAGATCAAATGTTTAGTCGGTTCTCCAAGAAATTAGCGAGATGTGATGCTTTCACACTTCCTATGTTGTCAAAGTTTATCATTGAAATTATTAAAAATGATGAAGGCAATCAAGTTCAATCCATTGTGGTTCATTGGTAGCATACCTCTTCCAAAGATGTATTTACTAGGAAGTACTCTTTAGAGATGGTTAAGGATGCCAAAGGCACAAGCAGAAAGAAGATAAGAAAGAATCTACCCAACACGTCTACTCTAACACTTGATAATGTCGACATACTCGTGTATGACTTCTCATTGACCAAAATAGGCCATCTAAGACAGACTACAATCAAGATAATAAAAGTGAAGGTCCCAAATGTGCATGTTGATGCATTACAGATACGAACAAGGAGTATGCCTCATAATCATGATGATGTTGGATTGCAATTGGATGAAGACAATGCATTGGTTGCTAGTGATGATGAGGATGAGACCTCACAAAGCTCTTCTAGTTCATTAGGTGGGTCTAAAAGGGAAGGTGTATCTTTGGGAAGTGATGGATCTCATATATGAAATGTAAATATTGTATGTTACATCAATATGGTGATTCACAAATATGTATATACATGTTAGTCATTTTGTAATTTTTGTATGTTCTCTTGTAAATTTCGCGTGTCAATTATTAGGGGCATTTTTTGAAAACCCTAAAATTTTGGACATGGTATAAATCAATTCAATTTCCAAAAACTTTTATGCATGTGATGGTCCTTTTTGTGAAATGACCTACTTTGTGTCTTTTTTGGACAGATTGTTCTTAAATTGCGACATATTACCTGTTTCAAATGACTCGGTGTTCCTTATGTTCTAGATAGTCCAAAACTATTTTCCTTTTTTGGAGTTGTTGAACGAAAATTGTTGGGCATTTAGTAGGTTTTTATAAAAGGACGAAGGGGATTAATATAGCAACAGTCTTCTTAAGCCATAACTATGTAACAGTGTAATTGTCTCTTACTCTTCTCTTTATCTCTGTGTATACTCTCTTGAATAGGAACATAGCTTCATATCTCCATCCTGTGCTTGCTTGCTAACTCCATAGTAAGATCCACACACGCTTCCGTACTAGTCAACCCATCATCACACAACAACCAACAAAGACACATCTAGTGTCAACAATTCCTCTATCCATATTCCTATATGTTCTTGTCCGGAAGATGAAAGGCTTATCTTTGTGTTAGTTCACTTTGTCAACTGCAGAGGATCTTCAACCCTCGCGCTCTGATACCATGTAAAAGAATAGTGTATGCAAAAGCTTGTACATAGGACACAACCGTCTCAACCAAACACTAGAAGACAATTAGGTAAAACACAGGGATGGGGAATACACAGAGAGGGAGAGGCTGGGAGAGTAGACAACAAAAAATGATATTCAAAAACATGACTCAGTACTCAATACATACAAATGTGCTCACGGAGCCCTTTATATACAAGCCTTGACAATGGGTTGACACAAGTACTGACAAGCACTTTAATGCTCACATAATAGCATCTGACACTGATTGTACCTGATATTCCTACTATTAAGAATAGGAAAAAGGCCTCCAACGGCTTGTCGGCTTTCCCGACCGATCCAGCTGTCGGCTTCTTCAGCCGATAAGGTATCCTACCTTCAACCAGTCCAACTTCATGTTGAGTTGGTCTCTCAACACCTTTCAAGTAGCACACGCACACACGTTTACACACATCTTGTGCTTCATGAACCGATGAAGTTTTCTATGGGTAAGTGTGCTAAATTAGCCCCATGCTTTTGTGTACCTTTTACAGTCATCAAGCATATTAGTTCATCTCCTTATCACGTCGACCTTCCAACTCGCATCAAAGTTCATCTTGTCTTTCATGTTAGTCATCTCAAAAAGCTCTTGGTTTTTTATGATAATCCTAATTCTATTAAAACCCTAGTTACTTTTCAAGATTTAGCATCCAAATCTCATAGGTATTTAGCATCATACATTCTCGTTACTTTTCAAGATTTAGCATCCAAATCTCATAAACATTTGGCTTCATTCATTCTAGATACTTTTCAGGATTTAGCTTCATACACATGTGCTTTCTTCTTCTTCAAACCCAAGGTACAATCCATGTCTAAATTTGCTATTACGGGGCACCAATGAGGGATTCGGATCCGTCTCTCTCCTTCACTAGGGGTTGCTTAGGTGGACTAACACCTTTCTTCCTTACTTTCTCATTAATTTTGCTTAACGTTAATTTAGATTATTACACTCTTGTACTTATTTTCATCAATCATAGTTAAAGGTTCAAACCACTTCATTGTCATTATAGCTTTCTTTTCTACTCAAGGTGCTTAAGAATATCCCCCTAGTGAGGGTCTAAACAATGTCACACACCAACTCTTGTACTACATTCATCGTAAATAAGAGAACATTGCAAACCCCTTCATCCAATCTTTGTCTTGTTCTCCATTCATCGTAAAAAAGAGAACATTACAAACCACTTCATCCAATCTTTCTCTTATTCCCCAACTTTTGGTTTTCTAGACAACATCAGACACCCATTCTTGTACTACATCCATCATAAACAAGAAAACATTGCAAATGTCTGAACATCCAATCCTTTGTCAAAGTGCCACAGGCACTATAGTCAGGCAAACAGCCGACCTACGATAGGCTGCATATATTCGGATGCAAAGCCTACGCATTCATCCCCAAGGATAAAAGAACAAATTTGGCACCCCATGCAACGAAATGCATATTTCTCGGTTATGGAACCAATGGGGAATTCGGCTACAGGCTATGGGATCCTGAGAACCAGAAACTGATCCGGAGCAGTGACGTAGTCTTCAATGAAGACTCTGTCTTCTCTCAGTGGAACCAGCACAAAATTGTTGGTAAAAAGGTATCCTTCCAAGATGACAGAGATGTCGTAGAAGGACCCACCCACCGGGCCAACTCAAAGATTCGACAAATAGTCAAACTCGAACAAGCCGACAACATACCTACTGATTCCGAATCGGTAGGAAGTCCACTAGTCGAACTCGAAGACAAAGCCATCAACGACAGAGCTGATTCGACAAGAGTTGAAGCAAGCAAAGTCAACAAGATGCAAGTAGGAAACAAAACCAAGTTGACAAACTCCATAGGGGAGAACAATGTGACACCACCGAAATCCCGACATGGGGGCGGGTCACCTAACAAGACTCCTGACACAAACGGTTCAACAAGTATCGATCGACCTACAGAATCGATCAAAGACTCCAAACCTCTTAACTCGGCACCCAGGAGATCTGGACGAGCTCGAAGGCAAACAGAGTTCTACCAACTAGGCCTCGACTACGTCAACTACACTGATGTCGGTGAACCAAGCACATATGAAGAAGCTATGACCGCACCAGACGTTGAAACATGGCTACAAGCCATGGAATCCGAAATGGACTCGATTCACCAGAATCAAACTTGGGAGATGGTCGAACTACCAGCTAGAAGAAAGCCGCTACCTTGCAAATGGGTATTCCAATACAACTATGTATCTGACTCAGAAAAACCCAAGTACAAAGTTCGGGTTGTCACGAAAGGGTTCAAGCAAGAACATGGGATCGACTACAATGAGATATTCTCACCAATACTCAAGTTGACCACCCTCAGACTCCTACTAAGAGTTGTAGTGACAAAAGATCTTGAGCTTGAGCAGATGGGCGTAAAGACGGCATTCCTACATGGAGATCTGGAAGACATCTACATGTCTCAACAGGCTGGCTTCTTGGCGACGGGGGAGGAAAGACACCTCTCATATGTCGATTAAAGAAAAGTCTATATGGCTTGAAACAAGCACCGAGGATGTGGTACCAAAAGTTTGACTCTTACATCAAGCAACTTGGATACTTCAAAACTGACTCCGACCCATGTATGTATGTTCGGCAACTAGCCGATGAGTCCAGGATCTATCTGATCCTATATGTCAACGACATGTTGATTGCAGGAAGCAATCAAGTAGAGATCGGAAAGCTGAAGCGGAGCCTTCACGACAAGTTCGCGATGAAGGAACTCGGACAAGCCCAACAAATACTGGGCATGAGGATCGAGCGAACCGACTCTCCCAGTCCGACTATATCCAGAAGGTGTTGAAGCGCTTCAACATGGAGAATGCGAAGCCACTACCAACACTACTTCCGACGTTGATCCGATTATCGGATAGAGACTCTCCTTCAACGAACAAGGAGAGAGAGCTTAATGGAAAGATGCCCTACACATCGGTCGTAGGAAGTATCATGTACGCAATGGTGGCGACCCTACCCGACCTAGCCTATGCCATAGGGGTGGTCAGCCAGTACATGTCAAACCCCAGACAGAAGCATTGGGAGACCGTCAAGCACATCTTCGGGTACCTAAGAGGGACCGAAGATACACAGCTGACTTTCAGTTTGACAACCTCAACCAAAGTTGAAGGCTACACCGATTCCAACTATGCTAGAAATACATATAATCGGAAATTGACATTAGGCTACATCTTCACCTATGGTGGTGGTGCAATATCATGGAGGTCGAAACTTCAAAAGTGCACGGCTCTGTCTACCACAGAAGCCGAGTACATAGCGGCATCAGAAGCAGCAAAGGAAACGATTTGGTTGCACTGATTGTCTGCAGACTTCTCAGATACAAGCAGAAACGACCGGTTATCGCCAACCATCCATTGCGACTCACAAAGCACAATATACCTCATCAACAATCCCGTCTACCACGCAAAGACGAAGCATATTGAGGTGCGGTATCATCACATCCACGAGCTCGTAACCGAGAAGAAGCTCGAAATCCGGAAAATCAACACCGAGGTGAATATCGCTGATTGCCTGACGAAGCCACTCCTAGATCTACGCTTCGAAGCATTAAGGACGAAGATGAGACTACGACAATCGACCAAGCAGAAGAAAGTCGAACGAGGGACAATAGGTAAGACCTAATCAGAACAACTATATCTACAATTACTATACCTCTGCCGACTCGGCCGCATGCTGACTAACTTGTACTGTAAATTTAGGATAATCTTATAATCTAGATTTACGGGGGAGATAACCCCAAACATTTGTATACACAAGAAAGAGTAGTCCTTTTACGGGGGAGTTTGTTGGCATAAAAGACCGACTCCTTCCAATTTGTATCCATCCTAGTGTGAACTTGTCCACATAGTTAGGGCTTAGTATATAAGCAATAACCTAACGTTGTAAAGTATACAGATCCACATTGTATCAAGTCTTTGAGTGAGAGAGAGAGTGAGAGAGTGAGAGAACGTAATAAAGCTTTCCATTAAAGCTCGTTTCTGTGTAAGTCTCCACCCTCCTCCCTTTCTGTGTTGTTTTCGGAGTACGCAAACAGGTTCTCATACACACACACCTACCAAACCTTCCACACTATGTTAGCTCCTAGGTCAAAGGTTGACCATTGTCGAACATATGTCAACATTGAGGTTTCCCCAACACATGGATGAGCTCACAAGTGCAAGGTTGAATCATTCCAAACAAGGTATGTTTTCCCAATATACGCAAGTGTTATCTCCTAGGTCTAATGAAAACCATTGACAACTTGAAGCATCATAGACAATGAGAACCTTACTCATCAAGAATGAATGTATACATAGATTATCTCATTGTTAACCATCAATATATATATATACACACACACACATGTGTGTGTGTGTGTGCGCCCTCGCACGACTACAAATATACAACACTTATAATGAATGGTCAACAATTCCCCTACCAAATGCTTCTCAATTTATTCACTCCAGATTGCTCATTGAAAGAATGGTCCATGGGGTCAATATTAAACCAAAAACAAATATATACAAGCTTATTTCGAAATCCCTACAGTGCTCAATTCACTTGGAATTAATCCATCTTGGCATAAGTGGGTCTCTTCTATTTAATGATAGTGAGACATCAAGTTGTTTAAAAATTCTCTACATATACTATATGAGAACAACAGTTCAAGAGTATCCCCCTCAAGCTTGAAATTCTTGCTCCCCTAAAGATGCCATATTTGTTAAGAGTGACGCCACTTCTACATGCCCAACACATGACAAACTAACATGTGTGTTATTAAATCTATATGAAAATTGATATTATAATGTTAATTTAGTATGGTTTAAGACGAAGCTTTACTATCAACAAGAAAAACAAGATCCATATTGATATACTTATTACTCTTTATATAGAATATGTACCATCACTCCATTTTAGATTTACTTTATATTTTATATCACTTATGTGTAGGTTGTGAGTTATGCCCATGCTTGTCCATCATGAAATATATATGGGAGTCAAAACAATCTAGAATAGTGTTGTGATATATTATCCCTAGACTACCTTAAAGACACACCGAGAAGGACAAAAAGATATAGCAAAAGCAAAAGAGATCCCCTTTGAGCTGTAGGAAGTAAAAACGCTTGAACTAACATTTTCTTACTCACCACGATATTACAACATACCAAATCAGCCAGAAAAATGTTTGCTATAGTAGGTACAAATTTAGCAAGGAAATTAAGAGACACACTATGATGAATATTTATAACATTGAAAAACAACATTGACATAGAACAAGGTCAAGCTCTCTTTAATGTGGGGACAAAACACAATAAGGTAGGGTATAGATGAATATGATCTTTCATCTTTTTTTACATAACTTAGGACAAAACAAAGATGTTTATTCAAATGCTCTAGTAGCAATATATTGAACAAGATACTATTATACTAACATAACCAATAATATCAATTGGATGGCTCATGGAGTACATGATAGTGAGTAAACTCACGCTCAAGCTCAAACGGTTTGTGTCAATTGAATCAACAGTATGTTATATGCATGCATGATGTCCAATAATATAAAAAGAGAGATTTCATGAAAGAGATGGAGTGACATATGAACATTATAAGACACTTCATCTATTAAACATGTAGTGAGTGAAAGAAATTGCATCACAGATTCTAATAAATTTGTTTTTTCCCAATCTCCAAAAAGTTATGGCCCCAAAGAATGTGTGGGCACATTGGCATATAGGAGCATGCACACACAATAAACCCATTTTTGCTTTTAACATGAGTAGGACTACTCACTAAACTATGAGTTTTGAAGAATTATATGAAGAATGAATGCCTCTTCTTTTGTCATAATGAATATTGAGATCATATAATGTAAAAGCTTTGAACACCCACAATTTCTAGTCGATAAGTTCATTCATTAGTCATAGATAAGAAAAATATTGTGATAACACAACTTTATGTGTAGTTAATTAAGAATGGAGAACACGTCAAAAGTCCCCTAAGTTTTTCACAATTTATCAGAATATCCCTCTGCTTCAATTGTTTTGTTTACCCAAGAATACCACTGACCTCTTTCAAAAATTATCATGATACCCTACATTTATTTTTACTTTATCCTAGAATACTCCTAACTTCTATCAAATTAACACAAATAATGAAATGAACGTTAACTACTTAAATGAAATTCCCATAATAATCCCACTTTCTAATTCAATCAATTTAAGCCAAATACCTAGATCACCTGAACTTTTGAAAATTATCATGATACCCTATCAACGCATTTAGCTACATTAATTGCACTAACAATAAGTTACTAATTTAATTATGAAAATGCCAATGGTATTTTTAGTTTGTCTTTCCTTATAAAATGGTCATTTAAAAAAAGTTTGCCTACTGATTCACTTCTACAAATGTCAATAAGATTGATGACTTTGTAGGTTAGAGAACTTTATATAATAAGAACAACATGAAGGTCTTAGGTGACTATACAACTTTCTTATATTTCACACATGGGGTTATGTTTATCCTTAAGACTAGTATACATGTATGATTGTCATGTTGGGACTACCTTGGTTGTCATATTATCCCACGGTCCACCCTTGTTGAAAACAATTTCACTTCAAAAATGAATATAGGAAATAATTTATGGAGTGTAGCTTCTTCTTCCAAGTTGGTGTTGTTGACCAACTTGTTAAGCCATCAACATCTCACCGCTTTAGTAGGAACTTACAATAAACATAATGATGTGTTTGCTTGTCTTGCAAGTGTAAAACAAGTTCCATATCATATGATAACACATTACATGCATTTGATATATCATTACAGGTGCAAGACTAACGGTTTTGAACACCCTACAATACTCTAGTTGAAATGGATAACATGAGAAACATGAACCTTATTGAACAAAGGTAAAACCAACTTGCACTGGTTCGCAAATCATGTTGACAAGTTGTCACGAACTTTGGTATGCATGTCTTCACCTTTCTTGAAGGTAGCAATTTAATTTATATGTTGAATAATTTTGTTGGTCTTTATTTTATTGTTTGCTTTTAAACATCTAGGACTTCCATCTTGGAGTAATGTAGTGGATATTGCAAAACCACTACCCTCAAATTCCAACACAAACAACTTATTGAGAGACAATATGTTAAGAGTCTATTACTAATCAATAGAGCAAAATAAAGTAAAAACAAGGTAAATAGATTGGATAGAAGAACCTATTCCACCTGACCACTCCCGAGCTATGATCAAGACATAGTCAACCTACCACTGATGTCAATTACTGCCGGATATTAGGATGACTAATACCTTGGAAGAGATTAACATGATCGTTGTGACGAAAGCCTAGCCCACACCACTAGTGTCTAAGGCCGTAGCATTCCAACATAATATCCTTATGAGGGTAGCTAAGCCCCATATTTTTAACTCTCTAGGCTTCTTGAATAGATGTGCCGTTCTAAAAGACTCTCCATTCATTGGTTGACAAGCCCATGATAGTGCATGCACCTATCATTCCTTCTATCCAATCACATTAGTCCCTTTCTAACATTAGTGAACATACCCTTCACTTATGTAAATATTAGTGACCTACCCTCACCTATGTTATGTGTACATAACACAAAATAGGTAGCAATGGAGTGGTAGAGATCTTAATCATCTTTGAAACCCTACGATTCCAAAGCATCCCCATACAAAGGAATGACCCTTATTCCTTAATTGGGTAATCATGGTCAATGTCACTCAACAATGAGTAGGGTGGCTCTTAACGACGGCTAGGACAACAAAGGCAATAGTTGACGACAACTAAGAGTGTCAAAATTAGAATCGAGAATGTGGGGGAAACACACCTCTTTTTCATTGTGTCTAAAAAAAGTGTTCTTTTCCTTATAAAAAAAAGGAATTCCTTTCTCAAAAAGCAAGCACTATCATGACTTTTTTGTGACACAACAAAAACGTGATAGTGACTCTCCTTCCAAACATCCAAAATATAGTCATGTTTCTCCATGCCTTAGTTTTTTTACCTAGGTTTCAGACATAGGAGCTATATTTAGACCCTAGGCCTTCATACACTAGTAATTGTCATGTTGGGACTCTTTTAGTCCTCATAGCATCCCTAAAGCCAAACTCAATTGGTGTCATATCCATTGAAGATTATTTTCTTGGATTTCCAATCTTCAATAGTGGATCATATCCATTCCTAATTCATTAACATGTTTTCCAAACAGATTCCAATAATTATGCTATTAAAAGATTTACATACGATGGGATGTGGATCCTAATATTTAGAATAAATGTAAATCTTAAATCATTTTGATGGGGTGTGAAAGCCTCATTGACATGTATCATAATGGGCGTAACCCTCTTGAGTGAGACATTGGGATATAGCGGTCAAAATGGTGTGGACATGGATGAACATGACATGTGAAATCCATGTATTAAAAATAATGGGAATGGCCATTTATTAGACATACTAGGCTTGAATAAATTTTATTGCCTCCCTTTTTCATAGGGTGCCTAACCCATCACAAGTTCTAGTGGATGTACTATCAAAAAGTGGTCGGGGGTCAATATGTCATTTCTTATCTTCATAGCTGATTTCATTCCATTGTCGATCAATTTAAATGTCCTTATATTTGTCACATTATTGTCTTATCCATCCTTTTTTCATGGAATGAAGTATGTGAATAATGCATTTTGTTATTATAAATCAATAGTCATTATTTTCAACTCTAGGTAGAGGAATGAGAATTTGTTAAGCCAATTTCTTAGGGGTTTAGACTAGAACCCCACAAACTTGAGGTTATAAAGTGCTCAATCTTAACCTCCTACATCATCATTTTAATCTATGTCTAAATGGGGAATGTTTATATATTATGATTAAGCATATAACACACTATTTCTAACTAGTTTCTAAACTGACAATTTTGCTTCTTTTATGGCACTTACATCACCCTCAATGTTTATTTCTCGTTATTCTTATTGTTTTCATGTAAGAAGAGAAACGACTTGGGCACGATCCGAATATCTCAACTTATATACTTGTTAAAAACCTAAATATTATTTAGTATGATGTCTTCTTTCTCACCAAGGTACATCAATGAGCATATACCATGTAAATCTCATATTTATAATCGATGAGATGAGTGACCCGTATTGATATACTTGATCAAAGTCAATTCCTAACTTATATATTCATTTTTCCATGTGACTTCACTTCAATATATTTAATTTCATAATTCTATCATTCTATCTTGAGAAGTTTTCATATCTAAAATGCATACCTCTCTCACTATTCTAAAGGCCGACTTCCTTAAGATTTATTATAGAATCTAATATTGTGCGATGTTTTATTAGAAATTGACTATAAAGGTACTCATTGTACCTCATTATTATATCTCTGTGAGATAGAACTTGGTGTGACCGCATGCATACACAAGGACACTTTTTGAGAGTTTATGAAACGTCCTCATTCAATCAATGAACATTAACGAGTGTCGATTGAGAATTGAACTTATGCACCCAAAACACCACACAATACAAAATCCCCTCTACTACAAGTTAACAAACACAATGTACTTTCACTTGAAATGCAAAAAATACTTCTTGTTCCTACCATATTAGTAATGATCTTATGGTAAAACCTCTCTCTCTCTCTCTCTCTCTCTCTCTCTCTCTCTCTAAACCTCAATATGATAGATAAACTTTCAAACGCTTCAACGCATTAGTAATCAAAGTCATGTTATATGGGGGTGGAGCTTTGGATAGGAAACTCATGCCTTCTAGATGGAACAACATTTAAAAAAGTGCAAAAGAAGAAACCGTAATTATTTCTTCTAGTTGGGCCCAAGATGCAAGCAAATGCTTTAAGAGATGGAATCTTGACACACCACTCGAGCTACCAATTAATTATATCCTCATCAATAGACATACCATCAGGGTCAATAAATACATTCATAGTTAAATGGCACGAGGATGCCAAAATATACAAATTAGAATATTATTGCACTCGCAAAAATCCACATGTTGGGATACCATTAAGAATGAGGGGGCACACCCAACCGTATATCATCATCTTGGTGCCATTCAAAGAAAGACATACAATCAATCGTACCGTGATATTGCCATTGATAATGAAGCATGGAGAAGCCCACATCACATGTGTAGACTTTGCCCCAATAAGGAGATTGAGGATCAAGACCACCTCACAATGAAGCACCGGTAACCATTTCACAATACTTCCTCACCATCAATTACCTTATGCACCAACCATGCCTCTAAGGTACTCACATCATATGCTCGCTAATTAAGCATATAAAGGAATAGACAAATACATGAACCACTTTGTCGACATCCTTTGCATTTGATGATAATACATTGTCTCACAATCTCTCTCAAAGTTCATGCTCCCCTTTCTCCTTTTTTTAAACCATTACTTTCATAAACTACATGCCATTGGTGTATCGAACTCAAGAACTCATGGTCTTCAACAAGTTGATAAAAGTATCTCAATTAAGACCTGATTGTTTCCACCCCTCTCTCTATCTCTTCGTAAATGTGTGTTTGTTATTAAAACAATATGACAATACAACCATTGCTATCTCCACTACTTCATTAGTAGCCATATGGCAAGGTAAACCCTCTCAAGTGTTGTAATACTAGATGAGATAAATCTACTCTCTCTCTCTCTCTCTCTCTTATTGTAATTATCTTACCCTAGTGGTAAGTTGTTAGCACTACAAGCATTGCGTTGTGGGTTCAAAACCCAACTTCTTCACCTCTGTACTTCTTATATGTCTCTCAATTCACTAGATGCCATTGTGGAATGTTGTGGTTTCTTATTTCTCTCTCTCTCTCTCTCTCTCTCTCTCTCTATCCAAAGCGTGACAAAGCATACCTACAAATGTCTATATCAATAGAAAGCTATCAAACAAGGGGTTTGGATCTTGTTTCCAAGGCATTAACCTCGTTCTTCTAGATGGGCATACTTCAAGTAAGATGTGACAAAAAATCAGTATAATTTTGGGAATGGAATTTTGACTTTTTTCTTTGATCATTGCTTCTAACTTCTCAAGATTACAACCTTGATTGTTGATTTTGACTACTTTATTGCACCAACTTGATCATCCGCTTGGTACTTGATAGCCATCAATGTCATAAATGAACAAGTTATTGTTGATCTTGAAGCTAGAAAGGCAACTTGAGGCACATAAACATGCATGCCAACACTAACACGTTGATCAAGTCTTTAAAGCTTTTCCTAGATGCCATCTTCATTGTGTCCATTTAGAATTGGATTACCCCTAGCAATTAGGATACCTGAGGTGTGCTTCATGGAGTTGTTAAGGAAGAGATGTGATGCATGAAAAGAAAAATGGCGTTTTACTAAGATGCATTACCAAGATACACTCGATTTCAAATTCACACCCATGAATTCATGCTCTCACTTTATTACTGAGTCAATATCTCATGGTTGATGCAAGCTTTCAATTCATTTTTAGACTCAAGAATAGAGAAGAAGCTGAAGTGGGATTCACATTAAACTACTCACTTAAAAATAATGCGGTGTTAAATTTGGAGGCATCTCTCATTAGAATTGTGTTTAGTTTCACACTCACACACATTACCACCTAGCTACATTCCCATCGTCGATGCATGATTGCAATACATCACTCTGCTAACTACTCTTAGTAGTATGATTTAAGGTTCCACCCAATGGAAAGAAGTAACAACTATTTACATGGTGTATACTTGCAAATGGTTTAAGCAAGAAATTTACAACTACTCAGTTGGCAACCATGCATTGGATTATGGTTGATGCACTCCCATTGCTTATGCATTTAGAGGTATGTGTTTATACAACAAAGTCCTACGTGCTAGACAAGGAGTTGTCCCCAATGTAACTCGTATCATTTCTTGCGATCAATAACAATGTGGGACATGAACATGGATTGAGTCTCGACCCAGAGCTTATACGCTTTCAGGAAGACGATGGCGAATGAAGAAGTAAAGGTATGATCGTGATTCGTGAATGAGTTGCACACCGATTGGAGTAGCTAACTATTAGTATGGAATAAAGAAGCCTAATGGATTGATTGACTAGAGCTATATATGTATACACATTTATATGTATGTATGTATGTATGTATGTATGCATGCATGTATGTTAATGTATGTATGTATGATGATGATGGTGACAATGATATGCTTGTAAAGCC
Source organism: Azolla caroliniana (assembly GCF_043228905.1). Classification (NCBI taxonomy): domain Eukaryota; kingdom Viridiplantae; phylum Streptophyta; class Polypodiopsida; order Salviniales; family Salviniaceae; genus Azolla; species Azolla caroliniana. The sequence goes on from NW_028230453.1 coordinate 8,457,554, forward strand.
ATCTCTCTCTCTGTCTCTCTCTCTACACCATGCTTTAAACTCACACCCTATCTATACAACACACTTTTATATTCCAAAATCTAAATCTTCCTCTTCCACTTCCTCTTCTTCCACTTTGATTCTATTCTTCTCTGTTTTTTTTCCCCCTTCTGCCTTTCGTTCATATTGTTTGCACACACACACCCTTCAATTCATCTTTTGTTTTTGATAAGCGCCTTTTACCCTAACTCATTTGGCTCTGTTTTCTTCACCGTCTCTTTCATCATTTGGACGGAGTTTCTTTGTTTCACGATCTGTTTGAAAGCCAAAATTGTCTTCCTTCTGGAACTATCTTCATCATCGTCAACATTGTAGGCTTTATCTGATCGCCCAACAGGTCAGTCATACCTTTTTAGTATATGTTTTGTTGAATGGATTCTTTTCTCTGGGCAAAAAGGCATCTTGGGTTGTGAAAATTGGCGTAAAATAACTTAGTTTTGTGATTTGAGAGGTATTCTTTCTTTTCTGAAGGGGGAAAAAGCTATGGTTTCAAGATCATATACAAATCTGTTAGATTTAACAGGGGATTATAACCCCCCTAATTTCTCAAGAGGAGCAAAGAAGCTACCCCGATCGTGCACAGTGCCTGGTATCTTATCTGATCTGCTTCGAGACGATGACTACACAAGTAGTGTCTACTCGGATGCCACGTCTTCAGTTTCTCAAGAGAGATGCATTATAGTGGCTAACACTTTACCTTTGAATGGCAAGAAGCGAGCCGATGGTAAATCCTGGTCATTCAGTTGGGATGAAGATTCATTGCTTTGGCAACTCAAAGATGGTCTCCCTGATGATATGGAAGTCATATATATTGGTTTCCTTAAATGTGAGATCGAGCCATCGGAGCAAGAAGATGTAGCAGCAAATCTTCATGAGATGTTTAATTGTTTTCCAGTATTCATCTCTGATGAGATTCGAAGCCGGTTTTACCATGGTTTTTGTAAGCAAATGCTCTGGCCCCTTTTTCATTACATGCTTCCCCTTGCACCCGACCATGGTAATCGATTTGATCGACTTCTTTGGCAAGCTTATGTGTCAGTTAACAAGACTTTTGCTGCAAAAGTCATGGAGGTCATTGTCCCTGATGATGACTTTGTTTGGGTTCATGACTATCACCTCATGCTTTTGCCAACTTTGCTTCGGAAGAAATGTAATAGAGTGAAGTTGGGTTTCTTCCTCCATAGCCCTTTTCCTTCATCGGAAATTTATCGGACACTTCCGGTGCGAGATGAACTTCTACGAGGTCTCTTGAATGCCGATGTGATAGGATTTCATACGTTTGATTATGCCCGCCATTTCCTATCATGCTGTAGCAGGATGCTTGGCCTTGAATATGAATCAAAGAGGGGGTATATAGGGTTAGAGTACTATGGCCGCGATGTGACTATCAAGATAATGCCTGTTGGTGTTCATATGGGTCAACTTCAGGCAGGATTGAACCTTCAAGAAACAGAAGATAAGATTGCTGAGCTTAATGAAGAATTCAAAGGGAAGATTGTGTTGCTTGGGCTTGATGACATGGATATCTTCAAAGGCATTGGATTGAAGCTTCTCGCATTGGATAACCTATTGAAGGAGCATCCTGATCTACGAGGAAAGGTAGTAATGGTGCAAATCGTAAATCCAGCCCGAGGCAAAGGAAAGGATGTGGAAGAAGTGACAGCTGAAGTATATGGTGTGGTGGAGAGGATAAACCATGAGTTTGGAACTGCAGAAGGGTATGTGCCCATTGTGCTTCTTGAAAGGCCAGTTCCTTTCTATGAAAGACTTGCATATTATACGGTTGCAGAGTGTTGCGTTGTGACAGCTGTCCGCGATGGTATGAATTTGATACCATATGAATATATAGTTAGTAGGCAGGGGTGTGAGAGACTGGATTCACACTTTGCTTCTATTGAAGATCCACCCAAAAAAAGCTTGCTTGTCTTGTCAGAGTTTATTGGGTGTTCTCCTTCTTTAAGCGGAGCTATCAGAGTAAACCCTTGGAATGTAGTGGCTGTTGCTGATGCATTAAACATGGCCATCACAATGCCTGAATCGGAAAAGCAATTGAGGCATGAAAAGCATTTCAAGTATGTGAGCACTCATGATGTTGCCTATTGGGCACGGAGCTTTATGCAAGACTTAGAAAGGGCATGTAAAGATCATTTAAAGAGGCGGTGTTGGGGCATAGGTTTTGGGCTGAATTTTCGGGTCATAGCGCTTGACCCCAATTTTAAAAAGCTATCACCCGAACACATCATATCAGCCTACAAAAGGACCAAAAACCATGCCATCTTACTCGATTATGATGGTACAATGGTATCTCAAACATCGATAAATAAAACTCCAGGCGGAGAAATAATATCAGTCTTGAATGCCTTATGCAATGATCTGAAAAATGTGGTATTCATTGTAAGTGGACGCAGTCGTGAAGATCTTTCTGGTTGGTTTTCTCCCTGCAAGAACCTTGGCATTGCAACAGAGCATGGTTATTATATGAGGTATGCCATTCATTCAAGCAAATCTAATGTTATGGTAAACGATCGTGGCTTTTATGTTGTTATGGTTTTTCATAAATATTGTGCGTTTTGAGAAAATATCTAGTCAGGTAGTTTGTTCTTTCAAGGGATTTGTAAGATCACTGGGAAATATATGAAGTATGACATGCTTCGTGCTAGAAATAGAGTAGCTGCAGCTTTTCTATTGGTTATATTTAAGGATTAGCTATGTTGGTGCTCGTACCACAAAGGCCAATCCTTAAATCCTTGGTTGCCAAATCCATCCTTGTCATTATTGTATGCATTGGTGTGGTCATAATGATATTGCTATGACATAAATGCTGAGAATTTGACCTTCTCTAGATGGAACCGGGATGAAGATTGGGAGACTTGTGTACCAGAATCAGAGTTTGAGTGGAAACAAGTGGCTGGTCCGATAATGCAACTATATACAGAGAGTACTGATGGCTCATTCATCGAAGCAAAAGAGAGTGCAATTGTATGGCATCATCGAGATGCTGATCCTGACTTTGGTGCCTGGCAAGCAAAAGAGTTGCTAGATCATCTCGAGAGTGTCCTTGGGAATGAGCCAGTGGTGGTGACGCGTGGTAAAAATATCGTGGAAGTGAAACCCCAGGTATGAATCCATTTTTGTTAGTCTTTTAAATTTCTACTTGGTTTTACGTGCCAAAAATTACAAAATTTCCATTGATTGTTTTTGAGTTATTTATTTTGGGCATTTTTTTCTTAATCACTTTATTTAACTTCTATTTTAAATATGGGTAATTCCTTCAATTTTGGATAAAGGGTTTATAAGATGATATTTCCAAAAAACCCTTTCATTAGATACCCGAAAAATGAAATGCAAATTTGAAAATTTCCCTAAAACAAGACATTTAACAGGGTGTAAGCAAAGGTATGGTAACAAAGAGGCTTCTTGCATCGATGGCAAGCCGAGGCACACCGCCGGATTTTGTTTTGTGCATAGGTGATGACAAATCAGATGAAGACATGTTTGAGAGCATAGCAGATGCCGTTGTGGCTCCATCGGCAGAAGTCTTTGCGTGCACTGTGGGGAGAAAGCCAAGTAAAGCTAAGTATTATCTCGAAGACATAGGGGATGTTATCTATATGCTACACGGCCTTGCAAAAGCCAGTCAACAACCTCTTCAAAGGAGCTTGTCTCGTGTTTCGTATGCAAACGATGAATAAGTGGTTCATATTCGTATTCATCGACAAAATTGAATTGGTAAGTGATTTTTATGTTCGGAGTCATCAAGGATAAATTTCCATTGGGCTTTGTTTGGAAGAGAAGAAGTGGTTTATGCAATGTTGAATGAAACGAATGGAAGAGGAATGATGGAGAGCTTCTGGGTCGTTGCGATTTCATTGAAATTGAGATGCCAAATACTGGGTTTATTGCTTGCCATAGGTGGCAGGCAATAAAATTTCTTAATGAATCATTTTTTTGGATTAGTTGAAATATGTAGGAATAAGAAAGAAACAATGACTAGTGCTCTATTTCCAGCATTTGTGTTGAACACTACTTGTTAGTAAATTCTGTTCATATTGAGTGTAACATATAAAAGAGAGATGACGCATTGATTTGGGGGTTGCCTGAAACTTTGCCCAAATATGAAGACATTCAAATAACACAGAAACATTGTTCGTGTCTACTCTCTGATGTATTAGGACATTCTTTATTAGAAAGAAAGAATAATCCTTTTTCTACATAAGAGTGTGTCCTTTTGAATGAACTCGTGTTCTACATATATACTTAGTGAAAGTTGTGCATAGAGAACTTCACAGATGAATTCTACCTTGAAGTTGTATACCATACCTGTATTAAGTCTACATGTCACTATGGAAGATCATGTGGTGGCTCGTTATTGATTTTGAATAATGAAAGCAAATTAATTAAACATGTGAACAAATTTTGACTGGTCTAGGTCATGTCATTCATTACCATTTTTTCTTCTAATGATATAGTGGATACAATTTGCAAAATGGAGTTTATTTGATGACCTTCCAATGTCCTTGTACCTTACGATTGAGGTTTAGAGGCTTGACCTTGTTGTGATGTCGTATTATAGGAGTTCTTAGTTAGGGTAGATATCGACCCTTGTTTTGATGCCCAATAGGCTGCTACTGTTAGTTACATATTTTTACATGATGAACATCAAATGTATACATTGGGTGGCACAGCATATAGTGTTGACAGATAATTTCTTTGATGTAGAGGAAAGTGAGTAGAAAGAAGGGAATGCAATATTAGTGGGTGGTGAATGTGTATATATCTATTTGTAAATGCTCTGGGCATTTTGTCGACCATAGTTCTATTAGACATTGCAACCATCCTCATGCAACTGTACCTATTTGGAGATATGCAACTTTGTCTATTTGGTGATATGCATGTCGCATACAACTCACAATAACACAATGACGAGATATCATGACAAAAATAGTTGTGTTTTGCAGCATTTGGAATTACCCCTGAATTCTATAGGAATTGTGATGCACTACCATTGTAGTGAAACATAACAAGGTGTATAGTTTTGCATATGTATAAATAATTGTTCTTTATCAAAGAAGTAGAGTTTGCTTATTTTTATTTCCTTTGCAAATGGTTTGTGCCACCAACTTTGTCTTGAGATTTTCATGGTAACAAAATTAGTAAGATGTGTGCGAATTTCTCTCTTTGGTGAAGTAAGCACCATCTTTTGATTATATTCACCCATGGTATGCCACAATAAAACCAAACATATGTAGATGCTTGTGTGAAAGAATGGTTTTGGTCTTTTGTCAACTTTGAGTTCAATGCCTTGTCAATCAAACCATATACAACCCCAAACTATGGTTTGCCATCGTATAAGGGAACGTACTAAAATGCTATCAAAGAACCATTTCCTCTTTTCAATCTAATACAAGCTTCATTATTTTAATGGCTTGTTAAGTGGCTATTGGTCATACTTTCTAACGAATCTAGGATGGTTTGCACAACTTGTTAAATATAGGAGTTTCCTTGTGATATAGAAAGTTGACACCTCTATTAGGTTTTTTATATGACTCAATAGTCAAGATGTCATTAAGTGTTCCCTATTGAAAAACTAGCACATAGTAGGAAATCTCTGTCCTTTGTAAATACTTATGTTGAGGTTATAAAAACAAAGACGTGATTATTTGCAATCTGATCTAAGTTTATTTACCCATATGTAGAACCATTATAGTCTCTACAATATATGTTAATTTAAAGTTTTTAATCAATCCCACCCATGTTCTTCATGTTATTTATCAATTTACTGTTCTTTAAGTGAATCAAATTTTTCCCGTACTATTATCCAAGTCCAAAGACGCACTAGATCACCTTCTATGATATACAATGCCTCACATCTTTGGATGCCATCAATAATAAAACTAGCACTTGTAAAAATTTATGCCACTTTACCAATAAAAAGGAAAAAAATAGTTATATGCAATTGGTGGGTGGGCTTTACAATGGGTTTAAACATAGAAGACCAATTTACATTGCCTTAGGTTTGTAAAATACCTACATATATTTTTATTTATTTATACTATGACCATGTGTTTAAAGAGCAAAGTGACAATCATTGTCTCCAAAAGTGATGGTGAGGGAGATCCTCACGATGTGCTGCTCATTACTATGGTTCCAACAAGGATGCAAAGGAATGAGACCTATGAGTGCGTGGGAATCAAGAAGAAGCCCAACTATGATACGTTTAATTGTTTACATGTAAATAATGGTAAGTTTCTTTGAATCTAGCAAACCTAAATGTATTACAAACATATCTCCACTAAAAAACTTGGCATTTGTCAAACTCCCGATTTTATTTCCGTATATGTGAACTTTTGCAACATGGTATAATAATAACTTTAAAATCTAAATCAAACCGTACTCCAACATATGGATATAGAATTAGATATATCAAACCAAGTATGATGCTTCCATAATTGGGTAACTTAGTACCAAGTTTGTCTAAAATTTGGCAATGCCACATATTACGAGGATAACGTATGCAAATTAGTATTCCACAATTTATTGAATACTGGTCATTGCTTGTTGGGTCAACAAAATATTCTTTGCATGTTGTAACTTTCATGAACGATTTTTAAAAGATTTTTTTATGTGAATATACTCCAAAAAATGTAAACAATCAACAAGCCTTTAGAAGAGCGCCAACTTTGGGGGATGGTGGGAACTTTGTTTCTCCTGTATCATTAGGTTTTTGTAGACTATTGATGCAAGAGGAAAGACCATATCAAAGGAGCCTTTTCAAACATGACTAGAAGAGATCTACGAGTGGGTACCTTTCTCTACCTTTCCATATGAATGGATGCCATGGGAGGTCTCTACTTCGCTAGAAAACCACACATACTGAACATCCCAAGTCTTCAAGAACGACTTTGGCATTATTGATAAGTGAGGATAACGAGTTGTTGAGAATTGCAATTCCAATTATTTTTTTGTTCATCTTTTAACGTAAGGTTTACTTTCACATTAATAATCTCAAAATTTCTCGCCCTTTCTAAAAATATTCTTGATTTGTGGACTTTACTGCCTACAAGGAAGCCCTAAATTCTCTTGCATAACAAAATAGGTGGAACTAACACTTCGTTAATAACGACTTCTTGAAGCATTATTGTTTATGGCTCTTCATCAAGAAACTCTTGATGGGTTCATAGAGTATGATACACTTGGAACAATGTAGGCCCCTCTCATCCACCTATATCTCAAAATCCCTCTCACATCTTAAAAAACCAAATCCCTTTGTGAATGGAACCTTGACTTTGGCTTTGAGATGGACAAAGAATATCCTCTTTTATTATCTAACTTACCATGCCTTGCCACTTTATACCTTGACAAATAATCATTGTTCGCTTAATGTCAACTTGATAACTTGGTTTCCTAAGGAAAAAACTTATCTATTTCTTATAGTTCAATGTTGATGATTTGTGTTCGTAAGGATAACTCAAAGTATTCTATTTTATTTTGGACAATCCAACGTTGATGACTTGAATACATAAGGACGACTCGAAGTGTTCTATTTCAGGCTAGATGAGGTGACTCTTTCCACTTGTTTATACGTGAGTACCGTTCATTTTCACCATATTATATATATGTATATATTGTATACATGCATACGTCAAGGAGAACAAATGATCTTGATTCAACTATGAGAAGGAATTCCATTCCATGTAACATGATGTACTATTGGAAAATCTTGTGATGCAAAGCTATGTATTCAAGTCTTCAGTAATGGTTTTTGTGTTGATTTCAATTACAAAACCTCTTTGTGATCTTAGGCAACACATAAATCGATACTACTATTTCTCTTAAAAATATGGTTTCCCAACATTTACACCAATTGAATGTGAATAAATTAGCATTGAAATTTAAAAACAATGCTAATAATATAGATATAAGAGAGAAACTATACATATACTGTTATACATATGAGGTAATAAACTCAAAGTTTCAATGAATGAATACAATATTAATCAAATGAATGTAGGTCAATTAGATAAATAAATCATGCATGACAAAACTATCAAACACATTGCTATTTTCATTATATCTCCAATGCTCTAGACTTTTAATGGTTTCTCAATTTTTTTTTTGTCACCTCCCAAAGAGCAATTATATGTGCTATTTGAGAAATTTTGTCGGAAATTAATCCCCTTTTCCTTAATTAGTGTATGGTCAAATCATGCTATTTTCTTCTTATTTTGGACAAGCATATTTTGGGAAAAATGAAAATTCAGGGGCATTTGAGAAAATAAGAGAAATATGAATCATGATACAAATATGCATAGCATATAATAAGAGACGTATATGAATTAAAACTACTATCTTTCATAAGGTCTATTGTTGATGTGTAGAGGGAATGGTAAGTCAAGTGATATATAAATTCATGACACAAACATAAACAAGTAGATTCTAAAATATATGTATGTTAATGACTTATTGTTAAATAGCAATAAGCTTTAATTGATGGAAAATAACTAAAATAACACTACTTGTGAGTTTCGTTGCATGTCATTTAATTATTTATTGCAATTCATAGAGATCCAACTTTTTAAGATATTTTTGTTTTTCAAAAACTAGTTTGCAACCACATTTTTGAAATGTCGACTTGAATGGGTTTGTGTTGCTGATATTGAAGATGTTAATTGTGAATTGTGTCAAGGATGTGTTAATGGACATTGTATTACAATCGGATTGGTTTGGAGATACACCTACATATAAGGCTTGGGAACCCATTGACGATCTTACTACTGCCATAGTTATAGAAAAGAATTCTATTGATTGTTTCTTGATAAACCAAATCTTTGTTCATACATTGAGATTCATAGAACTCATCGTATAAGAAAGGGGATGTTACCATGAGTATATAGGGATATTGTTTATAATGAAGTGGTAAGCTTGCCATAGGCACCGTAACCTACATCTCTAAGCCTAAAAGATCACTCACTACTCTCTTACCACCCCCATGATGGTAGTAGTAGGTACCAAGCTTCATAAGATTACTATGGTAGCGATACACCTTAGGTGCCAATTGTGTCTATGTATATATGTATTTGTTCCCTTGTTTTTCCCCCATAAATCTATGTTTGTTATTAAAACAAGATGATAATCCATGACTTCATTAGTAGTGATATGGCAAGGTAAAGCCTCTCAAGTGTTGTAATACTAGATGACATAACTCTACCTCATCTTGGGACAACGTCCCCATACAACATAGTTGTGAAAATTGCCAAATAAACTTCCTTTCATCCTACGGAGTTGTGTTACCCCAAGAAGTCCATCAAACAAGAACCCATTTCTCATGGTCCAATTAAACCACATCGCCCAATACATAAGGTAGTCAAATACAACATGATGTGATGGCGGGGGTATAACTTTATCCTCATCAATAAAAACTCACTTAAAAGGTGAGAAAATACTTCATGTTAATGATGCCCAAAGTTATGATATAACCTCCCAAATGGCTTTATCAATCAAACATGTAATGAACTTATGTCGGGCATCTTTGTCAACCATTGTATAGAAAAAACATGTCCCATTTGAAATATATCTTCATTTTAAAGCCATCGCTGAAAGCCACCCACCAACCATCACATGTCAAAGAAACATTGTTGCACGAAATAGAAGGTAAGACTGCCATCTTGCATCTAAAACTCGATGCCACCACTTTACATGTCGAGTAATGTATTACTTTACATGTTCCCTCATTTCACTTGCCTTATTAAGTGGTAACTCTTAAGGCTTTGAGGCACACTATTAGGCCATTGATGACCTCTATCATTCATCTATTATAATTGGATTTCTAAGATCATTGTTCAGAGTCATACATATCTAGTTAATGTCATTGAGAATTCACTGCGAGGATCACCTCATAATTTTTAGAATATAGACTAGGCACTAGATGAAAAGATATAAGCACATGAGTAAATTTTTGGATGGAAACAATTGAACTTGCCATGTTGACCAAAGACGGTGTCTTGTCCACCAGATGACATATGACGAGGGGGTCTAAACCACAAAGTTGGGAGAATTTACCTTCAAATGAAGGGTCAAATTTTTAATTTTCCGAAATCTTGAGCCTTTGACTTTAGCCTTCGAGTGAAAGTTCGACCCTATGCCGTCTTATTGCCACTTATTTCCATCATCTACCACTGTTTGTCACGATCATTACTTGTTATAGGATGCTCTAGCTCCATTTGTTGTCATGGTTGTCACCGTCTCCCCTCTCGACGTGCAAGTGGCGTCAACTAACGCCATCTCACCCTGTCTCTTGAGCTTCATTACTTTCGTCTCTGTGTCAACTTCAGTTCCCTCCCTTTTTACTTTTCCTTCATATTTAATCTAATTCAAAAGGAAAACACACATCTATATTTCCCCAAATACCCTTCCCTACATACCAATGTAAATTTCCCTTTAGACATACATATTGAGTAAACACTTCAAAAAATGTTTATATGCACATTCATGCATCGAGTCAAACACTCCAAAAAATACATTAACATTTAGTTTCATATACATTTAGTTTCTATAGACCCCCTCACACATCACTTCTTGACGCTCTGCCTCATGCGTTTAAAACGTCTTGCTGGTAATAAAAGTTATCTTCGCGGGGTGGCTCTTGGTTGTGACGGCCTTGACTGAATCGGCCCCCTTCCTCCATCCGAGTTCAAAATGAGCATGTGTCCTTCTTGCACGTTGCTCCTCGTTCGGACGTAATTTTCTTGGACTAGTAGCATTGATTGGAGATCGAAGAATGAGGGAGGATTCTCCCTTGTGAGGATGGCTGACCTCATTGTGCCGAATCGAGGCGCAAGGCCGCTGAGGCATATTCGCAGCATTACATCATCGTCAACATTAACATTGATCAACTTGAGGAAATTGCACAACTCCTTGATATTCAAGGTGTAGTTGTCGATTTACATATCCCTATGTTGTATGCTATTCAACTCTTGGCGGAGTTGAAGCTTTCATGTGATTGTGTTGGCCACGAATATCTTTTTGGGGTTTCTCATGCCTCCTTCAACATTTTGGCCTCTCAGATGTAGCCAAGCATGTGATCATGAACGCATGATGCAGGGCAATACAACACACGATTCGCCGCTTGCTCCCAGATTGGGTGGTGGTATGTGCTGGGTTGGGTTGATTTTCTTGTGCTCCCTCGATATACCCCCAATAGCCTTGGCCGACAAGGCATTTGTGTATCTTGTATTCCCAAGATACAAAGTTTTTTCTGTCGAGTTTCTTGGTAGGAAGAGAACTTCCCATCCGAGTATTCATGATAATCGATTTGAGCGATTGTTGTTGTTGTTCTTCTCTTTGATACAAACTGTCCAGATTGCTGCTACAACGATCAGCCGATTCTTTGTGAATGTGGGTTTAAGCATGACACATGTAGATTGACTTGGATCAAGCTACCAAGCGCTCTGATACCATGTAAAGATTTAGATATGATTCTGTGCCATGGAAGGTGTGTGTATGTGTGTGCGAGAGAGAGAGAGAGAGAGAGAGAGAGAGAGAGAGAGAGAGAGAGAGAGAGAGAGAGAGGCATAGAGTAACACAGAAAACTAGAAAATTGTATTAACAAGAGAATACAATAACCAATAGTTACAAAGAGAAGGAGAAGGTGCTAATGTAGTCACCCTCTCTCTATGTTCTCTCACTATAACCACCATTTGGAAAAGACTTGGAGACTTAACTACCTACTTAATATGTGTCATAGGACTTAACTTCTATGACACTTAGTTTATAATACAAGGAGGTGGAGAGTTCACACACGTGTGTTAACTCTTAGGGCCGGACAATGGCCTAACACAGGGTGTCTACGGAAGACACTTCACCAAAGGGGTGTTACGGCAATAGGATTAGACTCAACGATTAATCCGACTTAATTAGGTTACTTAGCATGATCGTCCTTAATATTCACACGCGTAAGATATAACAATGAATGCAGAACGGCAATTAACATAGAGAGATAACAACACTAAGCTTTATTAATTAACCGCTGCTCATTACATTGTATCCGGGCCTTTAAATAGGTTTTCCGGTCTGTAGTACAAAACGGTGCCATCCACACCTGTTCGGGATCGGTCTGGATCTGGAACGGCATACCGATTCCGGTCCGTCCGTCCACACTCATAGCTTACTTACAACCATTCCTAATAATTAACTAACTCCCCGTTTCACACTCTGGACTCCTTTGCTGGCCGGGCCGGTAACACATGGCACGCCCGTGGGACAGTACCTTGTACGTCGAATCCACATCCGACCCTTGCCATTCTTCGTCCAAAATATCTAGAATGCTTTGTTCGAGAGTCTCCAATGGTTCATTTGGAATTGGTTGTTGTTGTTGTTGTTGCTGTTGCTGCTCCGTTGATGGTTGTTGCGACTGGTCCTTTGGTGGCTGCTGCGGCTGCTCCTCCGTTTGTTGCTCTGACACCGGCGTCTCCTTCGTTGCTCCCTCCGTCATAGTGGTCTCCGGTTGACTGGTTCCGGCCTGGCCCTCGGCCGGCGACGGTTCCTCATCACTAAGGTTAACCGTTGCCGCTTCCCGTGCTTTTTCTTCCCGAACCCGGGACCGCTCATAGCTTTCAAACTGGATTTGAGTGTCCAGCCTATCATCGTCTAGCTGAGCTACGAGTTGCTAGACCTGCGCCAGCTGTTCATCCGCCAGGACTTGGAAGTCGTCGGCCAGCTCGTCCCGTATGGCGGTGAAGTCCTCGGAAGTCAACGTGTAACAATCATCTCCTTCCTTCCGCCGGTTTGCCACATCTGCCCGTAGCAATTGGAGTTCCGCCGCATTTTGTGCCCACTTTGTCCACCATCTTACGGAGCTTTCGTCAATCAAGCGTTTTGTCTGATTCAGCCATGCCCGGAGGATGCACTGAATTCGGCCCGTTCCCAACTGCGATTTGATCTCCGCAGCTTGCCGTTCCTCCTTCAATTGCTTGATGATTTTGACGTTGTCTTCCGCCTGCTCCTTGTAATGCGTCAATTGCCTTTGATATGTGCTTTGTAATTTTTGCAATACCGTTGATGCTCTCTCCTTTTCTTCCTGCTGCTGCTTCTGGAGCTCCATCCGAACTTTCTCCGCCTCGTCCAACCGTCTTGTATTTTCCGCTCGTTCGTCGGCGAGCGCCGTTGCGGCCCGATCAACTTCCTGCTGGAGCTCGGCCACCCGTTCCTTATGCTCCGTTTCCAAGCGTTTGTAGTCCCGGTGCAGGTGCTCAAAATCATCTGTCTTTTGCTTGAGCCATGCATTGATCTGTCGACGGGCCCGGTCCTCGCAGTCCTTCTGCTGGCGGAGCTCTTCCTTTAGCCGTTCAATTTCCGTTTCCGCCGTCTTCCGCAACTTGTCCTAGAGCAAGTACATAATTGAGGACATGCTTCAAGCATATGTTGCCACAAAACCAACAAATTGGGAATGTTATTTCAAGCATACATCGACGAGTTAGTCCTTTTATGTTGGTGTATGGTTTTCAGCCACAAGCCCTAATTGAGGTTAATATACATCATGATGAGTTGCAAAGTGTTGAGAATCAAACTCAACTTTCCTAGCGTGGGAACGCACAAATCAGAATCATGGCACGGATAATCAATCTGTCATTTCTTGCTTCTCATGCACATCATGGTCGCCATTTTTTGCATATTGTTGTCGATTCCATTTCTTGCTGATCATCACCACGTAACATTCTTCATCTTCCTTGCGCACAACATCACCCTGTTGCATTCCTCGATGGCTTTCAATCACCATCACCATTTCTTGCATATTTTGTCGTTATTGACTTGCATCACCACATATCATTCTTCGACTCCGTCTCCAAAGGGGGGTCGCCTTAGTGGTCGCCAAAAGGTGTTGTAGGTTTTTAGGGTTAGGGTTAATGAGAATGATAATGATGATGATTGATGATGAAGATAGACATGGTGTAATGGTGGAGATGATGAATGGTATGATGGTGAGAGATCATGAAGATGCAAGACAAGCATTGAGAAGCATTGCGGGGTGGGGGGTGGTGCCTAGAATGGCTCCAACCCCCTCCCAAGGGGGTTCAACGTTAAGGGGGAGAGAGAGAAAGATGTCAAAGAGAGAGAGAGAGAGAAATGGTTATTCATGTTTCATTCATTCCCCATAAGGGGTTAAATAGTACAAGAGGGGGTAGATACATAAGGGTGTAAGCCCCCTCAAGCATTCATATTGGACACTCACTCACACCTCCTCGTATCCATCCACATGCACACACGTGTGCATGTGTTCACATACGTATAGACTCACAATTACATTTATGCCCCCTACACATACACAACATCATGATAACATTCGACCCTCGCTCATCACACTTGACTCTCCGTACATCTCGTACGGGGTAACAACGTGGGTATTCCTAACGTGTGTTCCCACACTAGGAAAGTTGAGTTTGATTCTCAACACTTTGCAACTCATCATGATGTATATTAACCTCAATTAGGGCTTGTGGCTGAAAACCATACACCAACATAAAAGGACTAACTCGTCAATGTATGCTTGTAGATATTATACACAAACTCCAAAATTGGGAAATAACATTCCCAATTTGTTGGTTTTGTGGCAACATATGCTTGAAGCATGTCCTCAATTATGTACTTGCTCTTCAAGAAATCAATTACATATCTCACACATCTCATAACTGAAATAGGAGATGAAATTGATCCTTCTCGCATTGAGAAAGTCGAAGTGCCCACACTTCAGAATATTTGAGAAGTTCAATCATTCCTTGGTTTTGTCGAGTTTTTGTGAAAATCTCTTCACAATTACTCCCAATTGACATCGTTGTTTACTGATCTTCTTAAAGGTCAAACGTGTAAGTCTATAAAACCAATAGTATGAAAAGCTACGTTAGATCTCACCTTTAAGGAACTCAAGAACTAGATGTGCAAGGTTCATTTGCTTCTTTTACTAGATCCTTCAAAACCTTTTCAGGTTGAAACTCAAGCAAGTGATTATTCTATAGCTATTGTTTTATGTCAAGTGTCGTGATATGGCAAGACTCGAACCCATGACCTTATGTTACATGGGTCGAGCTCTTGACCATTAAACTATATGTTGTAATACAAAAGATTTTATTTTCATTTATCATTTAAGTTTTACTATAGAAAATTGATGTATATTCCAGATTTCTCTGGAACATTCTAGAAACTTCAGGAGTACTCCTGAGAACACTATAAAAGGAGGCACAAGGCATTATTTCGAACCAAATCAGTTCAATGCTAGTCTTAAGCCTCCTAGCTACTATTGTATATTCCATTAACATAATATATATCTTTTGTTATCCTCATTCTCTCTCTCTCTCTCTCTCTCTTTCCTTCTCTCGAGAGTTCTACACCTCCCTTAGTACTAAACCTCATCTTTTAGTACTAATTCCTTCTCTGTTTTAGTACTGTTCCTAACAATACTTCTCTGTCTTAGTACTGCTCCTGACATCAAGATGGTAAACCAATGACATTTGAGAGTAAGAAACTTGATCCTACTCAATGTCAGTATATACCCTGGTCCGTTAAGAAAAGGAGTTATTAGCAACTTTATCCATGCACTAAAGTCATGGAGCCATTATCTTTATCGAAATCATTGTGGTAACTATGGACTAAAATTCCTTGAAATATTTTTGTGACCGACAAGACTTTAAGGGTCATAAGGCACGATGAACAAATCTCATCCCGGACTTTGATTTTTCCATATGATATCGTAAAGGTTCTGTGAACACTCTCATCGATGCACTTAGTCGCATTTGTGAAGTTAACATGCTTAGCTTCATGGAAATAACATCATTCTTTATGATCACCTTTGAAGAAAGTATTCTGATGAAAAATATCTTGGAAAGAAATGGGCAAGAGTTGAGTCTAGAACTGACATCACCACACCCTCAAAGGAATCCTTCCACATTGCTAAGAATCTCCTCTACGGTAATAGGAAGTTTTGTGCTTCAAATTTGTCTGAGGTCAAAAAGAGAATTCTTTTTTGATGCCACATTACACACTTAGCAGGGCACCTTATAATACATTGCACACTCGTTCTCATCTCCACTCAATTTTGCTGGCCTAAGATTCGTCCTAACATACATAACCACATGATTGAATGTCATCAATTTCAGGTTAACAAAGCCAAGAGATTTAAAGTTGTTGGACTTTTACATCCCTTGGACATTCCCAACAATAAATGAGAAAGTATATCCATGGATATTATTGTTAGCCTTCCTCACACCCCAAAAGGCAATGATGCCATTTGGGTTGTAGTTGATAGACTAACTAAAATGGCTACATTTATTGTTACTAAAATCATGGTAATAGTTGTTGAATTGCTTACCAATTCGTGAATGAATTATTCCGTTTTTATGGGTTACTAATGAATATTGTGAGATTGAGATCTAAAGTTTAGCGACTTTTGGATATTAGTCTTTAAGAAGTTAGAAACTACATTGGGCATGAACTACACAAATCATCCTCAATCTGATGGATAGACATAAGGGGTTATTAGCACGCCACTACCAGGTATGATTCAATACCATGATGGTGGTTACGGGATGCTAATCAAGGCTCGAGTCCATCTAGAACCCCTTTTCTAAAGGGTGGTTGGGAGGATCGACACCCTTCTTTAATTCTCTTTATCTTATCTATATTTCAATTATTTCCTTATTTCATGCTTATATTAGGAATAATCTCTAATACATATGGTCGAAAATCCTTTCCTAAAGAGTAGGATGCCATCCAAGCAGTGAAAGATTCTTGGGGGGATTCCACATTATAAGCTTGTGGTTGAACATTTGTATGGGTTGCTCAAGAAGGGGAAGAGGTTGAAATGGGAGCTAACACATACTTACAAGTATGACTGGTATTGGATTGGTTATCAATCAAAAGAATGACAATGGAGTACGATCCGCAATCCAATTCAAAATGATAAGAGAATTGTGGGAAATTGTGTTGTCCATCATGATGAACCAAGATTTCTTAATTGGGGTGGAAGTCATTATCAAATCAAATTCCCTCCCAATACTTGGGAAAATTTCCCAACACTATACACCAGGCATAAGTTATGCTTCCATGGGTAATATATATCAGATCACTTAACTTGGATATCCGACATGTGCTAGGAAAGGATAATGTTATTGAGATGTGCCATGAAGAATTTGAGAACTTGGTGGATGATGAAGAGGAACTTGATTTCTTAAGACTACTCTTGCAACTATTGAAAGAAATGGTGAAGGAACATTCTCTTCATTAGGGAAGATGAATATGAAGAGGATTAGTTCCTTCCATGCCGATTCTTGAGTGCATTGACGACAAATCCATCATGGACTAAAAAAGAGGCACACGGGATTCTAAAGAAGGCACACAAATACTCTATGCGAGAAGGACATCTTTAGAAGTACACCAAGAACACGACAGACACACAAATAAGGATAGTTTAAATGAAGGAAGACCAGAGAATACTAGTATTTGGGTATCATGAAATTCCTTGGGAAAAACACAAAGGAATTCGGGCGATGTTCTCTAAAAAAAGGGGAATTATTGGTGGGGAAGGATGTACAAATATGTGGCACACTTCATTGAAACATGTGAAAGTTGTGGAATGTACTCAAATGTGCATTACATGGATGAACTTCACCCAACTTACCCTTTGGTTGTTCATTTCAAATGGATGGTGGACTTGGTAGCTCCGCCAATGGGAGTCTATTGAAATACTTGGTACTTGCAAAGGAAGACCTAACGAAGTAGAAGGAAGGGCTTAAAGAAATAAGACCATCATGGTTATGTGAAAATTTCTCTTGGAAGACATGATATGCCAATATGGGTGTGTAGGGGAGATAATAACAGACAAATAGGAATTGGATGCAAATGAAGCGATAGAGTTGTTTGACCACTTGTGAGTTAATCTTTCCCTTACAACTGCATAAAATCTAGAGACAAGTGGGAAGATAGAGTGAGGACACAACCTAATATACAAGACAATTATTAGAGAATGTGCGGAGAAGGTTGAAGATAGAACTCGACTAACACCTTGTGGGCAGTTAGAACCACCTACATCTATGTGACAAGATTTATGTCGTCCAAGCTTATGAATGGTTAAAAACTTGGAATGTCCATTGAGGAGTCAATCACATTGTGGGTTGCACAAAGAACCAAGTATTGAGAAACTATTTCTTGGGGCTCCTGAGAGATGGCGTAGAACTGACTCAGTAGCTCTCGCTAAGGGATCTGCCTATAAAAAAGGTGAATGATGCAAACTCTCCCAAGTCGTGTTGGGTGTACCAATTCACTCCATGCCTATCAAGAGACAAGCTGAACTCCGCGATCTTCGATGTCTCTGCATCTACTACGGCTAAACTCTGGGACACATGGTTAGCTTGTCATGTGGTGAGGAAGGCGCGAACATGCACTTCTGCGTTGGCTCCCTCGTTGTATCTAGGGTAGGGGTAGGGCATTGTGTCGATGTCGGGATCGTCTTGTACCACCAAAAAGAGGTTATCATCGGGTTGGTCGGCCTTAGAGGTGCTTCCGTTAGTTGAGGTGGGATCGGGAACCTCTCCCAATTGGGCGTCCAATTATGCAGGCGGTGATTGCTCCACGAGAGCAAAGTTGGTGATGCTCTCTTCTTGTTTGACACGTTGGGACATTGTCCAATTCCATATTCCTTTGGGACGCGTTGTTACGGTTACGAGATCTTTTTGCTACATGTGTTCGCTGTGGACTCATAGTGTGAACCGGGCGTGCGAAATTATGTTACTCCCTCCTAGAAAAAACACCTTCGATTAGCTCTCATGAGTAATCGGGTCAAGGTATTGTGGTGCGAAAACGAATTAGGAGTCACAATGTCCTATCGAGATTGTTAACCAAATCGTGACGGTTTGTTGAGAATCAAGCTCAACAAAGTGCAACATGTGCACACACCCTTTTAGAATCAATAATCACTCAAAGGTCAAGAGTCACACCACTACTCTCTACACATTAACTATGTGTCATAGAATCATATTCTATGACACATAACTAATGAGTTCTATATTCCCCATGACTATGAGTCTTCACATTCCCCAAGAGAGAGTTGTTGTTGTAGTGAGTTAATGAAGAGAGAGGGTTACCTTATATAAAGCACCCTTCTCCTACTTCATACTAAGTCGGTTGTGACTCCTTGTAACACTACATTTTGTATTTGCCATTTTACTTGTTAATATACACCTTCTTGAGTATTCTATTCTCCATTCTATCTAACCTATCTTGTGTTTCTCTTCTCTCATCTCTTTAGTCTCACACATACGCATAACACACATCTCTTCCGCTTCACATGAATCATATCCGATTCTTTACATGGTATCAAAGCGATTTTGTAGCTTGATCTAGCCCACTCGCCTCATCGTGACCGTGTGTTGTGCTCTACGCCGACATTTAAGAAGAACCGGCTCATCACTATCGTAGTGTGACTACATAGCTCGTGTTCGAAAGAGGAGGAAAAGAAGAAAGGAAGATTCATCAACATAATGAATACTCAAATGAGGAGCACTCTCCCTAGCGATAAGTTGGATCGAAACAACTTTGGATCTTGGGAGTACAAGATGCACCAATACCTTGTTGGTCAAGGCTATTGGAGCTACATCAAAGGAGCACAAGAAAATCGACCCGACCCGAAAGACGCCGAATACTCAACATGGGATCAAGCCGCGAGTCGAGTCATGTATTGCTTGGCGACATGTGTTCACGACCACATGCTTGGATACATTCGAGAAGCTGAGACGCCGAAGAAAGTGTGGGAGAATCTACGCCAACACAACAGCGAGAAAGCTTCAACTCCGCCAAGAGTTGAACAAAATCCAACAAAGGGATATGTCCATCACAAGCTACACCTTGAAGATCAAGGAGCTTTGTGATGCACTCGGCTTGATAAGAATCAATATGGACGATGATGAGATGGTGCAAATATGCCTCGGGGGCCGTGCACCACGGTTCGCCACAATGATGACCGCCGTACTAGCACGGGAGAACCCTCCCTTTTTTTTCGATCTTCAATCCATGTTATTGGTCGAAGAAAACCATGTTCAAACAAGGAGCAACATCTCAGAAGGCCACATGATTTACTCACACTTGGACGGAGGAAGAGGACGCGGCCGTGCAAGAAGAGGCCAATTCGGCCAAGGACGAGGCGGGCGGGTGTCCAACCTATGAAAACAACTCCCAATTTCGGCATCAAGACGGAAGCCATTGAGGAACCTTTGGAAGAAGGGGAAGCGTCCATTCTGGTTCGAGCCGACTAAACTCGGTCAAATGTGGATATTGCGGAAAAATCGGTCACCACAAAGAAGAGTGTCGTAAGAAGATGCGCGAGTTGACTTCCACTAGCCGACAACTCACCAATTATGCCACCAACTCTAACTATGACGATCGTGCTAGAATGTTCGTAATGAAGCATAAAGAAAATTCTATGTCGGCTTCTACTTCGAATAACGCATCAATGTCCCATTCGACAAAGAAGGTAACCAAACTTTTATTAAGAATGTCTTGCATGTACCAACCATTACAAAGAATTTGATCTCCGTCGGCCAAATTGTTGAGCAAGGGATGCAAGTACGATTTAATTAAGGCAGTTGCTTCATCGAAAAAGAGGGCTGACTCATCACTCACGGACGAAGAGAGGGCCAAATGTTCATTCTCGACTCGCACAAGATGAAATCAGCCATGTTTGCAAAGGGCACGAAAGCTGATTCCAACATAGAGTTATGGCACAAGCGGATTGGTCATATCAACCTCCAAAAGCTCAAGGAAATGCAATTGAAAGGAGTCGTCAACAGACTCCCAACCTTCAAAGAGAAAGAGATTGAAGGCGTATGTGCACCATGCCAATTTGACAAGCAACATCGGCACCCGTTTCTGAAGGAGAGGAACGCGAACTAAGGCGTACTCGATGTAATTCATTCTGATGTATGGGGATTGGCTCAAATAGTTACATTCGGCGGATGAAAATACTACATGGTCTTCATTGATGACTTCTCTAGACAAACTTGGATCTACCCCATTCGGCAAAAGAGCGAAGTGTTCAGACACTTCGAAAAATTTAAGAATGAAATCGAGAAAGCCACGGGCCGACATGTACGATGTCTTTGGTCGGATGGAGGAAAAGAGTACTTCTCTGACGAGTTTTTGGCTTTTCTTCAGAAAGAAGGAATCAAGTGGGAGTTTTCGTGTCGACACACACTGCAACAAAACAGATTAGCCGAACGAAAGAGTCGGCACATCCTCAAAGTAGCACGGGCTATGCTTAACGAGAAGCACATGTCGAAGTCGTACTAGACAGAAGCCGCCAACACATCCGTCTATGTCATGAATCGGTGTATGACATCGGGTGTGCACGAACTTATCTCGCACGAGAAGTTATTTGGGAAGAAGCCGGATTAATCACATGTTCGGATATTTGCCTCCATTGCATACGTGCACATCCTCGATGAGAAGCGACAAAAGCTTGACCCGAAGTCGGAGAAATGTATCCTCGTAGGATACTTACTAGAGCAAAAGAGGTACAAGTGCTATAACCCCTCGTTCGAAAAGCTCGAGTAAGTCGAGACGTCGTATTCGACGAGTCTGTATCCTGGTATGCACCAAGGACAACTTCGACTTTGACTCCACTCGACCCGGAATCTGCCGAAATAGAGATAGAAGACCAAGATCGGCTCACGCACGTGTTCGAAGAAAGCCCGATTACGACAAGGCTTAGTGGGCCATAAGAGACTCCAAGCGATCAAAACACATCTCTGTTGTCACGGGGCTGGATAAGCCGCTAACACAGGGTGTTCCTTTAGAACACTTCACCAAAGGGGTGCTACGGTAAGGAATGTGCAGACTGTGATACAAGACCGATTCTTCCCGGTCACTATCTGGAATGATTAACTTGATACACGCGTATGATAATCACATGAAGCATAGAAAAATATTAACAAGATACACAATACATAAAGACACAACACCTGTCTATTAATTATTCGTCATCAATTACATCATCTCCGGATCCTTTTATAGGTATCTGGTTGTGCTACAAACCGGTGCCAACCGGCAACCAGCTACGAATCGGTCCAGATCCGGATTGGCATACCGATTCTGGGTCTGTCCGTTCGATCTTATAATTATCATAATTTATCTAATTACAACGCCCAAAGCCGACTCCCCTTTCATACTTTGGCCTAACCGGCCAACAATCTCCGCCGAGTCTTGAGCTGGAGGAAGGGAAGGCGAAAATGTTGGAGTATGAAAACGATCACCTTGACAACAACGAATCGACTAACTCCCTCGATAGTGAGTTCGAAGGCCTTGACATCCGGACAAATGGGGCGAAGAAAGCCTTAGTATCCACAAACGAGAAGCTCTACGGATCCACTCGTGAAAAGAACCATGTAACTCGATTCGACTACAATGAGTATATGGCGTACCATTACGCCTTTATGATGAAGATAGGAACAGTACGGGAGCCAGAAACCTTTTCCGAAGCCGTGAAGGACCCGCGATGGATCGAAGCAATGAATGAGGAGATGCAAGCAGTCTCTAAAAATGAGACATGGGATCTCGTCCCTTCTTAACCGCACAAGAAGGAGATCGGTTGTAGATGGATCTACAAAGTGATGTATAATGTTGACGGCTCCATCAACCGCCATAAAGCCCAACTCATAGTGAAAGGATACACACAAACACATGGAGTCGACTACAAAGAGACCTTTGCCCTGGTGGCAAAGATGCAACTATGCGGACTGTGATTGCAGCTGTAGTTGCGAAAGGGTGGCACCTCTATCAAATGGACGTAAAGAACGCCTTTCTTCAAGGTGAATTAGAAGAGGATGTGTACATCGTACAACCACCCGGCTTCAAATCCAACATTCATTTGAAAGCCATCTGCCAACTCAAGAAGCCTCTCTCCAGCGTTAAGCAAGCATCATGTGCTTGGCATTCGAAGATAACGCAATATCTTCATCAAATCGGCTTTTGAATGTCGAAATTCGACAATTCCCTCTACGTACGAAACGACTCAGGAAGCCCGATTGTCATAATCCTATATGTAGATGATCTTGTCATTGGAGGTGAAAGTCTAGTCCACATGAACAAGGTCAAGTCCCTCATATTTGGCAACTTCGAGATGACGGACATGAAGGAGCACCATTACTTCCTTGGAATCGAAGTAATTCGGATTCCGACCAACATTATGATCTCTCAACTGTACTACGTCCTCAACTTGTTATACAAGTTCGGGATGGCTGAGTGCAAATCTGTGGCAACCCCTCTCGATTGAAACCTCAAAATAGATGTCGATTCCGACATAGACAAGTGCGGACTGACTCAATATCGTCAACTGATCGGGAGCCTTATCTATCTCACGATCACTCGACCCGACCTTAGCTATCCAGTGGACTCCTTAGCCAATTCATGAAAACTCCACAAGATATCCATTTCGATTGCGCTAAGCGAGTATTACGATACGTGAATGACACAATGGATTATGACATTCTCTACAAATCAACGACACCAATTCGACTCAAAGGGTACACGGATGCCGACTGGGTTGGCTACAAAGCCGATCAACGATCAATCTCTTGTTTTGTCTTCTCCCATGGTAGCGGAGAGATTTCGTGGAGTAGCAAGAAGCAGCCGATCGTCACTCTTTTGAATACGGAGGCGGAATACAGAGGCAGAGGTGCAACCATAGCTACATGTGAAGTCGTATGGCTCAAGAGGATTTTGAAGGATCTGGGCATTCCCATCAAGGATCCAACTCCCCTAAACTACGTGAACATGAGAAGTATTTATTTGGCTCGGAACCCAATGTTCCACACACACACAAAGAATATTGAAGTGGACTATCACTTCATTCGAGAGCGCGTTCAGGCCGAAGATGTCGACCTTCAACACAAATCTTCAAACGATCAACATCTTCACCAAAGCCTGTCATGATATGGCAAGATTCGAACCCATGACCTTATGCTACATGGGTTGAGCACTTACCATTAGACTATGAATTGTAATTTGTAGAATATTATTTTCAGTTATGCTTTATCATAGAAAATTGATGTATATTCCAAATCTCTCTGGAACATTCTAGAAGCTTTAGGATTATTCCTAAAAACACTATAAAAGGAGGCACAAGGCATTGTTTTGAACCAAATTGGTTCAACGCCAGTCTTAAGCCTCTTAGCCACTTTGTACTTATCTTTCACATAATATTAGCTACTGTCATCATATTTCTCTCTCTCTCATTCTCGCTATCTCTCTCTCTCTCTCTCTCTCTCTCTCTCCTCTTCTCTCTTCCTCTCTTGGGAATCTTACGTAGTCCCGTCCTCTTAGTACTAATAGTAGTTCTCTTCTCTAGTACTAATTCTCTCTTTGTTTAGTACTATTCCTGACAGTTTGAACCAATTTTTTTCCTCAAGTCTACTTGTCGTTTTCCCTCCTCCTCCTATCCTTTTTCTATACTATGGCTACTGTTAGCGCCCAAGAATATCAATCCGTTTTCTCTGAGCTACAGTGTCTAAAAGAAAAGTTTGTTGCCCTGGAACAAGAAAACCAACGGTTGATAAGGGATCTGCAACAAATCGCTCTAGAAAAACAACAAACGCAACAACAACATGGGGAGTTAGCGTTACGGGTACAACAACTCGAAGCAGCGTTGCAACAACAAGGATGAAGTCCCCAAGGATTTCATAAAGAGCCCAAGATTGGACTTCCTGTGAAATTTGATGGAACGCGATCACAATTCCTGGGATTCCTTAATCAGGTACACTTAGTCATCCAGATGCATCCTTCCCGATATCCCACTGATGCATCTTGAGTCGGCCTAATAGGCACGTTACTTAGCGACTCAGCCTTGGCATGGTTCGCTCCGCTTCTAGAAAAAGAATCGCCCTTGCTTAATAACTTTGAAGATTTTATTAGTGAGTTTAAAGCCTGCTTTGGAGATACCGACAACATCAGGACAGTGATCATCAAAATCCGAAGATTGGGTCAAGGCGATCGTCCAGCCTCTACCTACGTGGCGGATTTCCGTCTACTCGCCTCATATATCCCCTGGGATGATCAGGCCCTCATGGAGCAGTTTCGCTACGGCTTGCGCAATGATGTCAAAGACTTGCTTTTAACCTTCCCCGAAGAACCAAAGTCTCTTACGGAGGCAATCAGTCGAGTGGTCCGATGCGACAACCACCTTTTCGAACGACGTTCGGAACGTCAGTTACAAATACCATGCTTTCGGCCGGAACCCACATACGCCTTAGTCACGGCTAAACCGTTTGCACGCGATGTATCTCAAGCCAATATTCCGACATCGATGGAGATTGACACCATGCGTCGACGCGGCCCGTTATCGGAAGAAGAAAAGCAAGGACGACGTGCCAATCGATTATGTCTTTATTGTGGTGGACCAGGGCATATCGCCATCAATTGTCCCCATAGGCCAAGAAGACAGGTAAATCAAATCGTCGCCTGTACTAAACCCGAGTTAATTCTTCCTTTCGGAGTGTCTGATAGTATTAATAGTACTAATAGAGTGTCAAATAGTATTCATAGTACTACTAGCCCAAGTATCTCAAACAAATTTGAAATCCTTAGTCAATTAGATGAAGAGTTAAACGATTGAGTCTAGCCAAAATAGGAGCCGTTTGGTTAGACAACAGCCCTAGATCTGTATAGCCCATTAATGGTTCCATTCCTTCCAAGCAAGTTAACAATGTGTTCCTAGCCCAAGTCATTGTTAGTACTAAATGTACTCCCCCAGTACCCGTCCTAGCACTTTTAGATTCCGTAGCTAATTCCTGTTTCATGGATCAAAATTTTGCCCAAGCTTCTCAAATATCCTTAAGAAAACTTCCTTGTCCCGCATCTGTAGTAGTCATTGATGGTCGTCCCATTGCTTCCGGGAATATTGTAGAAGAATCAGAACCCATTCAAGTTGTCCTAGGTAGTTTTGTGTGTGTAGTCATTTAATATAATTAGTAGTCTAGAGCATCCCATTGTCCTAGGATTACCTTGGTTTGAATTACATAATCCAGCCATAGATTGGAGAACAAGAGAAGTCCAATATCGACAACCCCAAGAATCTACTCACCGAGTTTCGACCATTTCACTCCATCAATTACGCGAAGGACACAAGGAGGCAATGTTCCTATTTGCAATATCAATACATCCTTCCAACACTATTAAGAAGGAATCCTCAGTACAACTTCCGGCAAAATATCATCCTTATGCCGATGTATTTGACAAGGTAAAAGCCGGTACCCTTCCTCATCACCATCCCTATGACTGTCCCATCGATTTACAACCAGGAATCGAGCCACCATGGGGACCAATTTACAACTTGTCACTCACCGAGTTAGAAGTCCTTCGAACCTACATAGAGGAGAACTTGGCAAGCAGGTTTATCCGTCATTCGAAATCTCTAACCGGTGCACGCATCTTCTTTGTCAAGAAGAAAGATGGCTCACTTCGTCTCGTCGTTGATTACCTCGGATTGAATAAGGTCACCATTCAGAATAGGTATGCACTTCCTCTTATATCAAGTCTTTTAGAGCGAGTTAATGGTGCAAAGTTTTTTACCAAAATCGATCTACGAGGAGCATATAACCTCGTGCGAATCCGACCGGGAGATGAATGGAAGACCGCCTTTCGCACGCGGTATGGGCATTTCGAGTATACTGTAATGCCGTTCGGCCTAACCAATGCACCTGCAATCTTCCAACATATGGCAAATGATATATTTAGAGACCTCTTGGATATCTGTTTGATCATCTATTTGGATGATCTATTGATTTATTCGAAGACCCAGGAAGAACATGATTCTCATGTACTATTAGTACTAAAGCGACTCCGCGAGAATGGTCTTTATGCCAAGCTAGAAAAATGTAGCTTTGACTGCAAGCAAGTGGAATTTCTAGGCTACGTCATCTCCTCAAAGGGCATTGCCATGGATCCAGCTAAAGTCCAAATTGTACTAGAGGCAAATTCCACGGTTGGTACGAGATGTACAATGTTTTCTAGGTTTTGCTAACTTCTACCGTAAGTTTATACAGGATTACTCGAAGATTATTGTACCTCTCACACAACTTACGAAGAAGGGACAAGCATTTCTTTGGTCCAATGAAGCAGATATGGCTTTTCAGCATCTTAAGAAAGCCTTTACATCAGCACTGATTCTAGTTCACGTGGATACAAGCAAACCATTCATCATGGAGGCCGACACATCAGATTTCACCCTCGGTAGCATCCTTTCTCAACAAGGAGATAAAGAAGAGTTACGTCCTGTGGCTTTCCATTCGCGCAAATTCGATGTCGCAGAAATCAACTGCGAAATACATGACAAGGAGTTATTAGCCATCATGGATTCATTTGTGCAATGGAGGAATTTCTTAGAGGGCTCTCCACATCAGGTCATTGTCTTTAGTGATCATAAAAATCTTGCTTATTTCCAGAACACTCGTGTACTAAATCGACGGCAAGCTCGGTGGCCTCAATTCCTCACGCGTTTCGACTTCAAAATCACATATCGATCGGGGAAGCAGCAAGGAAAAGTAGATGCACTATCACGGCGTTCATATCTTGCACCTCGTCCTGGTGATCCAGCATTTGATAATCAAAAGCAAGTAATCTTGGGACCAACACGATTGTACACAACGCGGATTTTTCACACCCCGATGGATTCACGGATTACCGATGACATACGTGCAAACTTGAAGACAGATAGTTTTGCTCAAGACATCCTGACGCACATTGATACTTCTCGGGCATCCTGTTCTCAGTCTCAACAACTAGGTATTGACTACCGACAATTCGAATATCATGATGGTTTGTTATTCTTTAAAAAGCTTGTATATGTCCCCGATTGCTCCGGTCGCCTTCAAATCGTCCAGAATTGTCACGACACCCATACGATGGGACATTTCGGTAGTACTAAGACGTTGGATCTAGTGCAACGATCTTTTTGGTGGCCCCACATGCGCCGTTTTGTCGACGACTACGTTCGGACTTGTGATGCTTGCTGTCGAGAAAAGATGCCACGACACCATCCATATGGCTTGCTGGAACCCTTACCGATTCCAAACCCTTATCGATTGGCTCGGTTATAGTCCGAGCAATCATACTTGGGAACCCGTCGAGTATGTTTCCAATGCTCAGGATCTTCTTGCTGATTTCCATCGAAAGTATCCGGACAAACCTGGCCCGCAATCAGCGCTGACTCGTTCCACTCGTCGTCTTTAAGGGGGAGATAGTGTCATGATATGACAAGACTCGAACCCATGACCTTATGCTACATGGGTCGAGCTCTTAGCATTAGACTATGAATTGTAATTTGTAGGATATTATTTTCAGTTATGCTTTATCATAGAAAATTGATCTTACGCAGTCCCATCCTCTTAGTACTAATAGTAGTTATCTTCTCTAGTACTAATTCTGTCTTTGTTTAGTACTATTCCTGACAAAGCCCTAGGAGCCGACAAGCTTTGACAACTCATGTCAGACCTTGGATTGACGATCCCTGACTTGCCAAGCTTGAGGGGGAGTACAAGCGAGAACCGGATACCGTTCGAACTGGGTATGAGCCGAAGTGGACATTGATGATCGTCCGAACTGGATACCAGCCGAAGCGAACATCAACCGAAAGGAACCAACCCGAGTTGAGCTTGAGGGGGCGTGTTGAAAATCAAGCTCAACAAAGTGCAACGTGTGAACACACCCTTTGAGAATCTATAATCACTCAAAGGTCAAGAGTCACACCACTACTCTCTACACAATTACTATGTGTCATAGAATCATATTCTATAACACATAACTTATGAGTTCTATATTCCCCATGACGACGAGTCTTCACATTTCCCAAGAGAGAGTAGTTGTTGTAGTGAGTTAATGAAGAGCGAGGATGACCTTATATAAATCATCCTTCTCGTACTTCATACTAAGCTGGTTGTGACTCCTTGTAATGCTACATTTTGTATTTGCCATTTTACTTGTTAATA
The DNA here is from genome assembly GCF_043228905.1 of Azolla caroliniana. Classification (NCBI taxonomy): domain Eukaryota; kingdom Viridiplantae; phylum Streptophyta; class Polypodiopsida; order Salviniales; family Salviniaceae; genus Azolla; species Azolla caroliniana. The sequence continues at coordinate 8,486,608 of NW_028230453.1, forward strand.
TACACCTTCTTGAGTATTCTATTCTCCATTCTATCTAATCTATCTTGTGTTTCTCTTCTCTCATCTCTTTCCTCTGACACATACACATAACACACATCTCTTACGCTTCACAAGATTCATGTTCGATTCTTTACACAGTTTATATAACTTCATGGGGCTCGTGATCATTATTTAGACTGTCCCACTTCGGGTAGGATCACGACTGGAGAAATAAGAAGACTATGTTGCGGGATCGGCCACAAGCAATCCTTATATACGTCCTTTACCAAACTGTATATAGGAAATAGAGATGAGACAAAACACTGAAGTTGCCCACAAGATCTATATATATTCGATTAAAGTGTCGCATACAGATACAAGTGCTGAGTATATTCGGTAACACTCAATCTCTATCAATCTATTCCTATCGGTCCTCTATATCTCCCCCTCCTGTGTTCGGTAATCTCCGATATATATAGCTTCCTTCTACTTGGCGCTTTCCACCTGTTCCTTCCTTGATATTCAACCTACCTTGTTTTGGTTGTTCGTTCTCGGCTTCCTTTGGTTCCTTTCACACTTGTCACACTTGTACCATCGGGTAACACTACTCTCACTCACTCACTCACTCTCTCTCACTCTCACTCTCTTATTGTATTCTGTGTTCTGTGTTAACAAACTGTTCATCTTCCAGATAATCGACTGATTGTTGGTTCATAAGCTTCCGCATTTAACTTTTTACAACATTCAATTATATTTGTTAGAAAGCAAGGATAGCTTATAAAAAATGCAACCAAAAACCAATAAATATGATAGAATTCTTAGAGACGCAAGGGGAAGAAAAAGGGAAGAAAAAGTATTGAATCTAGAAGTAGTGACACAAGAAGAGTCTTAGCGTTGTCGTAGTGTACAAAGTACACTACGTAAATAATGTGTGGAGTACCCAATTGACTAAGTATAAAGAAATAGGAGAAAATACTACAATAATTATGTTACATGCACAGGTCAGGGTTTGAACCCTATACCTCCATGTTACCAATTTTAAGCCTTATCATTGTACTAGCATATTATGAGTTTTGAATTTATACTAAACTTTATCCCATATAAATATTCTAGATAAGCATGATAGAAAAAGTTATTCATGCATACACACTCGAGTTAAATGAAAAGATGCGATAGAAAGCTAATCATGCACATGTAGTGTGCATGAAAACTAAAGTTAGAAAAGGCATGATGCTTGCATGTGGTAAACTTAGACTCTTCCATCGCTATATAAGGAATAGTGAAAGATGTATATGTTGTTGATTTTTTTTATAAGGGTTGATTAATATATTATATTCGTGGGATTCACGAATTTACCATCTATTTCTCTCTTGCAATCTAAATTCATATTTTTTCCTAAACATTAATGAATACACTATACTCGTGGGATTCACGAGTTTCATATCTTTCTTTCTTATAATCTATTCATATTCATAATAAAACTCGTCTCAAATTCTTTCTCCTCCTAGTCCAAAACCCCAGCGGTTCCCACCCGACTCACACAACGATTGTGCTTTTTTTGTGTATGGTTGTGCTTAAGATACAAGGAGTTTTTATTAAGTGTTGTTTTCTCAAGGGTGGTATGGGAGAATGAGATGAAGACGATGTTCAGTAACTTGAATATGAATTTGTATTGTAGTCTAGATATTCCATCTTTCGACACCTTGTCATAGGATGAGCTCATGTTTCACCAAAAGTTGGCACTTCAAAGGGTTATGGGAGAGCTTGTACCTTGTACATTTACTGAATGTAGTGTACAATAGTTCAAGCTAGGCATTTTGTTTTGTTTTCCTTCAAAGATTTCTAAAGGCTACAACTTGAGCTTGTCTACCTAGAAGCTTACAATTTTATTTTATTTTTTCCAAACAATATATACTTCCATTAGTTTTTAAAAAGGCATATTAGCTACAACATACAAAACAATTCCAAACAAACATGTTTTCATATGACATCCTCTCAGGCTCATCAACAAGCATATTCCTTTGTAAGCTTTACGTAATTGGGTATGTATAGCTAAAACAAAGTACTTAGTTAAGTCCACACTTGAAAGCAACTTCTTATACCAAGCATCATATGCATGTGAATCATCACCATTACTCCCAACATGTAAGGAATAATTAGAATCCAACTCCCAAAGTGAGGGTTTCTCTTCCATACCTCTAAAAAAAATAATAGTATTATGAGCAGTAGATCCACCATATTGTAATACCAATGGATCTCCCATATTTTGATACATATCCATCAGAGCAGATTCTGCTATACTGTTGTGTGGATCAACCTTGGGAATATCTGACAAGCCCAAGAAGAATAACCGATGACCTAAGGCAGCCAAGCCATAAGAATATTGAGCAACATTTTTCCAATTGAAGCTGTCAATACAGTTTTTTCTCAAAACCCCAATATGATATTTTTGTTTCTTTCTATCCCTATCATCATTTTGACCCTCCTTTTGTATAAATTCAATATGTTTAGTGCTCTTTGGTTCAATTTTTGTTAACTTTGGCAATTAAGTTAAGTCAATCAAAGATTCTCTCAAATCTTTAGTTCAAGCTAGGCATTCCACAATGAATGGTAGCATAGGCCATCAATGTAGGATTTGACTCAATTTTGCAGGTTGGATGCAAAGATGTGATCAGGTCCTTGTCGGGATGTCCTCAGGGTATTAGTGAAACTGAACAAAATTTGTTTGTAAGTGCAAGTAAATATGCCAAAATCTATGGCAAAACGTTGTTTTGTGTTAGTCTTCTTAGACTATCTATATCTTATTGTACCCCAAGAAAACATTGATAAAGCTTATAACATTTTTTTCGGCCACCAAGTACATGCTCAATATAGTTACAAATTGTTGCTTTGGCGACCCAACAATAGTCTATGCATATTCGGATTTCTCTATTCGTTTTGGAGACAATAATGATTGGAAACACCCATGTGGTATGCTCAATGGGATATATTATGCATGCCGATAACATCTTCACGATTTGTGTATGCATTGTGTGGATGCATCAGGCGAGGTCTTTGCAACATTGGTCATGCATTTTCTCTCAAGGGGATAGTATGGGATACTACCTTTTGAGGTATGCTTTTCATGTCTCCACAACCCCGCGGGAATACATCTTTGAATTCTTATAAGAGTCTAGTTAAAGTGTCTCCCTCTACTTATGAGAAGCTATTTGAGATGAATGCTACTTTACAAATTTTGTCATCCATAGTTTAATCTCCGTTACTTTAGATGGGCCTTTTCATGTCTGACTCACTCATATTACTTATATTGCTTATTAAGGTCTACATCAAATGGCAAAGCAAGACCTTAGGTCAAACAATTGAAAGTGGGCAAGGAAATCTACCTCCTCTAGTAATATTGGTGACTTGGTAGGGGTTGTACTAGTTGTGAGGGGTATTTTGGTTAACCATTTTGTTGCTGTGAGGTTAAGGTTGGCTAGGAAAATAAGGTCAATGAAGGTTTCTTCTTCTTTGACTTTTTTTCTGGTTAAAGGGGTCAAGGTTAAAACAAGAAATTATCTAACGGTCTTCTTCATAGCCTCGGGTACCAATTGGGCACATCACATCGGTGATTGCAAAGATATACACCCATTGCATATCTAAGGATGTTTAGGTAGTGTGCTTAGCGTCACTATGAGCTTTTAGCCAATGTTCAAGGTCACGATTGAAATGTTGATCCCTCTCTTGCTTCTTTTGGATGGCACCTGAGTAAGTTCATTTCAAACTCTGTTCTAGTTTAGTGGGCATCCATAAGAGGGATCACTTCTTATTGATGATCCTTTTGAGTGTAGACGTGAATTCTATAGGTCTTATTATTTCTTCACATGTAGATTCTCGAAATGCCAACTTCCATGACCAACCTATCTACTCAAGGAAACGTCTTCTTAGTAGGCTGTCATGTGCTATTTAGTTAGTGTCACTATGAAGGTGAGGTCGTATGAAGGTGAGGAAGAACTTGACTTCGTAGACCGAAAATTTATGGTACAAACCGAAATAGAGACAACCAATTGGGATGGTTGCTTGGTTTTGACTTCTACATTTTCCTTTTCCTCTATACCCATGGTTATCATTGGACCATGCTCATGAGGGTACTATGGACAAGAAATCTTGTGCTTGTTGATTGGGGGAATTCGAGGGTCTTGCAAGTAATGACTCTTCGTTCTAATTGAATCAAGTTCATTAAACCATTTGGTTCTAATATTTCTAATTTGTCTAACATTTTGTAACCCTATTTGGGCCTTGAAGTTGAAGATTTTTGGGGGAGTCATTTGTGGTGTGCCTCATTGCCCCATGACTGCATGCCTTTGCTCCTATGTTGGTAGGCGTGTGGGGCTTTCTTGTGCTTCACCAGAGCACGTCTATATATTGGTCTAAGCTCCGAACCGGAGTATACCCTTGTGGTGGGGAGATCAGCAAAGGTGGTTGTTGAACACCTTCGAGCTAATGCTTACTTAGCTTAACTATTAGTGCTTAATCTCTTTCTCTCTCTCTCTCTCTCTCTCTCTCTCTCTCTCTCTCTCTCTTATACATAGACATGAATGTACAGACAAGGAAGATATAAGAATGACACAAAATTTCTGATTACAAAGAGGTTTAGCACCATAAAAGAGGAGTCAATTAGGGTTTTTCTTGCTTAGCTCTTAATCTAATCTCTCTTATGTCTAATGGCGGATTAAAGGGATATAGTGGGAGCTCACTTAAGATTGGAGAAAACCTACAAAAGTCACCAAAAGGTAATTGAGCTCCTTTCACATAAGGTTGCCCATTGTCTTACATTGCTTCCTATTTGGTTTGTTCTATAGGTTAGTTGAGCTAAGTGTCCCTTGTTGGTGCCACTATGAATGTGAGGATAGTGTCAACATGTTCATTAGAATTGGAATTGGGAACATCTTTTAGATCATACAATTGATCTTGCCCTTTGATGTTACATTTGTTTATAGCTTCACCTCACCATCCAACACCACTTGTTGAGTCAATCTATACAATTTAAGTGAGCAATCATAACCGTTGGTTTAAACTAGAGCATGTTTCCGTAAACTTTTGTAAATTTTGGTGGGGTGATATATGTCACTCATTCCTTTCTGTCAATAAAACACTAATAAGTCAACTAACCTTACATCATTAACCATATGGCTTTGACTTTTGTATTGGAAATTGTTTACTTCAATATGAAGCGAAATAATTCCATGCCTTTTACATCATGTATGTTTCACCTAACTCATTTGATTGTAATTTTAAGTTCAAAGCACTAAAGGTATAGAAAATATCACAAAGTTTTTGTTTGAAGGTATAATGGATGAACATGAAAAAAGAACATGATAAAGTGGTGAATCTACAACCAAAGGTGGGGGGACAAGATCCCTATGTTGGGGGCGTATAACCTGACAATGGGTGTACAACAAAAACATATAACTATATAAATTTATGTTTGTGTGTTTGCACACGTACAATTGAGAGGGGGGAGAAACAAAGTATGATATATGTGTAAGTTTTATTTAATGGCGAAAATAGATGTTTCAAAGTTGTAATGAGAAAAGGCGATTGAGAATAACTTGACGAAAATCGCAAAACAAGACGGGTAAAAAATTCAAACTTACAATATTGATCTTAATATGAACTTTTGCAACTCAATTGAGAGTGGGTCCATGGAGAATCTCATCTAGATTCGGGTAAAAGGACCTTTCGAAGTTGAGAAAGAAAGCATGCCCTAAATATAATATCATCAGAGATACAGTCAGTCGAACCAGCATGTCAAACTAGCATTATGTAGACATGTCAAACCAGCATTATGTATGCAAGTGTTAACTGGGGGTGGATTTTTAAATTAATATTATCACAAATAAAGGACAAAAAAATGTCAATGGAAAATAATGTGTAAGCAAAAACAAATGTTCTCGTATTCATATGAAACCAAACAAATAACATCGGTACACTTATGTGACTTATTAGGTTTTTTTCCTCTTCGTAAATGTTTACACTTGAAATTGTATAACTATGTATATATTATTGTCTTGACATACAATAACTTGTATTCCTCCACATAGATCACCTTTACTTGCACTCTAAGGTTTTAACAATCTTTGTACAAAGGTTTTCACCTTTTTCAACCCCACTTGTGTACCCCTATGTTGCTTCTAATTTCCTCGTTCTCTTAGTTTGAAAGAAGTTTAGATATCCCGCCTCTCACTCGCACCCTTAACAACTTTGAAAGGCATGTCTTGTACGAGCTCCAAATTCTTTCACGCATTCACTTTCAATCCAAAAAGCAAGATGAAATTATCCATAGGTCTTGGAAGATACATGTGTAATGAATCATTTAGAGAACCTTTTTATACAAGTTTTCTCCTTTTTACCAAGGAATCATGAAAATCTTTCTCTCATGATGAAAAAAATAAGCCTTCAAAAAATTGTTCTCCTAATCATTTATGTTTGTTGAATTGGCATTATATTGCAAGAACAAGAAGATCATGCCATTTCTTTTAATGGTTAAAAAAAGCTTTGAATATTGCATGTAGTAATTAAAAAGTTGGCCATCATTAGAGAGAAGGGGCATAGCTTGAAATGTTTAAACCACATTTACACAAGATGTTATTTTAAAAGTCAATTCTGTTGGAGTCCATGTGAAGCCTTTTAAGTTTTAAGTAGATGAAGTATCCCTAGTCTTAGATGAAGCATAACACAATAAATGATGATGGAAATTATTCAAAGGGTTGATAAAGTTGAACCAAAACTAATGCACATGATTAAGGTTATGACAAAGAGTGGCAGAGTTATTAAGTGCGCCACGATGCCAATATATGGTTAGAAATGCAATGAGGAAACATAGACTAAATCTCTAAAGAAGAGTAGCATCAAAATGTCCATGGATCCAAAGTCGATCTACTTGCGATAGTTATGATTCATATAGAATGTTAGTATTATGATAATGGTGGTGTTGTACAAAAAAAGGAAGAGTTAAAAATTGAAGAAAGCGATAACAAAACTCTTAAAATAGTATATGCCATAGTTTGCGTATTTGAATAACAATTTCATCGCATTCTCATGTAGTATTAAATAGCATGACTTTATGACTATCACTTGTTATGTGTGCATTCAAAATTTAGCATTTCCTCAATTGAAATAGAAATAGAAGATTAAATTAGAGTGAGCACAATTTACATTGAATATATTTACATAGAATCTATGGTAGGTAATTTAGGCTCTATTTTACTATAAGTTTAATTTTTACATTTGTATTCAAATATCTTAATGTTTGTAAAGTGAGCCAAATTTGAGTATAGTGTGTCACTAAGAAAACTACAAATTTTTCAAATGTGGAAATACATGTGTAAATTCTTCAACATAAGATGGAGAGGCCTATTGTCCCTACCTTGTTCATTCACATAAAACTAGAAATAAAAATAATACAAACTTTAAAGAAATGGAGAGTGTCGGTGATGTTGTACAACAGAAGAAAATTGTGTGTGTGTGCATTTACTTGCAAGATAATAGAGAGAGAGAGAGAGAGAGAGAGAGAGAGAGAGAGAGAGAGAGAGAGAGAGAGAGAGAATATATGTTAGCAATATGAAAAATACAACAGTAACTTAATTACAAAAGGGTTGGTTTAAATAACTTAGGGCAACTGCCCTTTCTACTATTTCCAAAACTAGCCTGAACCTAGGGTGTCCATTGTTAGTGTGAAAGCCACTACATTAGGGAAGTTGGATTTGACTCTGAACACGCCCCTTCAAACACAACTTCTAGTCGCCCGAAAGTCGTCTTTCTGTTTGGCTCGTTTCGGCTTTCGGAATTCCTCAATTTTGTGTTCAGATGGTCAGTCTGATTGGCTTTGACTGTTCTCCTATGTCTTCGGCTACCCTTTGGTCGGTTTGTTGCTACTCTTTTGGTCGTCTTCGATCGATTGATCAACTGTTATTCAATTGTTGCGTTGTGCTCATCGTTTGTTGTACTCCCCCTCAAGCTCGGCAATGCGGCTATCATTAGGCCAAGGTCTATCATGAATTACTTGAGCTTGTTGACTCCTAAGGCCTTTGTAAAGATGTCGACTATCTAAAGGTTTGTGTTGATGTGCTACAGGTCCACATCTCTAGCCTGAACGTGCTCTCATATGAAGTGGTAGTGCACTTCGATATGCGTCGTGCGCACATGGAACACCGGGTTCCAAGCCAGATGAATACCACTCATGTTGTCCCAGTAAACGAGAATCAGATCCTTGATGGGAACGCCCAGATCCTTCAATGTTCTTTTTAGCCAAACGACTTCACATGCTGTGATGGCCATGGCCCTATACTCGGCTTCTGTGCTCAATAGTGCGATTGTCGGCTACTTTTTGTTGCTCCACTACCAAGGGAGAAGACAAACCCGGAGGTCGATCGCTTATTGGCCTTATACTCGGCCTAGTCTACATCTGTGTACCCTTTGAGTTGAACGATCGTGTCTAACTTATACATGATGGTGTAACCATCGTCCCTCTCACGTACCTAAGTACTCTCTTAGCGCACTCTAGATGAATATCTTGAGGTTTCTGAATGAATTGGCTAAGTACACCTACCAGATAGCTAAGGTCGGGTCGTGTGATGGTAAGATAGATTAAGCTATTGATTAGCTAACGATACTGAGTCGGCTCGCACCCTCGTGTTACAGAGTCAACATTGAGCTTTAGGTTTCGATCGAGAGGGGTTGACACAAGTTTGCACTCTACCATCCCGAACTTGTATAGTAAGTTAAGAATGTAGTGCCATTGGGAGATCATGATCCCCACTAGTGTCTGAATTACTTCTATCCCAAGGAAGTAATGGAGCTCGTGCATATCTTTCATTTCAAATATGCCGGACAAGAGCAATTTGAACTTATTGATGTCGGTTAGATTCCCGCCTCTGATTACCAGCTCATCCATGTACTGGATGATGACAATCGAACTTTCGAAATCGTGTCTTACGTAGAGGTAGTTTTTCGATTTTGAGTTTCGAAAGCCGATTTGGTGAAGATACTGTATAATCTTCGAATGCCAAGCACAAAGTGCTTGCATGAGTCCGTAAAACAACGTCGTACGTTTGAGTGTATCCTTTTTGCTACCTGTCATGCTTTGTAGCAGTTGACGGAGCCGTCGACATTACAATTGACCTTGTAGATCCATCTACTACCGATCGCTTTCTTGAGTGGTGAGTGGGGAGCGGGATCACATGTCTCGTTCTTGCATAACGTCTCCATCTCCTCGTTCATGACTTCCACCCATTGTGGATCCTTTGCTGCGTTGGAAAACATTTCCGGTTCTCGGACTATCGCCACTTCATCATAAAGGCATAGTAATATGCTATGTAGTCATTGTAGCTGAATTTGTTAACCAGGTTCTTCTCTCAAGTGGAGTGACAAAGTTTCTCATTTGCGGCGGCTATGACTTTCTTAAATCCATCCGTCCGGATAATTGGAGTTCGAAGGCCTTCGAGCTTACTATCTAGTGAGTGAGTTGACTCGTTGTCGTCTGGATTTTTGTACTCTAGCATTTTGGCCTTCACTTTGTCCATCTTCGGATTCAACTGGGATGTGTTTCGGTCGTTTAGAGGCTCTTGAGGTCCACTTAACCTAGTTGAGATTGGACTTTCTTCTAAGGTATGCCTCAGTCGATCATCCTCTTTTGTTTCGTGGTCGACCGAAATCGGTTGGGGTGGAGTCGGCTTTGGTTCGTACCATGATGCCGATTCATCGAAAACGACGTCTCGACACACTCGAACTTTCAGGTAGATGGATTATAGCACTTGTAACCCTTTTGTTCGAGTCAATAACCTACGAGGATACATTTCTCCAACATAGGATTGAGCGTCTATCTCTTCTCTTCAGGAATATGTACATAAGTGATTGAGCCGAATATCCTGATGTGTGATAAATCCGGATTCTTCCCGAAAACATCTCGCAGGGTGTTATGTACTTATGATAAGCAAAATAAATCTATAGAAAATAACTTATCTTAATGTTATGTACTTCATACTTGGTGTATAAGATTATGGGTTCAAGTCTCTCAAATGTTATTCATTACAATATGTAAATCCTTCACGACACCCACCCCCTCTAAACTTGCACATTGGATGTGCAAAGTTCATCCAAAATCTTTAAAAAACTCTTCATTCACCTCTTCGAATTGGATGTTCCCTCAAGCATTCTTTGTTTCTTTCATGGTTAAAAATTAGCCCGTTTTCCTTCCATCCTGACTCTTGATCCTTTCGAAAGTTTAACCATAATCAATCACAATTGTTTCCATCCTTACGGTTGTCATGTATGGCTTACCAAGGATGACAGGGTAGGTTGATCGATCCTACAAAAAGAAATTTTGATCCACCAACACATCTCATATTGTTACCTTCACACTAGGACATGCTCCGAATACATCCTCCATCGTTTCTGTTGCAGTTCTTATCTTCCACCCATGATTCTTGTCGATCGGCCACCATCCTTGAGCGTAAAATTATGATGATATCATGTTAATCTCTGATCCATGATTGATCAAAGCACCACATGGAATTTGTTGCTCAATTTTTGCAGGTGCCTCCATTGTTGCTCGAGCCCAATATTCCCTTGTATAGTGACTCCTATCCCCTTCATGAGTTCCAACATCATTTATGTTTTTTACACTTGCCACCATACAAATCTTGGAGTGTTGTTGCACACCCTCCTGTAACTTCCTCCATCACCTGTTTTATATCCGTCGTTGCCCCTATGTCCGAAGAAAACTTTATCAACTTCCTTTGGCTCAGGACAACCCTTTTCCATCTCTCTTCTCTTTTGTTCTCGTGTCTCATGTTTCTTTGCTAGATCAGCCTCCTCAACTCTCTTTTACTTCTCTTCCACTGTACCTGTTGTGCATTCACTTGGGCGAATGTTGATAATGCGTCTACTACATCATTCCATCCAATGAAGTTCCATATTTCATCACCTGCTCTTTTTAATTCATCCACTTGTACCTTCCCTTTTCTTGCATAGTCCATCAAATCTTGCCAATAGCCAGATCCACCATATGAGTCTTCTACTCGCAATCATAAGGTTGCCATGGATTGTATCGGTTGAATTGTTTTTCTCTTTGCATCTTTTATCAGCTTTTTCATTCCTCCTCGCCTGAAGTTGAGTTGGAGTGGTTATTGAGTCTTTGTGCATTGAATCTTACCATCTCGATAGATTTTATAATGATTAAGAGCATCCCTATGTTCTTGACAAATTTCCTTCTGGTGGTAAACAATATCGCACCACCTGAACCTTCGCACAATGCCACCTTCTTGACTTGATGAGGTTGAGCTTTGTCCCTACTCTAGCTTCGTCCCTTTGATCGACGAGGTTATGCAATTCAACAAAGGCCACCATTTCCCAAAAAAGAATAATATTATCAAAAATACTTTGCTCTTGTATAAAACTAGTCTGAGAATCATGAATCAGTTCAGAAAGATAAGGTTGTAAACCTCTAGCTATTGTTTTTGCTAATATCTTATAAATAACATTCAACAAAGTAATTGGCCTCCAATTCGTGCAAGAGTGACTCTTCTACTTTCTTTTCTCCCGACTCGTTCCCCGTTTCTTTTTCATTTCTCTCTGACAGCTCCATAAATCATAACTTTCTTTTACAGAAATAGGTGCAAGCCCTTTTTACCTCCTCCCAGTCTTTGGTAAATCCACTTGGACGATTTTGATCTCAAGGCCTTCCTATCCATTGGTGGCTTGTAGAAACAATATTACTTTATTTGGCAATATTATATTTATTTATTTCCTAGAAAATATATCCTCCATTGGTATTAGAATTACAGTGGCCAGAGGCCTTATACAAAATAGTACAATATTACATATATCGTAGTCAATATTTGTAGGTAAAGATAAGTAAGAAACACACATAGCCAATCTTTAGAGACAAAGAAAATACAATGAAGCCATATCCGTCTCTAAATGAACAAGATGAGTAGTCCAACCTCTAGAAAAAAAACCCCAGGAAAGTAGCCAACTTCTCAAAAGCATGCTTCAGCCTTTCACCAAAACATGCCTACAAAATCGACAAGCTTTAGAAATCTTGGAATGTGATGAAAACTTCGCCAATAACTTTCAATGGCTTGAGTCGAGCAATGTATTCCAATGTTTTGTTGTGTACTAACTGATTTCAAAGAAACAATTGTAACGGGGTGATGATAGCATTAAAATCTCCGAGCTTCAAAGCATGTACTCTCGCCGACCCTCAAGAATATGCTTCCAACTACACACCAACACTCATTAACCAAAAAGAAAATGATTCTACTCTCTTCGTGCCGTCATGAAAGTATGCTTCAACCCCTAACAACCTCATCACCCATCCTTATCAAACAGAGAGAATATGCTTCCTTTTCCCCATCCAACATGTCGCCAATTACCACCGAAGTCCACATCAACCATCTCGCCGTAGACCATCAAAGTTCCATACATACCAAAAACATAATGACACTACTCTCATGATTCCCTCATGAAATTATGCTTCATCCCCCGACACCATTGTCACTCATCCTTGTCAAAAATAGAAAATGTGCCTCGTTTCCCACATCAACTGTCTCATCGTTTACCACCAAAGTCTTGTACAAAAAAAAAAAGAGTGAATGTGTTGTCCTGATCCCCTCAGGAAAATCTGCTTCAACCCCAACACCTCCATCACTCATCTTTATAAAAAATAGGAGATATTCTACATTATTCAAATCAATTGTCTCTCCCATTACCATGGGAATTGTCGACCATCTCGCTGAATCCACCAATATTGATCAATAAGGAGTAATTAACGTGGACCTCCATCTTAAGTAATGTTGTATGCAGTAAGCATGGCGCCGGTGGCAGAAACAACCAACAAGGTGGAACATAGTTCCACTTAACATCATCACCTACACCCAACATAATAGGAATAGCTGACCAGACTCTTCAAATTCTCCTTCTTTTTCGGGTAGTTGTAATTCCATAACCTTTGAAACTATCAAATTCACCTTTAACCGTATTTACCAATAATTCCCAAAAAGATTTTAGCTATACTTACAACCTAAAAGCCTAAGAATACGAAACCAGAAACATTTGGCTGCAACACATTCCCAAAAACATGATGCAATGTCTCAGATGCAAACCCACACATAACAAATGATCGATCAGGCATCGGTTCCCTCAGTAAAGCTCCTACTGGCAATGCATAATGAATCATGAACCATCGAAAATGCAATACGTTGTTCATACATATAAGTGACCAAAACTGTTTCCAGAACTTCAATCTATCAGAATATGACACATTACCTTCCTCCCAATACTTTTTCCTAGGAGGTAACGACTCTATCTGATTCAACAAAAAGTTTCTACCCAACGCCACAGAATATGTGAAGAATGGAAGAACCTTCGTTTGCGAAGTGTCAGACTTGGACAACTTCCAAGCATAATCAAAAGGATTCTAGTGCAGATCAACAATTGGCCTAGAGTGTAAAACCCACATATAAGATGAGTAATTAACACTTGGTGGATTAGGATTTATAAATATTAGTTTATCTAATCCAACAATTACTCGTACTAGTAGTTGCTTGGCAGAAGACATAATTGGAGACTCCTCCTCCACTAATAACAACCTACCATTATCTAGAACTTCATAAAAATAGAGGTGGTCATTTTGATGATATAAACAACCTCCTATAAGTATATTGAATGTCGAAAACATACCATATCAACTCTAAAAATGATCGAATTGCAAAGTGGGCACTATTACCTGATACATTGTTGACACTTGAGAGAGCATAATATTTACCCCTTTGAAATTAGACAACCTATTCTTTTGGTCTTGCACTGAAATCTACAGAAAATTTACCCAATCCACAACCGTATAGGTTGGGCCACTATCCATTGCAGTCCAAGATAACCAACCTAGGTCGTAAACCCAAAACACATGTAGCCTCATCAGTAAATAAAGGATTCCATAACAACAGTTGACGCATAAATTGATGATAAGTTTTTGGTAGCCAGAAAACAAATGCTTGACGAATACTTTCCCATGTCCGGAGAATTCCATTACAAAAACGTAAAGACCCAACAGTCGACTTAGGCAACAGAAAATCCGAGTTAAAGAACCATCTAAGACTATGACATCATTGACCACCTACCAATGGCTTAAATTTATATAAATGACGTTGATAACTTTTTTCATAACTCCTCTCTTGGCAATAAACTCCTAACAACATGTTTAGCAAGTAATGCTTTACTTTGCATAAAGGGATCAATCAAACCTAAACCTCCTTTTTGTTTAGGCTGTATAAGAACTGACCAAGCTACCTTTTCTACAGTATTGTCTACATTAGCATTCCCCCAAATAAAATTCCACACTAGGCGTTAAACTTTAAGCATTAGTGACCTAGAAAATAGCCATGTAGACGCTATATACCAAATGGAGGACAAAAGCACCGAATTAGCAACAACTACATGTCCTGGTAGTTATAACTTTTCCTTATTCTAATATATTAGCTTATTCCTTAATCTTAACAGCAAAGGCACACTCATATCTTCTACATTGAATTCTAACCCCATTCTACATCCTAAATACCTAATGGAGTTCCCTTTAGGTATCCACGTGAATCCTAAGCTAGGTTCATTAAATGGAGGATCTCCCGAAACCACCCAAAAACCAGATGATTTATCCCAATTAATCAGTGCACCCGATGCATTTGAGAAGTCATCCACAACTTTTTGAACCTGCAACAAGTTAAATTATGAGGCGTGAACATAAAGATTTGTATCATCAGCAAACTCACTGTCCACGCCAACATATGCAAATGGTAGTGCTAAACCTGTGATATTAACATGCTAAGAATTTAAATGTATCGAAAACGCTTTAGATACTAGTAAAAATAGAAAAGGAGCAAGTGGACATCCTTGTGTTACTAATCTTGAAATAAAGAATTTCTTACCAACATCCCCTACAAATAAAAGAGAATTATGTGCATTATGATATAATGTTGAAACATCTCGTATCCATCTGTGGGGAAAACCCATCCTAAGTAAAGTGCCCTCCATAAAATCCCAATCCACTCTATCATAAGCTTTTTCATAATCCAAAAATAACACTGCCAAATCTTGTTTATGCAATTCAGCAAAGGCCACAATTTCCCAAAAAAGAATAATATTATCAAAAATACTTCGCTCTTGTATAAAACCAATCTAAGAATCATGAATCAGTTCAGAAAGATAAGGTTGTAAAGGTCTAGCTATCATTTTTGCTAATTTCTTATAAATAACATTCATCAAAGTAATTGGCCTTCAATGACGAAGCTTGCATCCTTGACATATCATTGAGGTTGTATTCATCGAGTAATGCTCTTTCGAAAGCCCCCGATGTCTGATGCTCCCTCTGTAGCTCCTAGGTCCTTCCTTGTAGCTCAATCGCAACAACTCGGTTAAGGCTATTAAATTTTGCATACTCGTTGACACCTCGTTTAAGCATCTCTTCATTGTAAATCTTCAAAAACCTTGTTAAATTCATACCTTCGAAGATTCCTACTCGTGCAAGAATATTGTTGACGGCTTTGTCGATGCTTGTCATCATCCCTTGCTCGCCCAACATTCATTCCATCATCCTACCCATAAGCCTCATTTGCTCCTCCATCTCCCCTTGTCACCACCTTCACATCGGGTTCACCAAATATATCCAGGTAGTTGTGGTTTGTGCGGGAAGTCACAGGGACTAAGGTTAACGGGAGTTTGAGCATATTTTATAAGGATTGTGCAACGATGTCACAGAGATTAAGGATAGGTGAAATAAGAGATAAAAATAATGTGCGAGAGAGAGACGACCAAGAACAAGAGATAGAGACAATGTATGATTTAAGAAGCAAGAGTATACGATAAGAACATGATTTATATTAAAAATACAAGATTTTACCAGCTTTACAATGCTTAATCGCAAGATGCGACTTTTATTTGCCAAACTACAACTTTGAACTCTTGACTTCAATTTTGAAACACAAGACTCTTTGTAAATAAGCTAACTAGTTTGATTGATTATTATTTTGATTATTTTGACTTTATCTCTTCTTTTTCTTGATTAATCCCTTAATTCCTTGCCTCTCTTTATAGGTACTCTTATGCATATGATGATATGAGTGTGCATGGCATGCATGTAATGCATGATCGCCATTTGGCCCACATGCATTATATGTGATGCATGATAACGATCTTGCTCATCGGAACTCCCATGTATCAACATAGACATGGCATAAGTATGATTATGAAAATATACCTATAGAAAATAACTTATTCTAATGGTGTATACTTTGTACTTGGTGTATAAGGTTATGGGTTCAAGTCTTTCAAATGTTACTCATTACAATATTCAAGTTTATTTTTATACCATGCAACAAATCCTTTGCGACACTACTTCTGCCCAATATGATTTAGGCAGGTTCTTTTCGTTCATCATCGCCATGGCTACCTCTTATATGTGTCGATTCTTACGTTCAATTACTTTGTTTTGCTTAGGTGTGTTGGCAAATAAATTTTCGTCGAATTCCTTCCTTTCAGAGATAGGCTATAAATTCGTCTGAGAAGTACTCCTTTCCTCCATCCGACGGAAGACACCTAACATGCCGTCTTGTTTCCTTTTTTATCCTACTTTTGAGTTTTTGGAAGTGTGCAAACACGTCACTCTTTTGCCTCATGGAGAAGATCAAGGCACACTTTTGGAAGTATGCTTGGAGAAGTCATCGATAAAGGTGACAGAGTATCAACATCATCCGAATGTTGCCATCTAAGCTGAACCCCATACATCTTAATGTATTACATCCAAGATCCCTTTACTTATGTTCCTCTCTTTCGGGAACGATTGTCAATGTTGCTTGACGAATTGGAAAGCTTACCACACTCTGGCAATCTCCTTCTTTGTAAAGTCGGGAGTCCGATGACGACTCCTTTTCACTGCATGCCCTTGAGCTTCTGGAGATTGATGTGGTTGATTCTTTTGTGCCACACTTTCAAGTCGGTGTCGACTTTGAAGCCTTTCACAAACCTAGTTGAATTCAACTCATTCGAATCGAGGATGAACATTTGACCTTCTCTTCGACCTTGAGCAATAAGTCGACTGTGGTTTTCAATAAAGCACTCTTCGTGATTGAACCGTACTTACATGCCTTGTTCTACCATTTGGCCAACTGAGACCAAATGTTTTGTGATGGTTGGGACATGCAAGACGTTCTTGACGTCGGTTGTTTGTTGTTGTTCTCAAACGGGACATTTCTGACATGCCGAATGGAGTGATTGTGTCATCCCCAGTTTCAACATAGTCAAGTCGATCGGGCTTTCGCAACTCTTGTAACCAATCTGCAAGTTGCAACTCTCGAGAGAATATTGGCATGATATTGGAGAACAAGAATGCCGTAAATCGAGTATGGGTGTACATTTGAACTAAGCCGACAGGGGGTCCGCATCATTGTGATATCCCTACTCTCCACGGATAGCTGGAACTGGTCGTACCTAGAGTATAAGTCGTTGACTGAATATATTCACCTTCCGGTGAAGGCCTCCGCAAACTTATCAATTGTCCGCCCAAGCCCTGCATTCCGAATCGTCACTTTATTGACAGGTTGTAGGTCCTGAATGAAGCGCATTGTGCCGTTCTTCTTCGGCATTGTAAACCACCGATTCAAAGAAGCAGCACTCGACAGTTCGAGAATCCCTATTTCCACCTTCTCCTTGAGCAGCTCCATCAACTTCGGGATGTGAGCTCTCGGTACCGGAATTTGCTTCAGGTTCCATGGCACACGTGGTACTGTGAATATTACCATCGGCTCGACGATGGTCGGGTCGACACACCCGATCTCCTTCGGCGAGAATGCAAAGGCCTTCTTGTGCCTCTCGAGCATTCTATGAAGTCGTTCCTCCTCTGCTGGCAGTAAAGAGCCACCCCCACCGATGTTCAACTTCCGCAACATTTCATCGATGAACCAGTGTCTTATGCCGGTCAGATCTCGCAAACTTGGGTCCGTTGGAACCCCCTTCATTCGCTCCCAATTTCCTCCAGTAGAAGTGCCGCGACAGGCCTCACCTTCTGGTCCATAGTCTTGTACTTCGTGTCGACTCGAGCCATCCGGTTCAATTTGACCTTCCTTTTGAAGTTCACGATGACTTCATACATCTCAATGGAACTAATCGGAATTATCCGGTGTTCGCTCAGGCTCGCACCAATCACCCTCCTAATCTCCCTAAGGGTGTCGGTGATTGAGACCGCCTTCATGGCGCCGCTGATATCCTCGTCCGGGCCCAAGGCTTTGCATACCTTCAAGCGCCCTTCGACCTATTTCCTCTCCCGGTCGCCAATGCCGTTCACTATATTATACCCTCCGTTGTCAGAGATCCAAAACCTCCTACCTATTATACAGGTGTGGGGTATTGGCCGGTTGTCCGGACTATCACGACCCATGCCTTGATAGCCCTCTCTAAATATCCTCTCAGCACTTGGTGCCAAGGGAGTTCTAGTTCCACTCATGGTTTGGCAAAACCATCATAATTTGGACGGAGTGTTGGCCGCCCTGGCTCTTCACTCGCGCATATGTTGAACCGTTGTCCAACACTTTAGTCTCCATATGAGCCATCGTGATGTATGGTTCACCGAGGATGCCCGGATGAGACAAAGTCTCCTGCACGAAGAAATGTTGGTCGATTTTGACATCACTAGCCTTCACCCTTACATTTGGGCCAACCCCGTGCAACACTTCCATGGCGTGGGTCGCCACGCTTATCTTTCTCCCATGCTTCTTCTTGATAGGCCATTTCCCTTTTTTATAGAAGTCCATCAACATCAAGTTTATTTCTGATCCGTAGTCGATTAGTGCTACCACCGGCTCCTTCACATCACCGATCCAAACCAACGTCTCTGTAGTGGCCCTTGCCCAATGCTGCTTCATGTAGTGGTCGTCAGCGTATTCGGTTTGTATCGTTACTTCATCGATGTGCGCAACCTTTACTTCGATCGGCCTTTGCAGCTCCTGCTCTGATGAGAGTCGCTTCCTCTTCACGAGGTCGACAATGGAATCGTGGTTCACTCTTTCTTTGCTATTCCTAGCACCTCCCTCGGGGTGAGTTCCACCCTATTGTCAAGGATTCGTTCCTCCAAGACCTTTCACAGGTCAATCGCTCTCTCTATCTTCGAGCTCAACCGAAACTAAGGAACTTAGCCTTTTCTTGTGAGGCGGCTGGTGCTCCGTCATTTTTCTTCGAACCGTTCCAGGTGTCATATCGGTTCGAAGTCCAGTCCCTTTGGCTGTCCTGGCCCACTTGGTTCTCGAGTGATAGGTGTCATTCTTGGCAAGGTGGTTGACACAGTGTAGTAGGAAATGTTCCGTCTTATTCCTGGTTCATTGATGAAGTCTCTCATCCAGATGATTTCCTTGTCAGCTTTGACCAAGGCCATGTATTTGGCTTCCGTGGTTGACAAAGACGCAACCTTCTGCTACCTCGACTGCTACGAAATGGCTCCCCCTACAAACATCATCACGTATCCGAAAGTTAATCGACTGGCATCTGCATCAGTTGACATGTCGGAATTTGTGAAACCTTCTAGCATGGGGTTGTCTAAGCCAAATCACAGACACACACTGGACGTGCCTGTCAAGTACAAAAATATCCATTTTACCGTGGCCCAATGCTCTTTTCCGGGATTACTCATAAATTGACTAACGACTCTAACTACATATGCAATGTCCGGCCTCGTGCAAACCATTGCATATATCAAACTTCTGACTGCTGAGGCATAGGGAACCTTATTAATCTCAACTTTCTCCACTTTCGTCTTCAAACATTGATTTCTATTCAGCCTGTAGTTTGTCGGCAATGTCGAGCCAACTGGCTTCGCGCCCTGCATGTTCAATCTCGTGAGCAGCTTCGTCACATATTTTTCTTGTGACAACCATGGAAACTTCTTTGTCTGGTCCTAGACAATGTGCATACCCAAAATTTGTTTAGCTTAACCCATATCCTTCATTGCAAAGGACTTTCCCAAACCCTGCTTCAAGCTTGCAATTCGGAGTCAAAGAACTCCCGTGGTTTTCCCTGATTAGGGTTTCCATGCTAATATCCAGTGTCGAGCCATTTCGTGTTCAAGTGCATCAATCTTTATTTCTGTTTTAATTCTTCCATTGCGATTGAGGCTCGATGGTGGCCGAGCATTGTTTGCAACAGAAAGTCTCCTCCCTCATACTTCTTCACGAAGACTTCAAATAAAGAAAGAAAAAGGGAAGATTCATTTGGTAGCATGTTCAAGCTCACCGGCTCCAACTACCTAGTGTGGAAGTCGAAGATGAGGGACATGTTAGTGCTAAAAGATCTTTGGTTGCTGGTACAATTTGGGGACAAAAGACCGGACATGATCGATGCCACAACTTGGGAGGTAATGCACATGAAAACAATGGCATACATTCGATGCTTCATCGACATCAGCCTGTACAATAACTTCAATGAAGAGAACAAGGCCAATGAGCTCTGGGAGAAGATTGACATGATGTTGAAGAACAAGAACGTCGTAAATTGGGTCTCGATATTCCAGAAAAGATAGTGAGGCTCAGGTATGAAGATGGCCCCAACATGATAGAGCATATGATGGCCTTCCAAGGGCTAATAAACCAGACTACCTCGCTCGAAGTACCCTTAGCCGATGAGCTGCTAGCATTGTTATTGCTCGGATCCCTTCCGTATAGCTAGGAGATGTTGGTTTTCACTCTGGGCAATGCTGGACCGTAAAGAAAGAACTTATCCTTGGCGAGAGTGAAGTCAGGTTTGCTAAACGAAGAAGCTTGCCGTAAGGACCAGGAGTTCGGAGACGACCCGAAAGCCCTAGTCATGAAAGAAGACAATAAACAGGGAAGAGGCCGAAATCGAAGTCCCTAGAATCAGGAGAAGTCGGGGACGAGGTCGAAGTCCAAAGTGAGGCCCACGTGCTTCTATTGTGGGAAGCCAAGGCACTTCCAGAAGAATTGCCAACACTTTTGGAAGGAGAAAGGGGGAGCCGAAAATGTTGACTCGAAGAAGGATGCAGACCGGAAGAGTTTGGATACAAAAGGAACGTCGCCAATTGTGACAACCAAAGAAGAACTGTTGCTAATCGCCGAGGAGAACGAGCTACATCTTGTCAGCGACGAAACAACGTGGGTGGTTGACTCTAGACCATGGTTCCATCTGACCCCCGACTGGAAGTGGTTCGCATCCTACAGAGTCAGAGATCACGGTTGTGTGAGGATGGGGAATGAAGGTGCATGTCGAATCGTCGTCATAGGAGTTGTGTGGCTAATAATGTCAACCGGTGCAAGTTATTCCTGAAAGTGTTGGGAATTTGGTCCCTTCAGCTAGGATGCGGATGCGAACCGGAGGAGCCGGATCGGACAAAGCTAGATGAAGGAATCGGATCCGAAAGGGTTCCGGATGAGACCTGGAAACCAGATCGAGTGAATCCGGTGCAAACCGGATCAAAGGACATGTGTGTAAATATGTTTCATGGTTAGCCTATTGAGGTTATATTTATAAATAGCCCAAAAGTCATATAAGTATAAATATGACTTAGGGCAATCACTTTACTGGAGATATGTGGTCATTGTGAGTTGTCGTAGTGTTGTTGTATACAGAGAGAGAGAGAGAGAGAGAGAGAGAGAGAGAGAGATACACAGAACTAGTCTTCTGTTTGTAACCGCCATTGACGAAGACACAGAGCTCCAGGTCGTTGCCTCTGAGTCTCATTTTGTATTCCTCCTCTCATAGTGATAGTTGGACTCTATGGGCTCCCTGTGGTTTTTCCCATTTAGGGTTTTCCACATAAACATCCTGTGTCATCTCGGTTTTCAGATTGTTTTCTTCTATTCCTTGTTGAAGACTTGGTCGTGGCTGAGCGTTATTTCCGTGGAAATTGGTATCAGAGCGAACAAAGGAAATGGAAGAATCATTCGGCGGCATGTTCAAGCTCACCGACTCCCATTACCCAATGTGGAAGTTAAAGATGAGGGACATGCTTGTGGTCAAAGATCTCTGGTTGCCGGTACAGTTCGGGGACAAGAAACCAGACAAGATCAATGCCACAACATGGGAGGTGATGCACATGAAGACAACGGTGTACATCCGATGCTTGATCAACATGAGACTATATAACAACTTCAGTGAAGAAAGCAAAGCTCATGTGCTCTGGGAGAAAATCGGCACTATGCTAGAGAGTAAAAACGTCGTAAATTGGGTTTTGGTATTCCGGAAGTTAGTGAGACTCCAGTACCATGATGGATCCAGCATGACAGAGCACATGAACGCATTTCAAGGGCTCATAAACCAAACAACTTCGCTTGAAGTACCTCTGGCCGACAAGCTACTTGCATTGCCCCTACTCGGTTCCCTCCTGGATAGTTGGGAGATGCTAGATGTCACTTTGGGAAATGTCGGGTCGGAAGGAAAGCAGTTGTCCCTAGTAAGGGTAAAATCAAGCTTGCTAGATGAAGAAGCTCACCGGATGGACCGGGAGTCCGGAACCAATCCGAAGGCCTTGGTCATGGAAGATGACCATAACCAGGGAAGTGGCCGAAATCAGAGTCCCTAAAACCGGGACAAATCGGGGGCAAGGTCAAAGTCAAGGGGGATGCCTACTTGCTTCTACTGTGGGAAGTCAGGCCACTTCCAGAAGAACTATTTGCATTTCCGGAAAGAAAAAGGGGCCGACACCATCGATTTGAAGAAGAGTTCGGACCGGAGAGGTTCGGATCGGAAAGGAACGTCAGTGATTGCGACATGTGAAGAGGAATTGATGCTCATTACCGAGGAAAATGAGTTAAACCTTGTCAGCGACAAGACAACGTGGGTTGTCGATTCCGGAGCATCGTTCCATTTGACACCAGACTGGAAATTCTTCTCATCCTACATAGCCGGAGATCACGTGCTCATTACCAAGGAAAATGAGTTAAACCTTGTCGGCGACGAGCCAACGTGGGTTGTCGATTCTGGAGCATCGTTCCATCTTACACCTGACCGGAAATTCTTCTCATCCTACATTGCCGAAGATCACGGTTGTGAAGGTACATACTGAATTGTCGGCATAGGAGATGTGTTGTTGACAACATCAACCGGATGCAAATTGCTGCTAGAAGAAGTCTGAGCATTCCAATGGTTTAGTTGAACCTGATATCAGCCGGTTGGCTAGATGATGAAGGCGACACAGGTAGCATCCGGAACGAAGTCATGAAATTCAGCAAAGGAAGCCTGATCGTGGCTTGATCTCGGAAGATCAACACGTTGTATCTTATGCATGCCTAGATATGCCGAGAAGAAGAAGTGAACGTAGCATCCAACACTACCGGTGAGCTGTGGCACAAGAGGTTGTGTCACATGAGTCAGAAGGGGATGAAGAGACTTGCCGAAGACAATCACATTCCAATGAAGACGTGCAACTAGAGAAGTGCACTGATTGCTTGGCCGGAAAGCAAAACCGAAACTCCTTCCAGTCAAGACTACCGATGAGACGGAATGCACCACTGGAGTTGGTGCATACCGATGTGTGTCAAGTAGAGACGAAGTCACATGCCGGATCGGAGTACTTCATGACATTCATAGACGACCACAACCGGAAGCTGTGGGTCTCACCGCTAAAGACAAAGGATCAGGTGCTATCCGTCTTCAAGGAGCTCCATGTGAGAGTGGAAAGAGAAACCAGACGGAAGCTGAAGGTGGTTCGAGCAGATAACGAAGGAGAATACAGGGGGCAGTTTGAGGAGTACTGCAAGTCGAAGGGAATCCGGCTGAACGAATGAACCAGACCATAATGGAGAGAGTCTGAAGTAGGCTAGCACATGCCAAGTTACCCAAGACATTTTGGGCTGAGGCGCTGATGACGACGACCTATTTGATAAACAGATCTCCCTCAGCACCCTTGGAAAGGAGACTCACCGCAAAAAGCATGGAGTGGTAAAGATGTATCTTACCGGCATCTAAAGTTGTTTGGTTGTCTTGCATATGTGCATGTCACAAAGGACAAGAGAGAAAAGCTAGATCTGAAGTCCAGGCCATGTATACTCCTTGGATACAACGATGATGAGTTCAAGTACTGAGTGTGGGACCTGGTTGACAAGAAGGTGTTCCGGAGTCGGGACATAGTCTTCATGGAAGACAGGACCATTGCCAACTGGGAGTCGGAGAAGAAGAAGATATCAATCGACGGAGACCAGTTTGAGGAAACAAAGATTTACCCGGTTGGAAACCAGATGACACTCGATGAATCGGCTGAATTCGGACAAGAAACCAAACTGACCGAACAAGAAGAAGAAGAAGAAGAAGAAGAAGAAGAAGAAGAAGAAGAAGAAGAAGAAGAAGAAGAAGAAGAAGAAGAAGAAGAAGAAGAAGAAGAAGAAGAAGAAGAAGAAGACAACGGAACCAGACAAGATCCCGAATCGGATTCGGATTCGGAACAGACGAAGGAACTGCTTTCCGAAAACCAAGGTTGGAGATATCCTCTTCGAGAGAGAAGAGCCCCCCGAAGATTCCTGGATATAGAGCACGTGTTGTTGACTGATGAGGGGGAGCCGAAAAGCTTCAAGGAAGCAAAGAACCGCAAGTGGTTAAGCGCCATGCAGGATGAGATGGATTCCCTACATGAGAACCACACATATGAATTGACGGAGCTGCCGAAAGGAAAGAGAGCACTCCGGAATAAGTGGGTGTACAAGTTGAAACTGGGAGACATCGGAAATCCACCGAGGTACAAGGGCCGGATCGTGGTGAAGGGTTTCCAGTAGAAGAAAGGTGTGGATTTCGATGAGATCTTTTCCCCGATAGTAAAGATGACATCCATCCAGACGGTATTGACAATAGCGGCAAGCATGGATCTCGAGGTAGAGCAATTGGACGTCAAGACGGCATTCCTACATGGAGAGCCTGAAGAAGAGACCTACACGCATCAACCAGAACGATTTGAGAAGAAGTGGAAGGAGCACCTGGAGTGCCGGTTGAAGAAGAGCTTATACGGATTGAAGCAAGCCCCTCGGCAATGGTACCAGAAGTTCGACTCCTTCATGACCGATCAAGGGTACCACAAAACGCAAGCCGATCATTGTGTGTTTGTGAAGAAATTCGACGGAGGTGATTTCCTGATACTCCTTCTGTACATGGATGACATGTTGATCGTCAGATCGAACTGAACCAAAATCGGGATGCTGAAGAAGGCCTTGAACTGGACCATCTCCATGAAAGATTTGGCTCCAGCAAGACATATCTTAGGGATGCACATCATCCGGGATCAGAAGAAGAAGCTATTGTGGTTGTCACAAGCAAAGTACGTGACAAAGGTGCTTTAGCGGTTCAACATGTCGGATGCAAAACCGGTCAGATTGACACTCCCGACAAATTGCAAGCTATCCGGAAAGCAAAGCCCTAAGACAAAGATAGAGAAGACGGATATGATGAAGATACCATATGCTTCCGCCATTGAGATCTTGATGTACGCAATGGTGTGTACCCGGCCTGATATCGGATATGCAGTCGGACTAGTGAGTCGGTTCATGAGAAATCCCGGAAAAGAGCACTAGAATGCGGTCAAGTGGATACTTCGGTATTTTAAAGGCACCTCCAGTATGTGCCTCCGATTCGGCGCTGGTAAACCCCAACTAGACGGATTCACGGATTTGGATATGTCGGCTGATGCGGATACTAGCCGGTCTAAATCCGGATATGTTATGACTTATGCAGGGGAGCCGTATCGTGGCAATTGAGGCTGCAGAAGTCCGTTGCACTATGAACAATGGAAGTGGAGTATATGGCAGCTGAGGAAGCCGGCAAAGAAGTAATCTGGATGAAGGACTTCATCGGAGAGCTAGGGATCCGATAGGAGGAATATCGGCTCTACTATGACAGTCAAAGTGCCATCCACCTTGCGAAGAATATGGCCTACCAATCCCGGACCAAGCACATCCAGAGGAGATAACACTGGCTCCGGGAGAAGGCAGAAGATCAAGAATTCATGCTGACGAAGATCCATACGAAGGAGAACGGATCGGATATGTTGACCAAGGTGCTTTGAACCGACAAGATGGACGCGTGCCGAAAACGGATCAGATTAACGAGAAATCCCATGCCGGAGAGAAGGGGGAATTCGGTTTCTCCAGATGGGATCCGGATGAGAACTAGAGCAGCCAAATCGGACAAGCCGGATGAAGGAACCGGATCCGGAAGGGTTCTGGATAAGACCTGGAAACTAGATGGAGTGAATCCGGATGGATCTGGTGCAAACTAGATCAAAGGACATATGTGTAAATATGTTTCATGGTTAGCCTACCGAGGTTATATTTGTAAATAGCCCAAAATGCATATAAGTATAAATATGACTTAGGGCAATCACTTTATTAGAGAGATGTGGTCATTGTGAGTTGCTATAGTGTTGTTGTATACAGAGAGTGAGAGAGAGAGAGAGATACACAAAACTAGTCTTCTGTTTGTAGCCATCATTGGTGAAGACACTGAGCTCGAAGTCATTGCCTCTTAGCCTCATTTTGTATTCCTCTCATAGTGATAGTTGGAGTCTGTGGGATCCCGTGGTTTTTTCCATTTAGGGTTTTCCACGTAAACATCTTGTGTCATGTCGGTTTTAAGATTGTTCTCTTCTATTCCATGTTGAAGACTCGGTCGTGGCCGAGCGTTATTTCTATGCAGAAAGATGTCCGACATGTTCCGGGGGTTCAATTCAACCTATTATTAGTTGGTTGGTTGGATGATGAAGGCTACATGGGTAACATCTAGAACGAAGTCATGAAGTTCAACAAAGGAAGCATGATTGTGGCTCGAGCCCGGAAGATCAACACATTGTACCTGATGCATGGCTGGATTTGCCGAGAAGAAGTGAACGTGGTATCTGACACTGGCGGTGAGTTGTGGCACAAGAGGTTGTGCCACATGAGCCACGAGGGAGTGCAGAGACTTGCCGATGACAACCTCATTTAGGAGGTGAAAGACGTGCAGCTTGA
This sequence comes from Azolla caroliniana, assembly GCF_043228905.1. Taxonomy (NCBI): domain Eukaryota; kingdom Viridiplantae; phylum Streptophyta; class Polypodiopsida; order Salviniales; family Salviniaceae; genus Azolla; species Azolla caroliniana. The sequence continues at coordinate 8,513,601 of NW_028230453.1, forward strand.
GAGGTGCACAGACTGTTTGGTTGGCAAGTAGAACCGAACCTCTTTCCAGTCGAGACCACCGACAAGACGGAAAGAACCACTAGAACTCGTGCATACCAATGTATGTCAAGTGGACACAAAGTCACATGTTGGATCGTAGTACTTCGTGACGTTCATAGATTACCATAGCCAGAAGTTGTAGATCTCACCGTTGAAGACAAAGTATCAGGTATTATCCATCTTCAAGGAATTGCATGTGAGAGTGGAAAGGGAAACCGGTCAAACGCTGAAGGTGGTTCAAGCGGACAACGGAGGCGAATACCGGGGGCAGTTTGAGGAGTACTGTCGATCATAGGGAATCTAGGTCGAATTCACCGTGCCAAAGACACCGGAGCTGAACGGATTCGCCGAAAGGATGAACCCCACTGTGATGGAGAGAGTCTGGAGTATGCTGGCACATGCTAGGCTGCCCAAGATGTTTTGGGCTAAGGCGCTAATGACAACGACGTACGTGATAAACTGATCAGCCTCAACACCCTTTGGACGGAGACACACTGTAGAGAATATGGACGGGTAAAGACGTGTCTTACCGGCATCTAAAGGTCTTCGGTTGTCTCGCCTACATACATGTAGCAAAGGACAAGAGAGAAAAAGTGGATCCGAAGTCCCGACCATGCATATTCCTTGGAGACGACGACGATGAGTTCGACTACCGAGTGTGGGATTTAATGGAAGACAAGACCATTGCCGACCGGGAGTCGGAGAAGAAGATAGTGATTCTGGGTTGAACGACAAAGATTGGTTGGAAGATGCAAGGACACATCCGGTGAAGACCATTCAGATGAAGAACTAATGGAGGAACCGGTGGTCAAAAACCAAGGATGAAGATACCCTCTAAGAGAGAGAAGGCCCCCACGGAGATTTCTCAATGCAGAACATGTTCTATTGACCGATGACGGGGAGCCGGAAAACTTCGAAGAAGCAATGAGAGACACCCACAACTGCAAGTGGTTAAGTGTCATGCATGATGAGATGGATTCCTTGCATGAGAACCACACATATGAATTCACAGAGTTACCAAAAGGAAAGCGAGCACTTCGGAACAAGTGGGTGTACAAACTAAAACCGGGAGAAGCCGGAAATCCACTGAGATACAAAGCCCGCATTGTTGTGAAGGGCTTCCAATAGAAGAAAGGAGTGAATTTCGATGAGAACTTTGCCCCAATAGTAAAGATAACATCCATCCAGATAGTGTTGAGCATAGCGGCAAGCATGCACCTCATTGTAGAGCACGTCAGGATTACAGTCCTACACGGTGACCTCGAGGAGGAGATCTACATTCAACAATGGAAGGGATTCGTCAACAAAGGAAAGGAGAACATGGTGTGCCGGTTAAAGAAGAGCATGCACGGACTAAAACAAGTCCCCCGGCAATAGTACCGGAAGTTCAACTCCTTCATGACCAACCAAGGATACCATAAGACGCAAGCCGACCACTGTGTATTCGTAAAGAAGTTCGACGGAGGAGACTTCCTGATACTATTGTTGTACCTGGACGACATGTTGATCATCGAACGGGACCATATCAAAATCGGGATGCTGAAGAAGGCCTTGAGCCGATCATTCTCAATGAAAGATAATATGGCGAAATAGATTCTGGGGATGCACATAATCCGGGACCGGTCGAAGAAACAATTGTGACTGTCACAGGAGATGTATGTGACAAAGGTGATTCAAAGGTTTAACATGTCGGATGCGAAGCCGGTTGGGTCGACACTTCCAGTAAACTACAAGTTGTCTGGGATACAAAGCCCAAAGACAAAGGCAGAGAATTTGGAAATGATGAAGATACCGTATGCATCTGTAGTTGGAAGTCTCATGTACGCAATGGTGTGTACCCGGCCGAACATTGGATATGCAGTCGAAGTGGTGAGCCGGTTCATGAGCAATCCGGGAAAGGACCGTTGGGTAGCTATCAAGTGGATACTCTGGTACCTGAAAGGAACCTCGAGTATTTTCCTTCATTTTGGCTCTAGTAAACCTCTACTAGAAGGTTTCACCGATTCGGACATGATGGCTAATGCAGATACCAGTCAGTCTATGTCCAGTACGTCATGACATATGCAAGCGAAGTTGTATCGTGGCATTCGAGGCTGCAGAAGTCTGTTGCACTGTCGACAACAGAAACGGAGTACATGGTGGCTATAGAAGCCGGCAAGGAAGTAATCTCGATGAAGGACTTCATTAGAGAGCTGGGAATCCGACAATAGGAATACCGGCTCTACTGCGACAGTGAAAGTGCCATCAACCTTGCAAAGAACGCAACCTACCACTCTCGGACTAAGCACATCCAGAGGATATATCACTAGCTTGGAGAGAAGGTAGAAGATAAAGAATTTTTGTTGACAAAACTCATACAGAGGAGAACGGGTTGGATATACTGACCAAGGTGTTGTCATCTAACAAGCTGGATGCAAGCCGGAGATGGATCGGACTAACGAAGACCCTATACCAGAGTGAAGTGGGATATTGTTGAGATATCGGTCCCTAGACGGGGATTGGAGAAGCCGGAGAAGAATGGGCCAGATCGGAGCGACCGGAATGAGATCCGGAAACCGGATCGGATGGACCTGGAAGGGGTCCGGACGGATCCGGCATTAAACGAGATGAGAGGCAGTTTTGAAAATATGTTTCTTATGGGCCGTTGAGGCGAGATTTGTAAGTAGCCCGTAAGTTATATAAGTTTAAATATAACTTAGGGAAAATATGATAAGTAGTTGTTATCATTATCGTTGTACAAAGACAAAGAGAGAGAGAGAGAGATACAGAAAGTCTTTTGTTGTAACCGCCAGTTGGTGAAGCTAGAGCTCGAGGTTGTTGCCTTTGAGGCTCACACTATTGTACCCCCTCCTCTTTAGTGATCCTATTCAGAGTCAAAGAACTCCCGTGGTTTTCCCTGATTAGGGTTTCCACATTAATATCCTGGGTCGACCCGTTTCATGTGTAAGTGCATTAATCTTTATTTCTGCTCTAATTCTTCCATTGCGATTGAGGCTTGATGGTAGCCGAGCACTGTTTGCACTAGAAAGTCCCCTCCATCATACTTCTTCATGAAGACACAGTGATCGGCCTATGTTTTGTGGAATGGATGTTCCATCATGAAAGATTCGAATTTCCAGTACCATTGTCGTTGCTTGCTTAAATCCGTGTAAGCTCTTCTTCAACCGGCATACCAGGTTTTCCTTACCTTTCTCTTCAAATCCTTCCTGTTGCTGCATGTAGATTTCTTCCTCTAGATCTCCATGCAAGAAAGCGATTTTGGCATCCAGTTGTTCGACTTCTAAGTCCATGTTGGCCGCAATGCTCATCACCATCTATATGGATGTCATCTTCACTACCGGGGCAAATATTTCGTCAAAATCCACACCCTTCTTCTGTTGAAAGCCTTTCACCACAATTTGGGGTTTGTGTTGGGTGGATTCGCGCCTTCTCTCGGCTTTAGTTCGTATACCCACTTTTTTGGGAGTGCCCTTTTCCTTTTCAACAACTCGGTCAATTCATACGTGTGGTTCTCATGCAAGGAATTCATCTCATCTTGCATGGCATTCAACCACTCTCGGCTATGGGTATCTTTCTTAGCTTCCTCAAAGCTTTCCGACCCACTTCATTGATTAAGAGTACATGTTCCTCATCCATAAATCTATGGGAGACTCTTCTTTCTCTTAGAGGGTATCTCCTTCCTCCATTCGATGCAATCGGCTCTTATTCGACTTCAATAGTCAGATCTTCATCCAAATCGGATTCGGATCCTTGTTCAGCCGACTGTCTTCTTTCAATCGATTCCCCTTGTTTCTGAGCCGTCCTTTGACTTTGTCGAATATTTACTTGGCCGATTGGTTCCTATCCGACTTCGGTCGAATCGACAGATGTCTGATTCGACCGATCATCAACTTGGCTCAAATCAGTAGTTGGAGGCCTATTTTCCATCTTCAAGTCGGTAATTCCCTTTTCTTCCATAAAGATGATATCTCGGCTTCAAATCACCTTCTTGTCGACTAGATCCCATAGTCGATAGACAAATTCGTCTTCACCGTAGCGAAGCAATATGCATAACTAAGTCTTAGGATCCAATTTCCCTCTTTGATCTTTAGATACATGCACATAGGTCAGGCAAGCAACTAAACACCCTCAGATGCTCGTATAACACCTCTTTGCTAGACCACACTTTCTGTGGTACATTACCTTCTAGAGGCACCGAGGGAGACCTATTTAAAAGGTAGACGACCGTCATCAGTGCCTCAGCCCAATATATCTTTGGCAACTTTGCATGTGCCAGTATACATTAGACTCTTTCCATGATGGTCCGGTTCATGCTTTCGGCCAGTCCATTCAGCTCAAGCGTCTTTGGCATTGTATAATCTAGCCGAATACCTTCAGATTGGCAGTATTCTTTGAAATGCCCTCAATGCTCTCCTCCGTTGTTTGTCCGGATAGCATTCAACTTTTGTCGGGATTCCCTTTCTGTCCCGGTCGGTAACGCCTTGAACATGGTTAATATTTGATCCTTCATCTTCAGCACATAAGCCCACAACTTATGACTGTAATCATCAATGAAGGTTACAAAGTACTATCCACCAGAATGAGATCTTGCTTCTACATAACATACATTGGTGTGACCAAGTTCCAAACCAGTTTTCCGGCCAGGCAGTTGGCACATTTGTCCTGATGCCCGTTTTTCATCTTCGGCAAGAATTCTCTTTCAACTAGCATTTGCATACCCTTATGACTCATGTGGCATAGCCTCTTATGCCACAACTCATCAGTTGTGTCGGCTGCCATGTTTACCTCGTTTCGGCTTAGTCATGCATGCATCACATATAATGTATTTTGCTTCCGGCCACGACCAACAATCAAGTTCCCTCTGTAAAATTTCCTGCTTCCATTTCTAAAGCTACCACTTTAACCTTCATCATCGAGCCATCCAACCGATATCAGATTCAATTTGACATCCGGACCATGGCACACATATTTTAGCATCATTCTGCAGGTTATTTAGGCCAGCAACCATATGTTTCCAATTCTGACGATCTTACATGCACTGTCATTTCCCATCTTCACATAGTCGTAGTCGTCAACCGTATATGATGAGAAACACTCTCTATTGGGGGTCAGATGAAACAACGCACTGGAATGAACCACCCATATCAATTCTTCGCCGGCGATGGCTGAGGTGGTCTGGTAATCCGAAATCTTTTACGGGTCGCCACCATCAGCTCCCCCATTGTCCTTCCAGTAATGACAACAGTTCTTTTGTAAGTGATCCGGCTTCCCACAGTAGAAGCATGTGAGTCTTCCCTTCGACTTCGACCTTGGTCTGGACTTGTCCCTATTACTTGGACTTCTCTACTGGCACCTTCCTCTATTGGAGTCACCTTCTATGACCAAGGCCTTATGATCAGAGATGGACACTCTGTCCTTCCGGAGATCTTCTTCATTCAGCAATCTCCACTTCACCAAAGACATTTGCTTCCCTTGCAGTCCCGTGTTACCAAAGGTTACCACGAGCGTCTCCCAGCTGCCAGGAAGGTATCCCAATATCAACAATGTCAATACCTCGTTGGCCAGAGGTACTTCTATAGAGGTGGTCTGATTTATCAATCCTTGGAAGGCATTAAAGTGCTTAGCCATGCTTGAGCCATCCTGATATCTTAGTCTCACGATCTTCCTGAAGATAGAGACTCTGATTACGACGTTCTTGTTCTCAAGCATGAACTCGATCTCCTTACATAGGACATCGGCTTTTGTCTCATCATTAAAGTTGTTGTATAGACTCATGTCTATAAAACACTTTATGTATGTTGTCTTCATATGCATGACTTCCCATGTCAATGCATCGATTTTGTCTAGTTTCTCATCACCATACTACACCGATAGCCATAGTCCATTCCACACGAGCATATCTCTCATCTTCAACTTCCACACTGAGTAGTTGGAGCCAATTAGCTTGAACATTCCACTAAAGAATTCATCCATCAACTCTTCTTCACTTGCCGCGATTGTCGTCGTTCCCTTCTGGTCCGGTTCCCTCCGGTCTTTACCGTTCCGGTCTGGTAACCGCTTCAAATCGGTATTGTCGGTTTCCTTGTCTTTCCAGAAATGCCAACAGTTCTTCTGGAAGTGCCCCGGCTTCCCATAGTAGAAGCAAGTAGGCCTTCCCCTTGACTTTGACTGTGTCCCTGACTTTTCCCGGTTCTGGGGACTCCGGTTCCTTTGTCTTCCGCGTTCCGATTAGATAAGGATCACTTTGGAGTCGGAGCTTGTATCCTTGTATTTTCGACATGCCTCCTCCTCTAGCAAGTTCGACCTTGACTCTTGCTAGGGATAGTTGTTTTCCTTCCGGCTCGGCATTGCCCAATGTCACAACTAACGTCTCCCAACTATCCGGGAGGGAACCGAGCAGGAGCAATGCTAGTACCTCATCGGCGAGAGGTACTTCCAACGATGTTGCCTGGTGAATCAGCCCTTGGAAGGCATTCATGTGCTCCGCCATGCTGGAGCCATCTTGATACCGGAGCCGCATTAGCTTTCGGAATACCGAAAACCGATTAACAACATTTTTGTTCTGGAACATAATGTTGATCTTCTCCCAGAGCTCATGAGCCTTACTCTCCTCATTAAAGTTGTTGTACAAGCTCATGTCGATGAAGCAACGTATGTACGCCGTTGTCTTCATGTGCATCACCTCCCATACTATGGCATTGATCTTGTCTGGTCTCTTGTCCCCGAACTGAACCGACAACCAAAGATCTTTAACCATGAGCATGTCCCTTATCTTCGACTTCCACACTGAGTAGTTGGAGCCGGTGAGCTTGAACATGCCTCCCAACCAATCTTCCATTTTTCTGTGTCGTTTCGCTCTGATACCAGTTTGACGAGAATATGCGGAATAACGCTCGGCCACAACCGAGTTTTCAATCACTTCGTTTAGAATTACAAACACACAAATGGGAATGTGGAGATAAGAAATGGAAGTAGGTACACAGACAGAAGAGAATGCACAAGATGTTAACGTGGAAAAACCCCTAAACAGGAAAAACCACGGGAGTCCCCAAACTCCAACTATCTCTATGTAGAGAGGAATACAACAGATGAACACAGAGGCCATGACCTGTTGCTCACAATCTTCACCTAGCGGCGGTTACAATAGAGACTCAAACAATCTCTCTCTCTCTCTCTCTCTTCTTTTGCTACGCTTTGTACAGTAGTTACACACATAACTCTATACAAAATAATGACCACACAATACTACACACACTCTGTTTGCCCTAGGTCATATCTATACTAATATGACATTAGGACTATTTACAGATATGGCCCCATTGGGCTCTCTCTCTCTCTCTTCTTTTGCTACGCTTTGTACAGTAGTTACACACATAACTCTATACAAAATAATGACCACACAATACTACACACACTCTGTTTGCCCAAGGTCATATCTATACTAATATGACATTAGGACTATTTACAGGTATGGCCCCATTGGGCTCTCAGAAACATATTTCCATATATGTCCTTTCATCCGAGGGCCTGCATCATCTGGTTCTCATCGGGTCTTCCGTTGCCGGGTACTCATCATCCGGTTCTCACCAGGTCTTCCTCTGTCGGGTACTCATCATCCGGTTCTCACCGGGTCTTTCGTTGCCGAGTACTCATATCCCATCCGGAGGGACCCAAATCCTAACAGTTTGTTGTAAATGAGGGATCGGCCACAACCGGTTAGCAAGTGAAATGCAAAGAGAAGAAACTAAACAAAAACAAACAAAAAACTACACAGACAACGAGACAAGATATTAACGTGGAAAACCCTCAATGGGAAAAACCACGGGAGCCCACAGACACCAAACAAAATCACGATATGTGAAGAGAGTACAAGAAACTCTAAGGCAACGAGCTTGAGCTTAACTTCGTCTTACAAACGGTTGCGACACACACACACACACACACTTAATCAACTCTGTGCATACATATGTTTACCCATTGATAATCTCACTTCTATCTATATCTTACTACTTTTGCCCTAGCTATATTTATACGCATATACAAACATATGACTATTTACAAATATAATCCAGAATAGGCACATTAAGGCAATTTACAAATATAGCCTCGAGTTGGTTTCGGCCGATTCGGCTATTCGTCAAGTCGGTTATCGGTTGATTCTCGACCTCGGCTACAACCAAATTGGCATAGCTGAATTGGCCATATGTCACAATCAGGGCTTGAACAACTCTCGTCAATCAGCTACATCTTGAATGTAGAGTCAAACTTCTATGAGCATTGCCAACACAGGAAACAAACCCAAAGTCCTAAGTCAGTTCAGTATGAGATGGTACAATAGCCCATGGAGTTGATCAGTTTGGGTTTATTCAATTAAGTCCAAGGACAAAGCGCTCAAAATTTTCACTCAGTGGTTGACCAAAGTCGAAAACCGATCCGACCACAAGCTGATAAACGCTATTGTTGGATAATGGAGGAGAATACACCTCCAGAGCCTTCATGAAGTATTGTTTGAAAAAGGGATCAGACATCAATGGATTGTTCCCTACACCACGATGTAGAATGGTGTAGCCGAATGTATGAATGAGATGATCCAAGAACGAGTGACGACAATGCTCCAACATGTTGGACAAAGGTTGGAATTTTGGGTGGAAGTTGTATAGATGACAGTATATCTTATCAATCTGGCGTCGTCGAAATCAATTAAGCTTCAAGTATGAAGTCGACCTATGATCAACTTCACATATGTAGGTATGAAGCTTATGCGTACATACCAAGGGAGTACCAAACGAAGCTTGCTCCCCATTTGAGAAAATGCATCTTTCTCGGTTATGGGATGCATGGGCAATTCAGATTTCGACTATGAAACCTTGAGTAGAAAAAAAAAATCAGGAACAGTGATGTAGTCTTCAATGAAGACTTAATCATCTCGAGTCGATCATAGGGTCGAATCAGCAAAAGGGTGAATTTCAATCTCTCTCAGACTGATTCAAAGACAGAAATGTTGAATGCCAAACCTAATGCAACTAGCAAGTCGATCAACCAATCCAAAAGATTACTCAAAGAGAAAATTCTGAGTAACTTGCCAACTGAGCAATTCGAACCGGCTAAGACATGAATGAACTGGTCGAAAACTCCCAAGGTAAGGGTCAATCCGACACAGAGGCAAGAAGATTTCCATAGCGGATATCCATCAAACAAGGGTTGAAATAATGCTAATTGACCACCCACATCGGTTGAAGAATCAGAACCAAATAATTTAGCACCAAGGAGATCAAGACGAGTTCGAAAGCCGACAGAGTTTTATCAACCATGCCTGAACGACATCAACTACACAGATGAAGGAGAACCAGGTTATTATGAAGAAGCAATTACTATGCCGGATGCCAAAACATGGCAAAACGCCATGCTATCCAAAATGGACTCAATCGATTGAACGACACATGGGAGCAAGTTGAATTACCAACAGGCAGGAAGTCATTGCCTTACAAATGGGTATACAGATACAAATATGTATCTGGTTCAGATGAACCCAAGTATAAAGCTGCACTCATCGCGAAGGGATTCAAACAGGAACGCGGCATCAACTATGATGAGATATTCTCTCCCGTAGCCAAGATGATAACCATTTGGCTCCTCTTAGGAGTCGTTGTGATAGTAGATCTAGAGCTTGAACAAATGGATGTAAAGACATATTTTCTACAGGGAGATCTAGAAGAAGACATTTATATGTCTGAACTAGTAGGCTTCACGATGACGGAGGAAGAAAGTCACCTCGTATGCCGATTGAAGAAAAGCTTTTATAGCTTAAAGCAAGTGCCCAGGATGTGGTATCACAAGTTTAACTCCCACATTCAGCAGTTTGGATATTGCCGATACGACTCCAACCCATGCATGTACATACAAGAATTATCCGACGAGTCCATGATATATCTAATCCTATACATAAACGATATGCTCATCATAGGAAGCGACAGAGCCAAAATCGAGAAATTGAAGCGGCAATTTCACGCAAAATTCTTGATGACGGAACTCAGAAAACCCCGACATATATTGGGCATGAGGATAGTGTGACAGGATAAGAACAGAAGAACAGAAGAAGGAAAGAATGGACAGAGGAATGGCTACCTTGCTTCTGAGGGAGAAGCTCGTCAGAAGCAACTACGCATCTTGGTCATACAAGATGCACCAGTACCTGCTTAAGCATGCACTAGAGTTATGTCGATGGAGCTAATGACGTTGTCGGGGTAGTTGTGGTTCGTGCGGCGAAGTTGCGGGGACTAAGGTTAAGGGGAGTTGAAGGAACTTAACTTTTAATAAGGCTTGTATGGTGATAATAGAATGGTTAAGGATAGTAAGAAGAAGAGTTACGAGTAATGTGTGTGTGTGTGTGTGTGAGAGAGAGAGAGAGAGAGAGAGAGAGAGAGAGAGAGAGACAAGCTTAGATAAAAGATAGAGACAATGTATGATTCAAGAAAGAAGATTGAGACAAAGTATGATTCTAGAAAGAAGATTGAGACAAAGTATGATTCAAGGAACAAGAGTATATGATATAAACATGATGTATATTAAAAATATAATATTTTACCAACTTTACAATCCCTGATCGTAAGATGAATCTTTTGAATACCGACCCTTGATTTGAACCCACAACCTCAACTTCGAAACAAAAGGTTCTCCACCCAATGAGCTAGTCTTCTCTACTTGATTGTCTTATTTTCTCACTCTCTCTTGATTGAGCCATTACCCTATTTTCCCTTTCCCCTCTTTATATAAGTGTTGCCATGCATATGGTAATGTATGGGAGCATGGCATGCATGCAATGCATGAGTTACATGTAATGCATGATGGCCATTTGGCGCACATGCATTGCATGTGATGAATGATGGCTATGTATGAAAATAGATATGGGATAAGTATAATGATGAAAATACATTCTAAAATAACTAACCTAGCTTAGTGGTGTATGCTTGGTGCTTGGTATACAAGGTTCAGGGTTCAAGTCCCTCAATTTTACTTAATACAATATATAGCTTCATTCTTATATCATGAAGCACATTTATTATACACTTTTACAAATAAATAGCCTAGCCTAGTGGTATGTACATTGTACATCGTATATAAGGATGTGGGTTCAAGTCTCTCAAATATTATTAAATACAACATTTAAGCTCATTTTTATATCGTGAAGCACATTCTTCACGACAACGCAACACCCGAATCGACACACAAAGATTTCACAGCCTGGGAATAAGCGGCAAGCAGATTTCTCTATTGCTTCGCATCCTGTGTGAGCGATCAGCATCTCAGCTACATTCGGGATGCGAGGACGCCGAACGATGCTTGGGGAAATCTGAAAAACATTTTCGCCGCGAGCACAATAGCCAGAAATCTCCAACTCAGGCAAGAGTTGAGCAATGTTTGACAACGAGATCTGTTAGTGGCTGATTACACCTCCAAGAGCAAGGACATTTGCGACTCTCTCACCTCTGTCGATGTAAACATCGAGGAGGACGAAATGGTCCAGGTCTTCCTCAGAGGGTTAGTGTCAAAGTTTGGAGCTTTCGGAACTATGGTCTGTAAAAGGAGAATATGTTGTCGTTTTTCCACTTACAGTCGATGCTACTACTAGAAGAGAACCATGCGGGTGCGTCAACAAGTATGCACGCCGACAGCAAGATGTTGTACACTAAGACGATACGCCCCGTGGTCGTGGTAGAGGAGGCGAGTCGGCACACAATGGAGCCGACCGACAGGAGCAAGATGGACCCTTCGGAAGCAGGGGGATTTGAGGCGGCGCCGCAAAACTGACAAGGAAAGCCTTCCGCGGAATGCTAGTATTATGGCAAGAAGGGCCACAGGGAGAGCGAATGCTGGAAGAAATGTGTCGATTTAGAGAAAACCGCATCTTGTTGATGTAAACGTCGAGGAGGACGAAATGTTCTAGGTCTTCTTCGGTTAGCGTCGAAGTTCGGAGCTTTCCGAATTACGGTCTGTATGAAGGAGAATACATCGTCATTTTTCGACTTACAGTCGATGCTCCTAGTAGAGCAGAACCACGCGGTGTGTCAACGAGTACACACGCCGATAGCAAGATGTTGTACATAGAGGAAGATAGCCCCCATCGTCGTGGCATACAAGGTGAGTCGGCGTGCAATGGAGGCGGTCGACAAGAGCAAGATGGACCCTTCGGAAGTAGGGGGAGTTGAGGCGGCGCCACAAAACCGGCAAGGAAATCCTGTCTCGGAATGCTGGTATTGTGGCGAGAAGGGCCACAGGGAGAGCGAGTGTTGGAAGAAATGCATCGATTCAGAGAAAACCGCATCCGGCTCTGGGCGGACCAAACAAGGAAATCGGCAGTGATCGCACTACGCCGAAGGCTCCAAACAAGCCAAAAATGAATAAGGCCCAACCTTCGTAATGAGGCACAAAGCCAATTTGATGGCGGTGAACACCTCGAAACCAAACGAGGTGTGGTATGTTGACTCCGGCGCATCAAATCATATGATAAGTCATGAACATGTCGGTGAAGTTCCCCTTAGCCACGTTAGGCAGAAAGGGAAACTCATGAACATGCTACACGTCCCGACAACAACGAAGAACCTGGTGTCGATCAGACAACTTGTCGACTAGGGGATGCAAGTTCGGTTCACGCATCTCAGTTGCTACACTTCACTCGGCACACTTCAGCATGCTTGATTGCGAAAAAGAGGGAAGTCCTCGCATGTTTCTTGAAGGTGAAGAGCCTTGCGGAAAGGGAAACCGGGTGAAAGATCAAGTGCCTAAGGTCTAATGGTGGGAAGGAGTACTTCTCCAACCAGTTCTTGAGTTCTCGTCTGGATACACGCTGCAGCAGAAAAGCGTGGCCAAGAGGAAGAATCGGACGATAGAAGAGGTGGCAAGGGCGATGCTAGAAGAGAAGCATGTCTCGAAGTTCTATTGGGCCAAAGCAATCAGAACAACTGTCTACCTCCAAAATCGGGCATCTGCCAATGGAGGAGTGTCGCCACGTGAGTTGTACTTCAAGAAGAAGCCGAACTTGTGCATGTGCCGAAGGAGAAACGGAGGAACTTAGATTCCAAAGACGATAAGTGTATCTTGGTTGGCTACTCGGACAAACAGAAGGGTTATAAGTGTTATATCCCTCGAACCAAACAATCTCGCGTAAGTCATGATGTTGTGTTCGACGAGTCCGCGTCGTGGTACTTTCCTTCGCCTCCAACCCCTGATGACTCCATCCTGATCTCTAACGAAGAGGTCAGTGAGGCTGAAATGCATCGAGATGAACGAGAGTCCGATCTCATTCAGGCTAAGTGGGCCGAATGAGTGACTAAGTCGGCATGACCAGTCAGACATAGAGTCGGCGAGTAGTGGAGACTCGGCCCTGCATTCCCTACGCAAGAAGCCGAGGAGACGGTTTACCCGCAAAGAGAAGGGAAAGAAGAAGATGCCAAAGTATGACACTAATAAAGACGAGTTGGATCGAAGTGAATCCGACTCCGAGAATAACGAAGACAGACCTTCGGAAACAAAGTCCATGTTGGCCAAGAGGGCCTCAAAATCAGCTAATAAGCAATTAGGCTGATCTACCCACCAGAAGAACCCCGTGGTGCAGTTCGGATACAACGAGTACATTGCGCATCATTATGCGTACATGACGCGAGTGGCGGAAGTGTGTGAGCCAGGGAGCTACACAGAAGCGGTGAAGGACGCAAATTGGCATGCCGCAATGGAGGAAGAGATGCATGCGTTAGCGGAAAATGAAACCTGCGACCTTGTTGGCGCCCCGAAGGGTGTAAAGTCGATTAGATGTAGGTGGGTGTACAAGGTCAAGTACAACACCGATGACTCTGTCAACCGCTACAAGGCCCAGCTAGTGGTGAAGGGATACACACAACAACACAACATCGACTACGACGAGACCCTTGCCCCTATCGCGAAGATGACAACCGTCCTTGTCCGGCTTGCGGTAGCCGCGGTAAAGGGGTGGCATTCACATCAGATGGATGTAAAGAATGTGTTCCTACAAGGGGAACTTGAGGAACAGGTGTACATGGTACAACCCCTGGATTTCAATCCGGAGAGAACACCCCGGCGGTATGCTGACTGAAGAAGTTCCTCTACGGACTAAAGCAAGCCATGCGTGCATGGGATGCGAAGATCACGCAGCGCTTGCATCAGATGGGGTTTGCGACGTCCAAATCGGACTCTTCATTGTTTGTCTGGCAAGGTCGACATGGACCAGTTAATATTTTACTTTATGTTGATAATTTATGTCACAACCCACGGACGAACACCTTCAGTGTGCGCAAAGGATATTGCTCTACGTCTGTGGCACTAAGGATAGGGTGTTGCTATATCGAGTAGGAGTAGCCGAGTAGTTAGTCTATTACACGGATGCCGATTGGGCCGGAAATGTGGACGATCGTAGATCGATATCTAGATATGCATTTTCATTGGCAAGTGCGGCGATCGCATGGAGCAGTAAAAAGCATCTGGCAGTGGCACTTTCAAGCACAGAGGCCGAGTATCAAGGAGCGGCTATCGCTACGTGCGAAGTCATCTCGCTCAAGAAGCTACTCAAGGATCTGATCTGTAGGTGGAGGTGTCTTATCCGATTATGATCTACCACAACAACCTTAGCAGCATCCAACTTGCGAAGAACCCCGTCTTCCACGCCCGCCCCGTCTTCCACGCCCGGACAGCCGATTCTGTTCGAATGTTCGATTCGGAAACACCAAATCAACTAAAGGCCAAGTGGAGGAAAGGGCAGTGGAAGAGGCGCCAACACCGTGCCAACAAGGGAGCTGAGAAAGACCGCATGAGCAAACAAGCTGACCGAAAGGGTTGAGGCGCGTGAAATCAAACAGGTCGAGGAGCGTGATCGAGGCGTGAAGCCAAGAGAAGCCGGAACGAAGATCCGGAAGAGCAGGCGGAACCTCAAGTTCAGCTTGAGGGGGTGTGTTGAGATACAAGCTCAACATTGGGTGCGTAAACCAGTGCGTAGACTGGCTGCGTAAATCGGGTGCGCAACGAGAGGCCGTAGCAGGGCGTAAACCGAGAGGCTGTTGGATAGATATTCCGTAGAGGAATATATTTTGGGAGTAAGTGTAGGGGCTCATTGAAGAGCATTGAAGTATGAGTCAGTACTTCTGTCAGTCCGTATGGACTTTGTATAAAAGTGCTCTATGAGCACATGCTATGTACAGAGTTTTGGAGTATTGTTTTGAAATAGAGTTTTCTGTGTTCTACTCTCTTTGTCTCTCCCGCATACGTTGTGTTGATTAAGCTTTCCATTAAACCTTCCTTGTCTCTTTGTCTTTTGTTTGTTGTTACTTGGTTGTGTCTGTTAAGCTTCCGCACGTATTCTTTTACAAATACCTTCAGGGAAACAAGAATATGAAATTGACATTTGCCTTGAATCATCCAACTGAAGTTGAAGGCTTCACCGACTCCAATTATGCCAGTAATCTCGATAATCTAAAGTTGAGTTCAGGAAACGTCTTCACCTATGCAAGCAGAGCAATTTCATCAAGATCCAAACTCCAAGAATGTACATCACTTTCCATAACAGAGGTTGAATACATTGTCGCATCCCCGGGGGCTTCACTGTGAAAACTTGTATGATAGCACATGAGTTCATCAAAAGGGGTTTAAATTCACCATTGAGATACAGAATGTATATATATAAGGGTATTAACAAATGCATAAAAAACATATTTACATAAGGGTATTATCAATTATGCTATAGAAAAAAATTACATAACCCCATGAAATATTAGATATTTTAATGAGATAATAAGAATATATTGTGCAAACAATAGTCAAATTTGGAGTGGTATACATACATACATACATATACATGCATACATGCATATATGTACCTACATTTAAACATTACATCCATAAATATGTATATACATACATTACACCCATTTATACATGCATATTGACTAAACATGAGTATATATACAAATATATATTATCATATGCAAATATGTACATACACATACATAAATACAAATATGTAAATGCATACATGCTACATACATATTATAATAAGCCCCTGAAATATTAGATATTTCAATGAGATAATAAAGAATATATTGTGCAAACAATAGTCAAATTTGGAGTGGCATACATACATATACATGCATACATGCATATAAGTACCTACATTTAAACATTACATCCATAAATATGTATATACATACATTACACCCATTTATACATGCATAGTGACTAAACATGAATATGTATGCAAATATATATTACCATATGTATTGATAGATATTAATACATGCATAAAAATTACATATTACATATCATATGATCCATTCATATTACACAATATACAAATTTACATACACTGCATTACATATATACATATATACATACATACACACACATCGGATATATGAATGCATATTACGTACATATTGAAAACACAATATCATATATGATCCATACACGTACTAGACATGAAAATCCCAAAAATAATACATTACATATATACACATACGTACATTCATACATGTACATACATATATTCATTCATAGATTGCTACACATATATACGTACATATGCCTACAATGTTACATATACAAATTTTACAAACATACATACATACATATCACCCCATACACGAACATAGACACACACATAGTCATACACACTATAATAGTACATATATGCATACACATACATACATTAGATATATACATACATATTATGCACATATTATAAACACACATCCAGACACATTAAATCGTGTGCATTGACACATGCATATATGGATACATGTACATACATACATATTCCACATATCAGTATATATATAGGTCATATAGGGTCATACAAGTTACAATACTTTCATACACACACACACACATTAGATATATGTATGCTTACACATACATTGGATAATATATGCATGCATATTATGTGATATGGCAAACTTACATCCATATATGAGCCATACACATACTAAACACAATAAATACACCGAAAATATACATACATGAATACATTACATATTACATGTATACACATATATGCATTCGTACATGGACATACATATATTCATTCATACACTGTTACACATATATAGGTACACATGCCTACAATGATACTTGTATAAATGTTACCAACTTATGTCCATACATGTACATACATACATGCATGCATACATACAATACAATATGTACATACATACACACATACATGCGTGCATATGTGTATATATGTTTGTGGTGTGTTGTATGTGTGTATGTATATATTGTATTGTATGCATGAATAGACACACACTACACATATACACATACACACGTGATATACATACAATACATACATATGGACATGTAAAGAATATATATACACACACATGCCATACATACTATACATTCAACACATGCAATACAATACAATATGTACATACACACACATACATATATACACATGCAATACAATACATACATATGTACATGAATAGAAAACACACACACACACACACACACACACACACAACACATACATATATACACATGATATACAATACATACATATGTACATCAATAGAAGATACACACACACACACACATATAACACATATGTGCATGGACAAATGCCATACATACAATACATACATATGCACCTATATAGAACATACACACACATAACACATACATACATTATACATAGTCACATGCCATACATACAACACATTCAACACAATACAATATGTACATACATACACATGCACACATGTCATACATACAATGCACATATACAATAATGCAATTCATACAAGTTTGTCTCTCTCTATCTCGTTCCTCTGTGAGAAAAAGGAAGAGAAGAAGTTAACAAAGATGAATCTCTCTCTCTCTCTCTCTCTCTCTCTCTCTCTCTCTCTCTCTCTCTCTCTTCTAGCGCTTTTGGATTGGTCTTCCAGGTAATCATTGGCGGTGGAGGAGGGGCGACTTTGTGTCTAGTGGAGCAATAATATCGGTTGGGGGTGGGGGAGGGGGTAGTGGTGGTGCTCCTATTGTAGAAGAGAAGGAAGAAGTAAAAGAGAAACAAGAAGAAAGCGATGATGATATGGGATTCTCATTGTTTGATTATAATTAATTAATTCAACTATTAGAGTAGAAATAGTGTCTTTTTGTTTGCATTTTGTATTCAGCCTTTTTCCACTTTATTGAGTCTAGTTGCTTTGAAAAAGTGGCTATTGGGAATTTATTTATAAGGGTTTTTTGGTTTGAGAGAGAGAGAGAGAGAGAGAGAGAGAGAGAGAGAGAGAGAAATAGAGAGGAAAAGAAAGCAAAGAGAGCAAGAGAGAAGGAGCCATGAGCGTGATCGACCTCTTCGAAGTGGCCCTCCTTTGGCAAGCAAGGATGTGTAGGATGAGCTACAAGAAGGCGACAATTTGTGGCCATTAGGATCCAAACCACTTTTCAAGGGTTATTGGTTTAGTACCATATCAATTTTTTACCATATTCATATGTGTGCATGTGTATTTGCATATGCATGGTTGTGTTTGTATGTGTCTATTTGTATGCATGTATGAATGCATGCACACATGCATTGGTAGCATTCAATCTCATGTTCATTTTTTCCATGTTAATTTGTTTATTTGCTATTGTCATTTCATAGGCAAGAAGAGTTCTTTTGGTCTCGAGAAGCCTCATGAGGAGCTCATGATGGCGGTGTTTTCTCTATAAGTATGGATGGTCTTCATTCCTTTCATGACCTTTTGGATTTGGAGGTTGACATTTATTAGGAACATTTCTGAAGCCAAGTGGGTGTTTATTCATCGAATCCCACCCACTTTAATCTTCACTAACCGTGTCTGTGGATTTTTATTATCACCTAACATTGTATTCATCTTTCTTGGTGCTACATCATTAGGAGAATGCAAGGTCCTCATTTCTACTTGTTGTAAAGGAAGGAGATTGATAAATAAATCATTGCATGTGTTGTAATATATTACTTTCCTCTCATCTAATGAATTATTGTTTGTTTGAAACATTATTTGAACCGTAGAAATGTCATTATTATAGCAAGTTGGTTTTGCATGTGTTTGTTTGTTGCAAACTATATAATCTAAGGAAAAGGTGTATTAGAAAGAGATATTGTATTGCCAATAGTGTGATTGATATGTATGGTAAATGTGGCTTGGCCCATGTAGCACATATATGCTTGATAAGCTTCACATATTAAATCAGTCATATATTAATCTCTTTCTCGTTAAATTATGTTGTGATGTGAGAAGTTATTGAGCATTTGAAGGAACTTCTTGTAGTGATGGGGTATTCATGATGATTGTTGATGAATTTCATAAAGTTTAAATATAGAATAACTATCAAACCAAATAATGAACTCTTGAGTCTTTATTAGTAAAAGAATATCTATGATTTAGATGCAAATAGACACGAGCCCCGACACACATACACACATAACACATAGATACATACGTGATACACACATGTTATACAACTAAGATATACCACACATACAATATAATACATACATAAATAAACATAGAATACAATACATACATGCAATGCAATACATACATATGAACACACACATAACGCATACATACATCAAATATATATAACATATGCAATACAATACAATACATACATACACACATGTATAAAACATACATGTGTCTTCTATGTAAGGGCATTTAAAATGAGTTGTTGTCAAAATATATATTGGCACTAAGGGGTATTTTTATTAACCGTATTTTTATAGAAGGGTATCTAAAATAGTAAAAAACATACGTATAAGGGGTTTATAAAAGGTGTTGCGAACGCACGTGATATAACCTCTTTATATATAGTGGAGCCCTCGAGCCGCGTCAGAGGTAGCAAAGGAAGCAATTTGGCTGCAACGACTATCGGCAGAATTTTCGACTAAGAGCCGAATCGTCCAAAATACTCTGACCCTATATTGCAACTGACATAGGGCAATTCATCTTGTGCAGAACCCATCATTTATCACTCGAAGACGATGCACATAGAGGTGAGGTATCACCACATTCGGGAGCTCATCACCGACAAGAAGCTCGAAGTCAGGAAGGTTGATACAGAGGTGAACACTACCGATAGCCTAACGAAGTTGCTCCCAAATCACCGCTTCAAAGCACTAAGAAGACAAATGGGACTACAGCAAGCTGAAGGGAACAAGAAAACTAAATCAGAGGAAGTAGCAAAAGAGTCGAAGGTTGAGAGGGCCAAAATGTTGAAAAGGCCACAGAGTCTGAAAGAGCTAAAAGGTAGAAAGATGATCGAAGGACCGAAGGGTCGAAGGACCAATGGAGCCGTGCAAGCCGACTCAACCACTCCTGATCGAAGAACTAGTTCTTAGCTTGTAATTTTCTAATTGTATTTTTAAATTCAAATTATATTTAAGTTTATTGGGGAGATAGAGCCGACAAATGATCGAAGGACCAAAGGGTTGAAGGACCAAAGGAGCCGTCCAAGCCGACTCAACCACTCCTAATTCAAGAACTAGTTCTTAGCTTGTAATTTTCTAATTGTATTTTTAAATTCAAATTATATTTAAGTTTATGGGGGAGATAACCCCTAATCCATTGTAACAATTAGAGTGGTCCTTTTACAAGGGAGTTTGTTGGGCTAAAAGTTTTACTTTACCCATTTGTATCCCAGTGTGAACACTCCATTTGGAGTTATGGCATAGTTACCCTAAGTATAATTATGGGGAACTAAGCCTTGTAAAGTAGTTCGGCGGGATTTGAAATAATACAGTTTCTCTTGAGCTCTAACTATGTAATTGTCTCTCATCTATTCTCTGTGTATCTTGGTGTGATTCAACAGTACACTACTCTTCTTATTATTTCATTCTTGTTTGCATGTTCCTACTATCAAGATCCTTAATACTTCCACATAAGTCAACCAACCTCACATAGTAGTCGACCAAGGCACCACACATATTGCCTTCAAAGAATTCTTTAATATTTATGGGTATTCAAGCTACATCACAAATGCCAACTACCCAACATGGGAGCAAGGAGCAAGTCAGGTAATGTATTGTTTGGAAACATGTAACCACGATCATGTGCTTAGCAACATTTGACATGCCAAGAACCCTAAAGAAGCATGGGAGAGCTTGAAGAAACTTTTCACCGCCAACACGACCACCCGCAAGCTTCAACTCCGGCAAGAGTTGAACAACATTCGGTAAATGGACATGTCCGTGTTGGGTTACACAGTAGGATCAAGATTATTTGCGACTCTCTTGGCTCCATCAACATAAATGTCGACGAAGATGAGATGGTTCAAGTATTCCTGGGCAACCTCACACAACAATTCAACCCAATAAGGACGACAATTTTGGCGAGAGAAAAACCGTCATCATTCTTTGACCTCTAATCCATGTTATTGGTGGAAGAGAATCATGTTAGAACAAAGAGCATGTTGTCGGAAGGACAGATGTTCTTCTCAAATTTGGAAGGCAGTCGAGGACGAGGTCGAGGCGGAAGAGGTCGTTTCGGCGGAGGCAGAGGAGGACAAGTTGGATGGAATCACGAAGGTAAGTCAAACCTTCGGCAAGAAAACAGAAAAAGGGGGAGCTTCCATTCCGAACAAGGTTGGCAAAACAAGCCCTTCACTTGCAACTACTATGGGAAGATTAGCCACCGCGAAGAGGAGTGCCGGAAAAAGAGAAGCGAGTCGGCTTCTACAAGTCGACAACTCACTAACTATGCCACCAACTCCGACTTTGAAGACAACAATGGAATGTTTTTCATGCAACATAAGGCTAATTCCATGTCGGCATCCAACTCCACCAACACCTCCAATTCAAAAGGTGTGTGGTTCGTCGACTACAACGCCTCAAATCACATGGCGTCCCACGAGGACTGCTTCAACGACTTGCGTACGCCCGATCGACCTGGCTACATAGAGACGGCAAAAAAAATTGCATCGAGAATGTCTTGCATGTTCCTACAATAACAAAGAATTTGGTCTCAGTTGACCAAATCGCAGAGCAAGGCATGCAAGTCCATTTCAACAATGGAGACTGCTTTATCGAAAAGAATGGCCGACTCATTACCAGAGGATGGAGATAAGACTGAATGTTTATTCTCGACTCAGATGAGGTAAAATCGGCCATGTATGCCAAAGGACTCAAGGTTGAAATGAATATTGAGTTGTGGCACAAGACAATTAGCCACGTCATCCTCCAACTGCTTCGAGTTATGCAGTCGAAGGGAGTTGTCGTCAGACTTCTAGCCTTTGAGTCGAAAGGACTCAACAGAGTGCGTGAACCATGTCAACACGGCAAACAACATTGATTCCCATTCCCAAAGGAAAGACACGTAAGTAAAGGCCTCCTTGACTTGATTCACTCTGATATATGGGGGCTGGCTCAAAAGCCGATGATCAGAGGATGTTGATACTATATCACTTTCATCGACAACTATTACACATGGATATTCCCAATGAAGAAGAAGAGTGAAGTTCACGTGGATATTCCCGATGAAGAGTCAAGAGCCAAGTGGAGAAATGGGTCGCCTACGATCGAATGGAGGAAATGAGTACTTCTCTGACGAATTTATCTTCTATCTCCAAGGTGAGGGAAAAAAGAGAGAATTTTTATGCCGACACACACCCCAATAGGTGTAGCTGAAAGAAAGAATGGGCACATACTTAAGATAGCGGCCGAACAAGAGCCCAAAAGCTTTAAGGAAGCGGCTCGAGAACCACCTAGATCCAAGTCAAAGTCACATCTGAATGTTGTATGTCGACTCAAGAAGCTTCTCTACGGACTGAAGCAAGTGCCATGGGCTTGGCATTCAAAGATCACGCAATTCTTGCACCAAAACGGATTTCAGATGTCCAAGTCTGACAATTCCTTGTTCATCCGAAGAAACACGAATGGTCAAATCTTCATCAAAAATATATGCCAATGACTTGGTAATTGGTGGTGAACACTTAGCCAACATCAACAAGGTCAAGATGCTCCTCTCCGGAAAGTTCCAAATGAAAGACATGAAAGAACTTCATTACTTCCTGAGAATCGAGGTCATCCGAATTGGCAACAACATCATGCTCTCTCAATGCCACTACATCTTGAATCTTCTTTTCAAGATCAGCATGATGAACCACAAGCCAATATCGACTCCCCTCGACCACAACATGAAATTTCACACAAACTTCGGCACACCATGTGAGGCGACTCAATATCGGCAAATCATTGGGAATCTCATCTACCTAACTATCACTCGACCTTACCTTAGCTATCCAGTCGGCCTCCTTAGCCAATTCATGCAAACACTGTGTGACACACATTTGCATTGTGCTAAGCGAGTCTTACGATACATTAGTGGGACTATGGATTGGGGAATCTTCTATAAGACATGAGTGACTACTGTCAGGAACAGTACTAAGACAAAGAAGGAATTAGTACTAAAAGATGAGGATTAGTACTAAGAGAGATGTAGAACTCTCGAGAGAAGGAAAGAGTGAGAGAGAGAGGGGGAGAGAGAGAGAGAGAGTGAAAGAGCGTGATCTTAACAGTAGTAGATCGATATACGAAGATGGCCCATTTCCTGCCATGTACTAAGGTAATCTCCAGTGAAGAAACCGCTGAAACTATCATGCGTGAAGTATGTCGGCATCATGGCCTTCCCGATAGCATCATCAGCGACCGTGGACCCCAAATCGCCTCGAAATTCTGGAAGCACCTCTTTAAAATGCTCAAGGTCACTTGTAACCTCTCCTCAGGCTACCACCCACAAACAAACGGCCAAGCAGAACAAACAAATCAAACACTAGAGCAGTATCTTCGGTGCTTTCTAAGCTATCATCAAGATGACTGGGCGGATATTCTCTACTTCGCCGAATTTTCGTATAATAACTCTGTCCACTTATCGACAAAGGTTACACCATTTTATGCTTATACGGGTTGTCACCCTCAGTGTTGTGTATTTGAAACCCCGGAGTTACCGACAAATCCTTGCTCAGAGGATCGTTTGGAGCGGTTACACAAGATACAAGAGGATTTATCTACTCATCTACAACAAGCTCAACAAACACACAAGGTTTATACGGATCGTCATCGCCTTCCATCCAGTTTTAACATTGGAGATCGGGTATGGCTACTATGAAGACACAACAAGACTACTCGCCCATGCAAGAAGTTGGATTATCGATGATTAGGTCCTTTCCATATTATCGGAAAAATTAATGATGTCGCTTTTCATCTTGATCTACCTCCACAACTTCGGATACATCCAGTGTTTCATAGTTCTCTCCTCGAACCCTATCAAGACAGCACAATCCCAGGTCGTATTAAACAACCTCCACCCCAAATCGAACATGAAGATGGACTTGAGTACGAGGTTGGCGTCATCCTCGATTCCAAGATTGTTCACAACAAGCTCTACTATTTAGTCGATTGGCTAGGATATAGTCCCAACGAGCGTACTTGAGAACCAATAGAGAATGTGACCAATGCTCGTGCTTTTCTTGAAGACTTCCATCATCAATATCCAGACAAACCGGGTCCTCAATCCAAAACGACTCGTGACAGTCGTCGTTTTAAAGGGGGGATAGTGTCATGATATTGAAAGACTCAAACCCATGACCTTCTGTTACATGGGTCGAGCTCTTGACCATTAGACTATATGTTGTAATACGAAGGATATTATTTTCATTTAAGTTTTACTATAAAAAATTGATGTATATTCCAGATTTCTCTGGAACATTCTAGAAACTTCAGGATTACTCGTAAGACACAATAAAAGGAGGCACAAGGCATTATTTCGAACCTAATCACTTCAACGCCCGTCTTAAGCCTCCTAGCCATCCTTGTATATTCTTTTCACATAATATATCGTTGTCATCATCATTCTCTCTCTCTCTCTCTCTCTCTCTCTCTCTCTCTCTCTCCTTCTCTCGAGTGTCCTACACCCTCTTTTCCTCTTATTACTAATATTCATATCTTCGTACTAATTTCCTCTCTGTCTCAGTACTACTCATGACAGTTTGAACCAATTTAACACATGAGCATTCTAAAAGTAGGCAAGGTTTTTGTGATCACTAAATACGATGACTGATGAGAAGATCCCTCTAGAAAATGCCTCCATTGCGTAAAAGAGTCCATTATTGCTAATAGCTCCTTATCATGAATTTCATAGTTGATTTCAGCGGTGTCAAACTTTCGTGAGTGGAAAGCCACAGGATGTAGCTTTTCGTCATCGCCTTGTTGTGACAGAAAGCTACCCAAGGCGAAATCCAACGCGTCTGCTTCAATGATGAATGGTTTTTCCAGATCAACATGAGCTAGAATAGGATCTGATGTAAATGCCTTCTTAAGACTCTCAAAAGCCATGTCTGCTTCTTCAAACCAAACGAACGATTGTCCCTTCCTGGTAAGATATGTGAGAGGCAGAACAAGCTTTGAGTAATCCTGTATAAACTTGTGGTAGAAATTGGCAAAGCCTAAAAAGCATTGCACATCTCGCAACGAACACGGAGTCTGCCACTCTACCATTGTTTTGACCTTAGCTTGATCAATGGACATGCCTTCCGAGGAAATGACATAGCCCAGAAATTCTACCTGGTTGCACCCGAAACTACATTTTTCCAGCTTTGCATAAAGACCATGTTCTCAAAGTCATTTTAGTACTAACAGTACATGAGTATCATACTCTTCTTGGTTCTTCAAATAAACCAGTAGATCATCCAAATAGATGATCAAACAAACATCCAAGAGATCTCGGAATATATTATTTGCCATGTGTTGGAAGACTGTTGGTGCATTAGTGAGGCCGAATGGCATGACCATATACTCGAAGTGCCCATTAGACTATATATTGTAATACGAAGGATATTAATTTCATTTAAGTTTTACTATAGAAAATAGATGTATATTCTAGATTTATCTGGAACATTCTAGAAACTTTAGGAATACTCCTGAGAACACTATAAAAGGAGGCACAAAGCATTATTTCGAACCACATCGGTTCAATGCTAGCCTTAAGCCTCTTAGCTACTACTGTATATTCTCTTCACATAATATATATCTTTTAGTATCATCATTCTCTCTCTCTCTCTCTATCGATCTCCCTCACTCTTTCCTTCTCTTGAGAGTTCTACACCTCCCTTAGTACTAATTTCTTGTCTGTCTTAGTACTGTTCTTGACAGTACTTCTTTGTCTTAGTATTGTTCGTGACAGTTTGAACCGATATCTAGACTCCTTCCTTCTCTTCCTTTTATCTTCTTACTTCTCCATCCCTTCATATTAATCTCTTATTCCTCTTTTCTCCCATATTATGGCCACTATTAGCGCTCAAGAATATCAATCCATTTTCTCAGAGTTGCAATGCTTGAAAGAGACGTTTCTCGCATTGGAACAAGAAAATCAACGATTGTTGGGGGAGCTTCAACAAATCTCCTTAGAGAAGTAGCAAACGCAACAACAACATGGGGAACTAGTGTTACGCGTGCAACAGCTCGAAGTGACCATTGTAGCGTTGAAACAACAAGGACCAAGTATGCAAGGGATTCATAAAGAACCCAAGATTGGCGTTACTATGAAATTCGATGGAATGCGATCACAGTTTAGAGGATTCCTTAATCAGGTACGATTAGTCCTTCAAATGCATCCCTCTCGATACCCCACCGATGCATCATCAGTGGGTCTAGTAGGCACGTTGTTAAGTGGCTCAGCTTTAGCATGGTTCGCTCCGTTGTTAGAAAAGGAATCTCCATTACTAAACAATTTTGAAGAGTTTATAAGTGAGTTTAAAGCCTGATTTTGAGATACTGATAGCATAAGGATAGCAATCAACAAAATCCAACGATTACGTCAAGGTGATTGTCCAGCCTCCGTATACGCCGCAGATTTCCGTCTACTCGCCTCCAATATCCCCTGGGATGACCAAGCATTAATGGAGCAATTTCATTATGGCCTACATAACGATGTCAAGGATTTACTCTTGACCTTCCTCGAAGAACCAAAGTCATTGACAGAAGTAATCAGTCGCGCAGTACGATGCGATAACCGCCTCTTCGAACAACGTTCAGAACGTCAGTTTCAAATGCCGAGGGCAAGATCGGAGCCCACCTACGCTTCAGTTGTAGCAAAGCCTTTCCCAAGGTAGTCATTTAATACGTCTCCAACAAATACTCCGACTCCAATCGAAATCGACACCACACGTCGTCGCGGACCACTATCAGAAGAAGAAAAGCAGTGACACCAGGAAAATCAATTATGTCTTTATTGCGGTGGATCGGGGCATATTGCTGTGAACTATCCCCATCGACCAAGAAGGCAGGTAAATAAAATAACCGCTAGTACTAATAGTACTAAACCTGAGTCTATTTCTCTAGGTGTGTCTGATAGTCCTAATAGCCAAAGCCTTTCAAACAAATTTGAAATCCTTAGTCAACTAGAAGAAGAGATAAACAATTAAGTCTAGCCAAAATAGGAGTCGTTCGGTTGGAAGGCCCTAGATCTGTACAGCCCATTAATGGTTCCATTTCCTCAAAGCAAGTTAGCAATGTTTTCTTAGCTCAAGTAATGGTTAGTACTAAAAGTACTCCTCCAATACATGCCTTAGCACTCTTAGATTCTGGAGCCAACTCTTGCTTCATGGATATGAATTTTGCCCAAGCTCATCAGATATCCCTAAGAAAACTTTCTTGCCCAGCATGTGTAGTAGTTGTTGATGGTCGTCCCATTACTTCCGGAAAAATCGTAGAGGAGTCAGAGCTCATTCAAGTTGTCCTAGATAACTTGGTGTGTGTAGTATCATTTAATATAATTAGTCCAGATCATCCAATTGTCTGGGGGTTACCGTGGTTCGAATTACATAACCCATACATAGATTGGAGAACAAGAGAAATCCGGTATCGACAAATCCGAGGATCTACACATAAGATTGCAACCATTTTCCTACATCAATTGCGTGAGGAAGGACGCAAGGAAGCAATGTTTGTCTTCGTGGTATTAGTAAAACCTTCCAACACCACTAAAGAGGAATCCACAGTTCAGCTTTGAGAGAAGTATCGTCAATATGCCGATGTGTTCGATAAGGTACAAGCCAATACACTTCCTCACCACCGACCGTATGATTGCCCAATTGATTTATAACAGGGAAAAGAGCCACCATGGGGACCGATGTACAATTTGTCGCCAACCAAGCTAGAAGTCCTTGGAGCCTATATTGAGGATAATTTGGCAAACGGTGTCACGAATGAACAATTGGAGATAAAGAGATGGGGAAGTTGATGAGATAGGGAGATCGAGAAGTTGATGACAATGAGTAAAAAAATATATTCCATGACTGGTGTGGATCTCCTTGATGTTAACAAGGGAGATCAACCCTTTTTATACATGTAGTGATGCATGATAAGCATGCTCATGCCAAGTCTTACATACTGGGTCTTACATATTGAGTCTTACATACCACTCTTTATACAAAGGTTTGAAGTCTAAAGTTTGTCTAGGAGAAATATATATATACAAGGGCCTACGATTCACATTCGAGTCGATGTTCATGACATTATCCTCCCCTTAAGTGCCGACTTCAAGAAGGTGCAGGTTTCTAAGGATATTAGAGATGAAAATCATGAACCAGTTCCGGGGCATTTAGTAAATTTCTAGCGGGCTCCCATGTAGCCTCAGAGATGGGATATCCTTTCCGTAATACAAGATACTAGAGCTTTCGTCGGCTCTTCTGCGAGTCCAGAATGGCCTCGACTTCATACTCATCCCCGATCGCCAAAGCCACAATGGGAGGTGGCTCGATGCTTCTTCTTGGAATTGAGGATGGATGCTAGAGCTCAAGAAGTGATGCATGGAAAACATTGTGAATTCGGTAGTGTGATGGAAGAGCAAGACGGAAAGCCACAGGGTTAACTTTATCAATGATGCGGAATGCACCCAACTTTTTGTAATCAAGTTTGTTGCATGGGCGAGTTGTCGGAATATGCCGATGTAATACCCAGACTATGGGCGAGTTGTTGATCAGGCTTCTTTGTGTCGTTCTTGAGCAATGACAGTTCTAGGGATAGGTCATGATGCACTTCTTTCATCAGACGAGCTCGTTCTTCCGCAGATGGATTCACACAACTAACAAGGATAGCTATGCTAAAGCATGGGTGGAACCCATAATTTGCGAAGAAGGGTGTTACGCTAGTTGATGTGTGGAGAGTATTGTTGTAGGCGAACTCAGCCATTGGAAGAAATTTGATCCAATCATCTTGTCGATAACTTATCATACATCGGAGATATTGCTGTAGGATCTGATTTACTCGTTCCGTTTGGCCGTTTGTCTCAGGATGGAAGGTTGTTGAAAATTTTGTGGAAGTTCCAAGAGTCTAGAAGAGGCGCTTCCAGAAATGAGACATAAATTGGGGACCACGATCAGAGATAATGTCATCCGGTAAACCATGAAGGCACACAATATTTGTTAGCAATAGATCTACTGTTTCCATCCCTGAAATTGCTTTAGAACATGGAATAAAATGTGCCATCTTTGTGAATCTATCCACCACCACCAATACTGAATTGAATCCCTCAATGTCGGGAAGGTCGGTGATAAAATCCGTCGAGATGGAGGCCCATGGCCTACTTGGAATTGGCAAAGGTTGAAGCAGACCGTAGGGACGATGATGTACTACTTTGGCGCAAGCACATGTATCACATGTTTTCACAAATTGTTTAACAAGTTTCCAAGGTTGCGGCCACCAATAACTTCTAGAGATTAACTCCAAAGTTTTTGCAACACCAAAATGTCCAGCTAGGGCATCATCATGGCATTCCTTCATGATACGGATACGACAAGGACCATCTGGGACATACATTAAGTTGTTCCGGAAAAGAAAACCATCTCGAAACATAAATTGGTCTTGACTATTCTGTACCTCTTTTATGGTTAATTTGTTGACTCAATTCTTCTTAATTTCTTTTGCAAATTTGTCGGTGGCAGTATCTATGGCTATTGCATTAAGTAATGATTCATCCTCACCCATATAAGCTACAAAGACTTAAATCTGAGGTGACTATAGGAGACAACGTGATTGTTGATTGTAGGTCTCATCTCTTGGTCGGATTTAAAATTCCGAACACCGAGATAGGGCATCGGCTTTACTATGTTGGGCACCGGCACGAAAAACAATTTCAAAGTCGTAGTCAGCCCGGAAGGTTGACCATCGTGCTTGCCTCCGGTTCAAAATGCGAGTTAGTGGTGAAGTAGACGAGGTTCCTGTGATCGGTCACCACCTAGACACGGTGTTGGGCGCCGGCTAAGTAAGGACGCCATTCTTCAAAGGATGCAATAATGGCAGAGAGTTCTTTATCATAAACTAGGTAGTTGATCTAGGGAGGTGTGAACTTCCGAGAATAAAAGGCAACAGGATAAAGAATTGCATTGTTATCCGATTGAGAGAGAAAGGCACTGATGGCGAAGTTAGAGGCATCAATTTCGATCGTAAATGGTTTGGTCAGATCTGGGTGTAGAAGTATCGGAGCCGAGGTAAAAGCTTTCTTTAGTATCTCAAATGCTAGTTGGGTTCTAGGAGTCCAGCAAAAAAGGGAATCCTTCTGAGTGAGTGATATAAGTGGTTGCGCCAATGTAGAGAATCCTTGACCCTGGTGGGAACTTCCCACTCTTGAACCATTTCGACTTTCTTCTCGTCCATAGTGACACCATAGTTCGGGGATTAGAGGTAGTGGATAGCGGTTTCAAACCGTGACTCGATTGAGCCCGCGATAGTCGATACATAGGCGTAACGTTCCATCTTTCTTTTTGACAAATAGAATAGGAGAGCCAGCTGGAGATTTTGAGTGGCGAATGAATCCCTTTGCGAAATTCTCTTCAATGTATATTTTGAGGGTCTTGAATTCAGGTTCAGATAACCCATAGATAGGGCCAAATGGAGGACAAGAACCATCTTTCAAGTCAATTGGACAATCGTATGCGCGATGTTCAAGCAGTTGATCAACATTTTTCTTCTCAAATACATCAGAGAAATCATTGTATTTTGATGGAAAAGAGCTAGTACATAGAGTAGTATCTGGAGTGGACATGACCGCCATGTCCTTAGAATTAGAAATGGATGCAATCGGCATTGTATCGCTTACCCGAGCAAGAGTTGGAACTGTTTCTGAGGCCAACACAGAACTAACTATTGATGTTGTTTCTATTGGAGCAACCGTTGACATGGTTCTCAGTGAAGAGGAAATGGGAGCGACCGATAACCTGGTCCTCACCGGAGCAGAAACATGAGTGGGAACAACCATTGACGTGGTCCTCACTAGAGCAAAAACTGGAATCGGAACAACCATTGATGTGGTTCTCACTGGAGCAAAAATGGGAGTTGTCCCCGAAACATGAGTGGGAGCAACCGTTCAGATGGTCCTCACCGGAGTAGGCGGCCAAACAAATGGCGGAGCATTGGCTCGAAGAAGGGTGGACGTAATCCTTTGTGAGTGAAAATTCGAGGTGAAGTTGATGGAGCGAGATTGCCAATCCACGACTGGATTGTGAGTCTCGAGCCATGATAACCCCAAGATGATAGGATGTTGAGGTGATGTGATGAGGTTAAAAGTGATTTCTTCCTCGTGGGCTCCTATGTGGAGACCCAAGTGAATTGTTGTATCTGTGATGCCACCAGAAGAGAGCGTTCGACCGTCGATCACTTCAATTGGAATCGGGACAGTTATTTTGTTTCTTGGAATGTTGTGTTTCCATGCAAACGTGATGTCAATAAAGCACGACGTAGCCCTAGAATCCAACAAAGCTTTTGTCTTTAGAGTGGTAGAGCCAAACTGAAGAGTGATCGGAAGCATGAAGCTTGTTGTCAAGGAAGTCGGTTGATTGGGCCCTTGACATAATTGTCGACTCTTGTGGACAAGATGCACAACCCCTACTACAACTGGACATTGGAGTTTCCCTGCTGGCAGAAAATGTCAACCCCATCCACACGATGTGGTATTTGACGGGGTCCCTTTTTTGGGCAAGAGCAGATCAAATGGTCATGGCCGCCACAATAGAGACATAAATTGTTGTCCCGTCGATGTTGTCGTTGCGCGTTAGTCTATGGTCGGTAGCGAATTCGATCGATCTCCATTGGCAAGCTAGAATCCGTGGCAGGAGTTGAAGATGAAGTGGAGGATGACATGGGAAGCGGGGTCATCAACCATGGTAGGTGACTTCGCGTAGCGGCTGGCCAAGGTGGATGGATACAGTGAGGATGTTCCTCTTGCCGGAACTCAAAGACACAATTATCGTAGCACACAACTTGGGAAATAGCCTCATTCAAAGATGTGGGCTCAGGAAAGTTAAGTAAAAGATTTTTTATCTCACCTCATAATCCTCAGCGGAATTGATCGAGGAGGACTTGTCTGTCCCATTCAACATCGCACGCAAGCTGACAAAATTCAGATGCATAGATTGTTTCATCAAATTTTTCTGGCAAGCTGACATTGGGTTCTACAGCATAAGGGTCATCAATCGGGTGAGGTATAACCGTTGTGGCGACCTGAAGTTCTTGAACAAAGTTTCGCAAGTTCTCATTCTCATGTTGGAGTTGTTGCACGACCGCCAAAATTTGCTCAAGATTACTAGATGATTCTGACATGATAGTGTATTGAGAAAGAAGGAAAGAAGGAAAGAAAAACGGAGATCAATCTATCACGGATGAACAATTGGAGATAAAGAGATGGGGAAGTTGATGAGATAGGGAGATCGAGAAGTTGATAACAATGAGTAAAAACATCTATTCCATGACTGGTGTTGATCTCCTTGATGTTAACAAGGGAGATCAACCCTTTTTATACATGTAGTGATTCATGATAAGCATGCTAATGCCAAGTCTTACATATTATAATATCAAGCATACTGTTGGGAGACAGGTCCCTCCGGATGGGAAGGGAGAAGAAGAACAGTGCCGACAAACCAACTCGGCCGAGGCCGAATCGGTATGAACCGGATAGGGAGTACCCGACTGCGGAGAGCCGGATGGTGCAGGCCCGGTATGAACCGGAGGCTGCCCATCGAGGCTACATTTGTAATAGCCGAAAAGTCATATTAGTATAAATATGACTTAGGGCAAACTTTTTATGTGTGCTGTTCCTATTGTTGTTATTCTTCCTTGTTGGTGCAAGAAGATAGAGAAGAGCGTGTAACTGTACAGAGAGAGAGTGAGAGAGAGACGAGGTCGTTGCCTCTGCTGTAACCGCCGCCTGTGGCGAAGAACTGAGAGCACGAGGTCGTTGCCTTAGTGATCTCACTGTTGTATATACCTACATAGTGACAGTTTGCAGCCTGTGGGCTGCCGTGGTTTTTTTCCCTTATTTTGGGGTTTTCCACGTAAACCTCCTGTGTACCATTTCTCCTCTTTGTGTTGTGTTACATTACCTGTTTTTCTGTGTATGAGAAGAATCTCGGTTGTGGCCGAGCGTCGGACATAAGGAACGTCGTGTTCTCAACAATTGGTATCAGAGCGAAATCGACACAGAAAATGGACGAATCGGTATGCGGCATGTTCAAGCTCACCGGCTCCAACTATTCAGTGTGGAAGTCAAAGATGAGGGACATGCTCGTGGTTAAAGACCTCTGGCTGCCGGTTCAGTTCGGGGACAAGAGACCGGACAAAATCGACGCCGCGATATGGGAGGTGATGCACATGAAGACAACGGCGTACATACGGTGCTTCATCGACATGAGCCTGTACAACAACTTCAATGAAGAGAGCAAGGCTCATGAGCTCTGGGAGAAGATCGGCATAATGTTCCAGAACAAAAATGCTGTCAATCAGGTGTCGGTATTCCGGAAGCTACTAAGACTCCGGTACCAAGATGGCTCCAGCATGGCGGAGCATATGAATGCCTTCCAGGGGCTGATCCACCAAGCAACGTCATTGGAAGTACCTCTTGCCGATGAAGTCCTAGCGCTACTCCTGCTCTGTTCCCTCCCGGATAGCTGGGAGACGTTGGTTGTCACTTTGGGCAACGCCGGGCCGGAAGGAAAACGGTTATCCCTAGCAAGAGTGAAGTCGAGCTTGCTAGATGAGGAGGCTCGTCGGAAAGACAAAGATATGAGCTCCGACTCCAAAGCGCTCCTTACCGAATCGGAACGCGGAAGACATAGAAACCGTAGTCCCCAGAACCGGGAGAAGTCGGGGACACGGTCAAAGTCAAGGGGGAGGCCTACTTGCTTCTATTGTGGCAAGCCGGGACACTTCCAAAAGAACTGTCGGCATTTCTGTAAAGACAAGGAAATCGACGGTACCGATTCGAAGCAAACCTCGAACCGAAACGGTACAGACCGGAACTGTAAAGACCAGAGGGGGCCGGACCGGAAGGGAACGACGGCAATTGCGGCAAGTGAAGAGGAGTTGATGCTCATCACCGAGGAGAGTGAGATAAACCATGCCGGCGACGAGATGACCTGGGTGGTAGACTCTGGAGTGTCGTTCCACCTTACCCCGGACCGGAAATGCTTCTCATCCTACTCAGCTGGTGATCACGGCTGTGTCCGGATGGGGAATGAAGGAACATGCCAAATTGTCGGCATAGGAGACGTGTGGCTGACAACACCAACCGGATGCAAGTTGTTGTTGAAGGATGTCTGACACGTTCCGGAAGTTCGTCTGAACCTGATATCAGCCGGTCGGCTGGATGATGAAGGCTACACGGGTAGCATCCGGAACGGTGTCATGAAGTTCAACAAAGGGAGCCTGATTGTGGCTCGGGCCCGGAAGGTAAACACACTGTACCTGATGAATGCCCGGTTATGTCCGGAAGAAGTGAACGCGACTTCTGACACTGCCGGTGAGCTGTGGCACAAGAGGCTATGTCACATGAGTGAGAAGGGGATGAAGAGGCTTGGAGACAACAACCTCATTCCAGTGAAGAACGTGCACTTAGAAAAGTGCACTGATTGTCTGGCCGGTAAGCAGAACCGGACCTCCTTCCGACCAAGGCCACCGATGAGACGTAATGCACCACTGGAGTTGGTGCATACGGATGTTTGTCAAGTAGACACGAAGTCACATGCCGGAGCGCAGTACTTCGTGACGTTCATAGATGATCACAGCCGGAAGCTGTGGGCCACACCGCTGAAGACGAAGGATCAGGTGTTATCCGTCTTCAAAGAGCTCCACGCGAGAGTGGAAAGAGAAACCGGCCAGAAGCTGAAGGTGGTTCGAGCAGATAACGGAGGTGAGTACCGGGGGCAGTTCGAGGAGTACTGCCGCTCGAAGGGAATCCGGCTCGAATTTACCGTGCCGAAGACGCCGGAACTAAACGGACTGGCCGAGAGGATGAACCGGACCATAATGGAGAGGGTCCCGAGTATGCTAGCGCATGCAAAACTACCCAAGAAGTTTTGGGCTGAGGCAGTGTCGACGGCGACATATGTGATAAACAGATCACCCTCAGTACCCTTGGACAGAGACACGCCACAGAGGGTATGGACCGGTAAGGAAGTGTCCTACTGGCATCTGAGAGTGTTCGGGTGTCTCGCGTATGTGCATGTAGCAAAGGACCGGAGAGGAGAGTTAGATCCAAAGACCCGGCCATGCATATTCCTCGGTTACGGTGACGATGAGTTCGGCTACCGAGTGTGGGACCCGGTCGACAAGAAGGTATTCCGGAGTCGAGATATTATCTTCATGGAGGACAAGACACTCGCCGACTGGGAGTCGGAGAAGAAGATAATGAACTCCGAGTCGACCGGTAAGGATAGACTCTACAATGAGCAGACCCAACCGGCAAGAGAATGGTTAGCACTCGAGGAACCAGCCGGTTACGGTGAGGACACCGAACCGGCAGAAGAAGAAGTAGAGGAAGCTGAGACCGGAACCGGTCAAGACCCCGAATCGGATTCGGATGAAGAGCAAATGGAGGAACCGGTTACCGAAGCCTGAAGACGTAGATATCCTCTCAGAGAGAGAAGGGCGCCCCGGAGATTCCCGGATGCAGAGCATGTCCTGCTGACCGATGAGGGGGAGCCGGAAAGCTTCGAAGAAGCGAAGGAAGACACCCACAGCCGAAAATGGTTAAGTGCCCTGCATGAGAACCATACGTACGAACTGGTGGAGCTGCCGAAAGGAAAGCGGGCACTCCGAAACAAGTGGGTGTTCAAGTTGAAACCGGGAGATGCCGACAACCCCCCGAGATACAAAGCCAGGATCATGGTGAAGGGGTTCCAGCAGAAGAAGGGCGTGGACTTCGACGAAATATTCGCCCCAGTAGTAAAGATGACCTCCATCCGGACGGTGCTGAGTATAGCAGCAAGCATGGATCTCGAGGTAGAGCAGCTGGACGTGAAGACGGCATTCCTCCACGGGGACCTCGAAGAGGAAATCTACATGCAGCAACCGGAAGGTTTTGTGGAGAAAGGGAAGGAGCAGCTGGTATGCCGGTTAAAGAAGAGCCTGTACGGACTGAAGCAGGCTCCCCGGCAATGGTACCAGAAGTTCGACTCCTTCATGACCGATCAAGGGTACCATAAGACGCAGGCCGATCACTGCGTGTTCGTGAAGAAGTTCAAAGAAGGGAACTTCCTGATACTTCTCCTGTACGTGGATGACATGTTGATCGTCGGACGAGACCAAGGCAAAATACGGATGCTGAAGAAGGCTCTCAATCGGACCTTCTCAATGAAAGACTTGGGTCCGGCAAGACAGATGTTGGGGATGCACATCATTCGGGACCGGTCAGTGAAGCAATTATGGCTGTCACAGGAGAAGTATGTGACAAAGGTGCTTCACCGGTTCAACATGTCAGATGCAAAACCGGTCGGATCGACACTTCCGGCAAACTGCAAGTTGTCCGGCAAGCAAAGCCCGAAGACAAAAGGAGAGAAGGCAGATATGATGAAGATTCCATATGCCTCTGCCGTCAGGAGCTTGATGTACGCAATGGTTTGTACCCGACCGGACATTGGATACGCAGTCGGAGTGGTGAGCCGGTTCATGAGTAATCCCGGCAAGGAGCATTGGAACGCGGTCAAATGGATACTCCGGTATTTGAAGGGCACTTCAAATATGTGTCTCCGATTCGGCTCCGGGAAACCTCAACTGGACGGTTTCACCAATTCGGACATGTCGGCTGATGTGGATACCAGCCGGTCTACATCCGGGTACGTGATGACATATGTAGGGGGAGCTGTTTCGTGGCAGTCGAGGCTGCAAAAGACGGTTGCATTGTCAACCACAGAGGCGGAGTACATGGCGGCTGTAGAAGCCGGCAAGGAAATATTATGGATGAAGGACTTCATCGGAGAGCTCGGTATCTGGCAAGAGGAATACCGACTCTACTGCGACAGTCAAAGTGCCATCCACCTTGCTAAGAATGCGGCCTACCATTCCCGGACGAAGCATATCCAGCGGAGGTATCACTGGATCCGGGAAAGGGTAGATGACCAGGAGTTCGCACTGACGAAGATCCACACGGCCCAGAACGGGTCAGATATGCTGACCAAAGTGCTGACACCCGACAAGCTGGACGCATGCCGGAAGAGGATCGGGCTGAAAAGACACCCCATGCCGGAGTGAAGGGGGAGTTTGTTGGGAGACAGGTCCCTCCGGATGGGAAGGGAGAAGAAGAACAGTGCCGACGAACCAACTCGGCCGAGGTCGAATCGGTATGAACCGGATAGGGAGTACCCGACTGCGGAGAGCCGGATGGTGTAGGCCCGGTATGAACCGGATGGGGAGTACCCGATTGCAGAGAGCCGGATGGTGTAGGCCCGGTATGAACCGGATGGGGAGTACCCGACTGCAGAGAGCCGGATGGTGCAGGCCCGGTATGAACCGGATGGGGAGCACCCGACTGCGGAGAGCCGGATGGTGCAGGCCCGGTATGAACCGGAGGCTGCCCATCGAGGCTACATTTGTAATAGCCGAAAAGTCATATTAGTATAAATATGACTTAGGGCAAACTTTTTATGTGTGTTGTTCCTATTGTTGTTATTCTTCCTTGTTGGTGCAAGAAGATAGAGAAGAGCGCTATCGTGAAGATCCGTCACTACGCGCGGATCGTGAGGCGGAACCGCCGGGGTTCTGGACCAGAAGGATTTAGAGTCGATACAAGCTTTGACGAGAAAGTACTTAAGATAGATTGGGAAAGAGAGAAGATGAGATTACACGATTGATTTGATAACAAATTTCTTCCTCTTAATTTTCATAATAAAAAAAACCGTGTTTTTCTCCTCCCCCTTCCCTCTTTTATAGATGCTCTCATGCATATGATGCATGTGAGGGTACAAGGCATGCATAAATTGCATGTTTGCCATTTGGCGCTTAAGTATTACATGTGGTGCATGCTAACCATGTCACTCATTTTAGCACTCATGGATGAGAATTTACATGTAAAAGTACAATGATAGAAATATAATTTCAACTAAATACTATGGCTTAATGGTAAGCCATTTGACTCCTAACTTGGAGGTGCAAGGTTTGAATCCATACTTGCCCTGCTTGTATATGTAAATATGTATATAATTTTGCCGCCGGATGCCGACGCCGGATGACGTCGCCGGATGCCGGATACCGGTGCCGCCTGCCGCCATCGGATTGCGGTCGGATCACCGGCTCCATCGCCGATCCGGTTTTGCTTGGCCAAAACCCTTTACGAGTAGCTAGCCACCTCCACTCTAAGTTCAAGTTACCTTGAACTCTCTATGCTCCACACATAGACACAAAGACAATATCTTTTGCTCCACCTTATATATGATGAGAGCCGTATTTGTCGTGCCTATGTGGGATAGCTCACAATTTTCTCTTTTCTTTTCACAAACTTTATACCCTCATATCTTGACATTTAGTTGTCCATTTCTCGTGTAATAAAGTGCATTCGAAACCTCCATCATTTTGTACTTTAGATATTAAAAATGTTATCTTCACAATTATTGTATTACATGATTCATACTCGATTTTGTACGTTTTATGGGATTTTCACACTATTGCCGAAAATCTTCACGACATCCACCCCCACCAAACCGCACGTCCTCCGGTACGTGCCAAGAAGAGAAGAAGTGAGATTTCGGCTACGATGATCAATTAGATTCCTCCATGTCTTCATTTTCATCTGGCCTATTATGTTCATCATCGAGGTAATCGAGGTCAGGATCCTTGTCTTGTCTTTTCTTGAAAAGCTTTACTCTTTTTCCCGCAATGGGTACGGCCAACCTTGATCCGTCTAGTTCCGCAAGGTGGTATGTGGCATTATCGTTGGCACTTGTCACCACATACGGCCCGAACCATCTTCTTGCGAACTTCCTTGTTGTACTATGTTGATTGTCAAGGGTGCTGTCGTAGACCAAAACCCAATCCCCTTCTTCAATCTTCTTGGGACGAGCTTCACACCTAGTCTTTCGAAGAGCTCCGTCGCTTCGTGCGCGTCCAACTCCCCTCGGTCGGCCACTATCTTCCCTACACATCCATATCGGCAAACAACATCTTCAAGTAGAAATTTGCAAACGGCTGAAGTCGTCTTATTTGTCAAGGCTCGTCCTTCCACTTGATTTGTCAAGTCTTCCCTTGCGAGCGCTAATTACTTCATTTGTCCCACTCCCATTGGCATCGAGACCAGATCCACCATCCATTTGAAATGAATGGTGAGTGGGTATGTCGGCTTTAACTCATCACGATGACGTATATTTGAATATACTTGGCAAGTTTCGCATGTGGACACGAAATGGAGTACATCTTTGTACATGCTTGGCCACCAGTACTTCTCCTTCAACTTTTCGAACGTCGCCCATGTTCCTCTATGACCTGCCCAAGCACTCTCGTGGAATTCGGTCATTAGCGTCTCTTGCTCTTCTTTCTTTACCACCACTCGACGTGGTATTCCTGTCCTTCTTTTTGGATGTCGCCAAAGGAATCCTCCCTCCAAGAAGTATCGGTAAGCTTTCTTTCGGATTCGTAGGGCCTCCTCCTTTGTCAACGAAGCATCTGCCGTCAATGTTCTTAGGAATCTACCAATGAGTAACCACTCTCCTTCGTACTCGTTCTCGTTGAAGGCGTGGAGGGTTTGCGTGTCCTGGTCTTCCGCCGACAATCGAGCCATCTTGAAGAAGTCGAGGGCGACATCTTCATCTTCCGAAACCATGTTACTTCCGTTTGAAAATCTTGCCCTCGACAGCATGTCAGCCATGGCGTTCTTCTTCCCTGCAATGTGACGGATCTCTGGATTTAAAGACTTGATGTAGGCGATCCACCTTAGCATAGCAAGATCTGGGGTGGCACATACCGAGACCATTCCGAGAATTGGGAGACAATCTGTCTCTATTATCACTTCTGACCCGATCAGGTAATCTTTGTCCGTCTTCACTGCCGACACAATACCCCAAAGTTCCCGCTTGACTTGGGCATATCTTTGTTGCCGTTCGCTGAGAACCTTTGCTCCGAACCGGACGGCATATCGCGCATTATCTTCACCTTCTTGATTGATGACCCACCTGATTCCGGTTGGGCTCGTTGTCGTAGTGTATTTTGTACACTACGTGAAAAACGTATATAGTATTAGATTCAATAAAAAATGAAGAAATAGAAGAAAATAGCAAAATAAATGGAACATGCATAGGGCAAGATTCGAACCTTGCACCTCCATGTTAATAATGTAATGTCTTACCATTACACTAGCATTTCATTAGTGTTAAAGCATAGATGTCCCACATAGAAAGCTAAATTCACGCTAGGATAAACATTAGAAAAACGCATAACAAAAGAAAAAGCTACACATACACATCTAGCGTGCATGATAAAAAACGCACAAGTTAGAAAAAAGCATGATCACTTTAGATAAAGCATATAGTCTATCTATAGGAAAAGCATGGGGTCTATAGTTAGAGAAAAAGCATAGATTACTAAGACTTCCTCATCACTACATAAGGATGGGGAGCACAATGTAATTGTGTGTGAAAAATATTTGGAAACTGGATATGTTTCTAAAAAACACCAATTAATAAACTATACTCGTGGGATTCACGAGGATTCTATATCATTCTCTTTCAACCCAAATTTATATTCTTATATTCATATTGATTAATCAAATACAATACACTCGTGGGATTCACGAGTTTGCTATAACTCTTTCTTACAACATATTTATATTCTTATTAGCCTTAAAACTCTCCTCTTCCTAGTCCAAAACCCCAGTGGTTCCCACCCGACTCACGCAAACGATCCGGAGCCGAAAGGCACGACACAGTTGGTGAACCCGACGTGAAGGCGGGTGGCAAGGAGATGGAGAATCAACAAGAGGCGATGAACATGATGATGATAATGTTTGAGCGGATGCAACAAGAACAACGTGCGATGTCGGAGATGAAGGCGGCAGTAGAGCGGCTTCTGCGACGAAACGGGGAATTCAACGGTAAGGGTGTGTCACGCTACCTACGTGAATATAAGGCGGAGATGATGCAATATCGGATACCGGAAGGATTGCAAGTGATATCCTTTAGTCGGGTGGCCTCGGACGAACTACAAGAGAGAATCCACAAGATACAACAACAAAACTCGACATGGGAGTCCTTTGAAGAAGCTTTACGGGAGGCATATGACTATGAGAGATGGACGGGACGAGATCAACGAGAATTCGACGAATGGGTGGCGTCGGAGAAGACTCACCGAAGTGCAACGCAAGCGTTCCTAGAGTTCGAGCATCGTTTTGCTCGACTCTCGGAGCGGGAACGAAGATTGGTGGGAGGAGATAAAGTCTTAATGTTCGTAAGATCGATCGATCGGAAAGAAAGGATGGACATTGGGATCGAACTCGAAGATGATGACGGTGCGAACGGCCTTACCGAGGATTGGGCCAAAGTCGAAAGGGTATGCCGAAGACATGATGAAAGGAAGCTGAGAATCTCGTCAACAACGACATGGCCCATGAAGGATGGTCGATTGAGGAAAAACGATGAAGCCAATATGAAGGCCGAAATACAACATGATGGTACCACGGGAGAAAGAGTGGAACAAGACACCCACTCGTCTTGTGAAAGAACGATGGCGAAGGATAAGGCCGATAATTCAAGTGTAGAAGGAAATTTCGGGATACAAGTGCCCGAGACATCGGGTCAAAAAGGGGTAAGCATAATAGATGTTTGCATAATTGATGCAGATAAAGAGTGTGAAGCGGATGTGATTAAGGAGGTAGCCACAAAAGACGAAATCGAATCGGAGGTGGCTAAGGACGAATCAATGGCGGATTGCCATATCGAGACTTCCCCACCACTGATTCCAGAGACTCCGGCGGTTGCGAACGAAAGGCAACGTGAGACCGAAGAGACGGAAGGTGGCGGAGAGAAAATGAATGTCGAAGCCGACGAATACGATGAAGAGATAGCCGAGAAGAATGCTAAGGGTGAAACTACGAAAGAAGGTAATACCGAGGATTCATGCCAACAATATCTAGAGACTTCGGCGGTTGTGTCCGAGAACCAACGTGAGACCGGAGAGACGGGAGATGGCGGCGAGGAAGGTAAAGTCGGAAGTCGGTTCGGATGGAAAATGATTCATCCGAAATTCCAATCTAAAAGAAAGTGCGACAATGCGGAGGTCGGGTCTACGACGAGAGAAGCGTGTAATACAGAGCACGCTCTACGGCGAATAAAGAAACGCGTGTTATGGCGAATAAAGAAGCACGCGCTACGGCGAGAAAAGAAGCATGCATTACAACCACACGAGGACCGAACAACGAGCACATATCGGAGGACCTACGTGGCGAACAACGGAAAGAAGTGCCGAAAGTCGAACCGGACAAGGCAGGTGAAAACGAAGAAAAGAAAGCAAATCCGGACGAAAAGAAAAGAAAAGAAACCGACCCGAAAGAGCACTGAATCGGTAAAAACCGATCAACCGAGTCCGGATCGACCGAATACAAATCGGAAAGGAAGCCGAACTAAACGAAAGACGATCCGACGAGACCGAATCGGAAGTAAGCTAATCCGACTAAACCGAAAATCCGAAAAGAAGTCGAGATTGATGAAGAAAAGAAAGAGGGCAAGAAAAGATACTACCGCGGATGACAAGGACCAAGCGGGCCATGCAAAAAGCGAACGAAGACTATGGTGGATCGGATGTCGACAATGGTTCGGGTGGAAAGAATGGATGTGCTCCAAATGGAGAGACAAAGTCAACATAACAAGAGAAGTCGAGGGTACTACGAGCCGGCAACGAAACCAATCGGGTAGAGACCGGACGGAGGAGACTAACAAACACCAACAACTTCGGCACATACCGGAGGATGTGCTGGTTTGGAGGGGGCGAGTGTCGTAGTGTATTTTGTACACTACGTGAAAAACGTATATAGTATTAGATTCAATAAAAAATGAAGAAATAGAAGAAAATAGCAAAATAAATGGAACATGCATAGGGCAAGATTCGAACCTTGCACCTCCATGTTAATAATGTAATGTCTTACCATTACACTAGCATTTCATTAGTGTT
Source organism: Azolla caroliniana (assembly GCF_043228905.1). Classification (NCBI taxonomy): domain Eukaryota; kingdom Viridiplantae; phylum Streptophyta; class Polypodiopsida; order Salviniales; family Salviniaceae; genus Azolla; species Azolla caroliniana. The sequence goes on from NW_028230453.1 coordinate 8,557,081, forward strand.
AAAGCATAGATGTCCCACATAGAAAGCTAAATTCACGCTAGGATAAACATTAGAAAAACGCATAACAAAAGAAAAAGCTACACATACACATCTAGCGTGCATGATAAAAAACGCACAAGTTAGAAAAAAGCATGATCACTTTAGATAAAGCATATAGTCTATCTATAGGAAAAGCATGGGGTCTATAGTTAGAGAAAAAGCATAGATTACTAAGACTTCCTCATCACTACATAAGGATGGGGAGCACAATGTAATTGTGTGTGAAAAATATTTGGAAACTGGATATGTTTCTAAAAAACACCAATTAATAAACTATACTCGTGGGATTCACGAGGATTCTATATCATTCTCTTTCAACCCAAATTTATATTCTTATATTCATATTGATTAATCAAATACAATACACTCGTGGGATTCACGAGTTTGCTATAACTCTTTCTTACAACATATTTATATTCTTATTAGCCTTAAAACTCTCCTCTTCCTAGTCCAAAACCCCAGTGGTTCCCACCCGACTCACGCAAACGATCCGGAGCCGAAAGGCACGACATCGTATCTACGGTTACGTAAATTGGTTTCCCTTCGGCATAGTTGGCCTTCCTTAGTGCCGGAGCTTCAAGAAGCAGTTTCTTTAATCTTCGCATCGCCTCTGTGTGCTCGTCTCGCCATTCGAACTTTATTCTTTTCTTTAGTAGTCCATATAACGGTTCGGCGACATGAGCGTAGTGAGGAATCCATATATGATAAAACGCGCACGCTCCAAGGAACCTTCGAACCTCCGTTTGGTTTTCGCATTCTTCTTTCATGTCTTGGATTGCGTTCACTTTGGATGGCGAGGGCTTCCGGCCGTATGCTCCACACAAGTGACCTACCACCAAGATCTCCGGTTGCCCGAATGCGGATTTTTCTCCCGAAAATGTCAAATTTGCATCTTCGAGCCTTTGAAGCACCTTCTCGCAATCTTTCATATGATCCGCAACGAACTTTCTACAACCTTCCTTATCTTTCGATTCATCTTTCTCCTCATCTGAACATCCTTTTATCGGAATATCATCCAAGAATGGCATCGTGATGTCCGGAATGCAATCCTTCAAGACTTTATTCATGGCATTCACCATATGAGCCACCGAGTTCGTTGCGCCTTGGGGTAAGGTACACATCCGCACAAGCCCGATCGGAGTCCTCATGGTTGTAATGTCCCGACTGTCGATCGCCAACTGGAATTGGTCATATCCGGAGTAGAGATCGCCAATGGAGTAGATGGACCGGCCCGCAAACGCTTCGGCAAATTCGTCCACGCTCGGACCGATTCCGGCATTTCGAATTGTCACCTTGTTGACGGGTTGAAGATCTTGGATGAATCGCAATGATCCATTCTTCTTCGGCACCGTGAACCACCTATTGGAATAAGGAGCATTCGACGGTTCTAGAATTCCCATACTCACCTTCTCCTTTAAGAGCTCGATCAGCTTCGGAAGGTGTGCTCTCGGAACCGGTATCGGTTTCAAATTCCAAGGCACATGAGGCACCGTGAAGATCACCATTGGCTCTATAACCTTTGGGTCGGCGCATCCGATTTCTCGTGGGAAGAATGCGAAAGCCTTCCCATGTCTCTCAAGCATATCGCGAAACATTCGATCCTCTTCAGGGAGAAGGAAATCCTCCTTTCCAACTCGTAGCTTCCCCTTCGTCTCTTTGGTGAAATCATGACCTATCTTCTTCGGATCTCTTAAGCTTAGATCGTTTGCGACTTCCTTCATCTTTTGCCAGCTATCTTCCGGTAGCGGAACCGCAACTGGCTTGATCTTCTTATCCACTGTTTTATATTTCGTGTTGATGTCAGCTTCATTCATCGAGATGCCACGACGGTATTCATCGATGATAGCGTACATGTTGACGGAGTTAACCGAAATCACACGTTGGTTGTGAAGATAGCTCAAGTCCACGACGTCCTCGATTTCGCCGATGGTGTCGTTAAATGAGGCTTCCTCCATAATATGAGTCACGAATTCTCCTTCTTCTATTATGTTCTCTTCTTTCAGCATCTTCTCGAATTCTTGTATCCGGCGCTTGTGCTTCTTGTCGGGTAGTACTAGTTTACATGCGCCACTAGGTGTGACACATGTTGCTTCTCCTTGCAATCCACGCGCTCTTCTTTCTTGTGGGGTCTTGTGATTGCTCGGACTATTTGTGCCCCATGCTTCAATAGTCCGCTCTAAAAATCCGAGGATTCGCCTCCGAGACTATCTCGATTCCTTTCATGATTGGCTCGCACTGTTAGGAATTGGACCGATCTTTGGTTGTCAAGACTCTTTATTCGTGCGAAGGCTGCTCCATTATCGAACACTTTGGTCTCCATCCGAGATGATGTGATATAAGGTTGCCCTAGGATGACAGGATGCGACGCCGATTCTTGTACGAAGAAGTGTTGATCCATCTCCACATCCCCGATCGTGACTTTGACATTGGGACAAGCTCCGTACAAGTCCTCTGTAGACTTTGTTGCCACGCGAATCTTCCATCCGTGGTTTGTATTGATTGGCCATCTTCCCTTTTTGTAGAAGTCGGTTGACATGAGGTTGATCTCCGAGCCGTGGTCGATCAAGGCTACGACAGTCTCTTTCTTCTCCCCGATCTTCACCGGTGTCTCCGTTGTCGCTCGTGCCCAATGAGGTCGAGTGTAGTGGCTGTCCACCATATCTTCATCGATTTCGTCTCTTGCCATCGTTATGGCATTCGTTTTTGCTTTCTGCGGCTTCTCTTCTTCCTCGTCCGATTGTTGTCTCTTTCTCTTTACAAGGTCCACGATCGTGTCATGGAACTCCTTCTTCGTAATGCCAAGCAATTCCCTCAAGGACAAAGTTAAGTGGCTATCAAGAACTCGTTCTTCGAGAATCTTCTTTAGGTCCGTCGTCTGCTCTATGTCCGACCTTAGCTTATAGGTAGGTATAGTCCTTGTCCTCCGAGCGGGGTCTTCGACACCAACCTTCACGGGCCGAACCGTTTCTTCAACTCGTATGCTCGGCTCCCCTTTTCGGCTTGATTCTCGTTCCTCCGTTTGTAAAGGTCGACTCGTCTCCGCATCGTCCTTCTTTTTCGCGTTCCTTGTTTCATGTCTTTTTGATGGCCCTTGGTCTTCTATTCTCTTTCTCTTTTCTTCGACGAACACCTCGTGGTTGTCGCACATCACCTCTGCAAGTATGGTGTTGTCGTCCACCGGATCCGACCACCCGGTTATGCTTTGCACGCATCGGTCCGCAAGCTCTACCTCGTTCGATGTGATTTTTCCCTTCTTCTCATATTCGAGAACGGAAGTCCAAAACTTTGCTCCCGCTCTAGCGACTTCAGTCTTGTCTTTCCCGACTCTTATTCCGGCCGACGCAGCATAGTGCATCGCATCCACAAGAGTCGCATCGGCATCCTCCATAGATCTCTTCATTCCTCCTCTTCCGAAATTCACCCGTAGGGGTCTTCTAGTCTCGCTTGAGCAGATCATGTTGTCCTCTATGTATACGATATTTTGTCGAATTGCCTCTCGAAGGCTCGCACAATCCCTTCTCATGTGGTCCATGCTATCGCACCACACGCATCTAAAGGGTTCTTTTCCTTTAGGGCCCCGACGATTCATGTTGGCTAGCGTGACCTTCTCGAACTTCTTCGCTAGCTCTTCAATAATGTCGTCATCTATCTTCTTTTCTTCCACGTTACTTTGTCTCAGCGGCTCAGCTACTTTCGGCGGTCTTGCTTTCTCCGTGGTAGTCGGTCCTGTCAAGTCGGTGTCATCAACCCATTGGCGACGCTTGTCGAGCCTATTGCATGCCCGCTTCACCGCGATCCAGTCCGCTACGAGCCCATTTTCTTGGGTATCATCTTCGAGAAGAGTCCCCAACTCCCGTCTATCCTTTATGTCCACGGCCTTCAAGAAGTACAAAGTCTTGTCCTCTTCAACCAACGCTTGGTCCGTATTGGGGAGACGACTAAACATCTGGTCGAATTCGTCGTACACCCTCGAGATGCTCATCTTCTTATTCTTCTTCTCTATCCACTTCATCAAGGCATGTCGAGTCATCCTCGTTGAGTCTTCAGTCACGAACTCCGCTAGTATCGTTTTCTCGAACTCAGACCATGTTGTCTTTCCTTCTTGAAGCTCGATGACGCGTCTTTGGATGTTGTTGGCGACAACTCTCTTGAAGCTTGCGATTTGACGTGCCTCAGACACGTCCCTTTGATTCATCTCCCTCTTATATACATCAAGGAACTTCGTAACGTTCCTTCCATCGAATTGGCCCTCGAGCTCTACGACACGATCGACAGCCTTCTCCACGCTCGCGTCGTTGTCCCGAGATCTCATCATTTGCTCGACGATTAGCATCATCCTTTCGAGCTCTCCTGCTTGGTTACTTGAGGACGCCATCTCCAAGTATTAATCTCGACTTGATCCTTCCTACCGCCTCTTTCACGTCGGGTTCACCACTTAATTATGTCGTGAAGATCCGTCACTACGCGCGGATCGTGAGGCAGAACCGTCGGGGTTCTGGACCAGAAGGATTTAGAGTCGATACAAGCTTTGGCGAGAAAGTACTTAAGATAGATTGGGAAAGAGAGAAGATGAGATTACACGATTGATTTGATAACAAATTTCTTCCTCTTAATTTTCATAATAAAAAAAACCGTGTTTTTCTCCTCCCCCTTCCCTCTTTTATATATGCTCTCATGCATATGATGCATGTGAGGGTACAAGGCATGCATAAATTGCATGTTTGCCATTTGGCGCTTAAGTATTACATGTGGTGCATGCTAACCATGTCACTCATTTTAGCACTCATGGATGAGAATTTACATGTAAAAGTACAATGATAGAAATATAATTTCAACTAAATACTATGGCTTAATGGTAAGCCATTTGACTCCTAACTTGGAGGTGCAAGGTTCGAATCCATACTTGCCCTCCTTGTATATGTAAATATGTATATAATTTTGCCGCCGGATGCCGACGCCGACGCAGGATGTCGACGCCGGATGCCGACGCCGGATACCGGTGCCGCCTGCCGCCATCGGATTGCCGTCGGATGCCGTCGGATCACCGGCTCCATCGCCGGTCCGGTTTTGCTTGGCCAAAACCCTTTACGAGTAGCTAGCCACCTCCACTCTAAGTTTAAGTTACCTTGAACTCTCTATGCTCCACACAAAGACAATATCTTTTGCTCCACTTTATATATGATGAGAGCCGTATTTGTCGTGCCTATGTGGGATATCTCACAATTTTCTCTTTTCTTTTCACAAACTTTATACCCTCATATCTTGACATTTAGTTGTCCATTTCTCGTGTAATAAAGTGCATTCGAAACCTCCATCATTTTGTACTTTAGATATTAAAAATGTTATCTTCACAATTATTGTATTACATGATTCATACTCGACTTTGTAAGTTTTATGGGATTTTCACACTATTGCCGAAAATCTTCACGACAGCGCGTAACTGTACAGAGAGAGAGTGAGAGAGAGACGAGGTCGTTGCCTCTGTTGTAACCGCCGCCTGTGGCGAAGAACTGAGAGCACGAGGTCGTTGCCTTAGTGATCTCACTGTTGTATATACCTACATAGTGACAGTTTGCAGCCTGTGGGCTGCCGTGGTTTTTTTCCCTTATTTTGGGGTTTTCCACGTAAACCTCCTGTGTACCATTTCTCCTCTTTGTGTTGCGTTACATTACCTGTTTTTCTGTGTATGAGAAGAATCTCGGTTGTGGCCGAGCGTCGGACATAAGGAACGTCGTGTTCTCAACACATACTAATTCTTGCATGCCAAGTCTTACATACTGAGTCTTACATACTGGGTCTTACATATTGAGTCTTACATACCACTCTTTATACAAAGGTTTGACGTCTAAAGTTTGTCTAGGAGAAATATATATATACAAGGGCCTAAGGTTCACATTTGAGTCAATGTTCATGACAAACGGTTTCATTCGACATTCGAAATCTCCAGCCGGCGCACCCATTTTCTTCGTCAAGAAAAAGGATGGATCACTTCGTCTCGTCGTAGACTATCGCGGCTTGAATAAGGTCACTATCAAGAATAGGCAAGCACTTCCTTGTATCTCAAGTCTTTTAGAACGGATCAATGGTGCAAGGTTCTTCACAAAGATCGACTTACAAGGAGCATATAACCTCGTACGAATCCGACTAGGAGATGAATGCAAGACCGCGTTCTGCACCAAATATGGGCACTTCGAGTATACGGTCATGCCATTCGGTCTCACTAATGCACCAGCACTCTTCCAGGAGATGGCAAATGATATATTCCAAGATCTCTTGGATGTTTGTTTAATCATCTATTTGGATGATCTACTAGTTTATTTGAAGACCCAAGAAGAGCATGATTCTCATGTACTGTTAGTACTAAAACGGCTTCAAGAACATGAGAATCATGCTCTTCTTGGGTCTTTGAATAAACCAATAGATCATCAAAATAGATGATCGAACAAACATCCAGACAAATCTGGAATATACATCTATTTTCTATAGTAAAACTTAAATGAAAATAATATCCTTCGTATTACAATATATAGTCTACCCGGCTGGAAGGATACACCGATGTTGATTGGGTCGGCAATGTATCCAACCAACGGTCAACATCCAACTTCGTCTTCTCACTCGGAAGCGGAGCAATCTTGTGGAGCTACAAGAAGTAACCAACAGTTGCATTGTCCAACACCAAAGCGGAATACATGGGTGCGACCATTGCCACCTGCGAAGAAATTTCCCTAAAGCGGCTACTGAAGGACTTCAATGAATCGGTCGACGAACCGATCCCTATCTACTATGACAATCAAATTAGTATACAACTAGCTCAAAACTTGGTGTTACATGCCCAAATGAAGCACATTGAGGTGCACTATCATTAAATTCGAGAACGCATCATCGTGGGAGACATTGATCTCCAACACGTCGGCATTGATCAACAAACGGACGATATGTCTTGGGCTTAGGAGCAAACAAGCTCCACCAATTTTTGTTGGCACTCGGTCTTCAACCACTTAACACTCCAAGCATTCATCACGGGCTTGAGGGGGAGGAACCGAAAACTTCCGACTAGAAGCTGGACAGAAGCTGACAATGTCGAACCGAACGTCAGATGCCTCACACTTGAGCTTGAGGGGGCATGTTGAGATATTAAGCTCAACTAGGTTTAGTTATTTACTCATCATGTAACTTAGTGGTTACATAAATAAAATCTAGTTAACGCGTTGACTTGGAACCCTTAAATAGGATTTTATACATGAGTGGGATACATTCTAGATCCCCCAGTCCCAAGTTCATTTAATATAGGACTTACATCCTTGTATCTATATTCTCCTCACACATGTGCACCCTTGCACATGAGATGTATATATACCACATTGTGGGTATTTTTGTATGTGATGCATATTAATATAGTAAAAGGTCTTCTAGTTACACTCTTGTTAATCATCCCTCATTTGCCTTATTGTTCATAAGTGTATTTCCACTCTATCTCTCATTTAACTTCCTTGCTCTCACACACACACACATACACGCATATCACATAGTCTTCCATTGCTTAATCATATATGTGATTAACTACTCACATAATTAGATAGTAATTAACCCTTAATAATTACCTAATTATAAACAATTTTCATGCAAGGAATGTAATTCTTGAATAGTCTCATCCTCAAAAGCACATGCTTGTGCTACTCAAGCAGGTTCATGGGGAACATGAACCATGGAGGATGTGATGTTGTGTGAGAAGACTTTAATAAACCTCTTCATGTGTTGTTATAAGAGATCAAAAGAATTCTTTAAGATTTATGGGTCAAAAATGCTTGAAATCAATTGTGCCATTAAGGTAGTTTGATCATACATTAAATAAGGATATTTTTGGTACGCAAGACATTGCTTCTGATTGCTACAGAAATTTATTGACTAGATTATCCTTTTATATGGAGGATTTTCATGCAAGGAATGTAATTCTTGAATGAGTGACATCCGTTTTGCCTAATTTCCTCTTTTATGAAATAACGTTGCCATGATCGAACCTTAAAGTTGAGGAAACCTTAGAGTTGAGTTAAGGAAAGGTTACACTCAAAGCGTAGACTCAAGTCAAGGAATTCGTTCACCTTTGAGCAGCGTCGTGATTTGACCTTGCTACCTCTCTCTCTCTCTCTCTCTCTCTCTCTCTCTCTTTGCGGAACGGGGAAACCATACACATCGATACATGTATAGCCCATCCCGTTATCGACCATTCGAACCATTGCTTCCACATTGCAATGTGAGATGGGGTGTTGGGGCACATGTGATGAGAGTGACCAGTTATGCATACTCTGCCCTAAACAAGTTCGAGAGTCTGAGTATGCTCTGCCTTTTATCATATTCGACCATGATTTCCACATCCCTTTGACCGAGCCCAATCCTTCCACGAATTTCTCTCACAACCACAATGTGCACTCTCGATTGCAACATTCATTGGTAAAGTTCTTGAACATCGAGAGTTGCTACTCACTTTCACACGTATCACATGAAATGTAATATTTTTTATGTCCCCTTGTTACGGGCATGACCATATAATATCGTGTGCTAAGATTGTACCGTAGTATTCTATACACGTGGATAAAATGTGAGGGTTCAGAAGAAGGGAAGGATTACTTTTAATCCTTGGGATTGAGACAACCCATTCAGGCCAAGTGTGAACTTGCCTAAGGGCCTTAGGTCTGGCTACAAATATGAGGCCTAGCTACCCTCATTTGACATCTCTTGACTATGTCGAGACTCTGAACTCGTGGTGATCAAACTATTGTAGCGAGTGTGCCAGTACCAGGTACGAGTCGATGTCATGATGGTAGTATGGGACACCGATCACGGCTCGATTCTGTCTCAATCCCTTCGCTCGGCGGTGGTCAAGTGGATCGACACCCTTCTTTCTCTCTTTCCTTTCTTTTGTATGTAATATATACAGTTGCAAGCATACATCGCTGGGATATAGTCCTTTAGGTTGATGTATGCTTTTCCACCACGAGCCCTAATTGATGTTAATATACATCATGATCAGTTGCGAAGTACATAAAACTTTCTTCGGGATATGCAATATATGTTGCATATTGCACGAGATAATATAAAAACAACTCAAGATAGAGCGCGTTTTTTTTTTTATGACGATCATAAATTATAGGCAACCTCGTGTATTCAAAACCCTGGACAGAAGGTAGTTTTACATGTACCTCACAATTCTAAGTCATTGTCTACGGGTAAATGCACTAAGTTAGCCCCACGGTTTTGAGGACTTTTTACAGTCCTCAAACACATTGGTTCTAAAATGAAAGAATTGCATTCTAAAATAATTTGGGAATTTAAAATTAAATGGATGGATAAGTCTATAAGAGATTCCACACAAGAACACAAAAATACCATTAGAACTAGATTCCTTAACTTTTCATCGCAAGAGTGCAATGTTTTAAACACGGGGAGTATGTTACGGGCATGGCCATATAATATCCCATAGTAAGATTGTATCGTAGTATTCTATATACGTGGATAGAGTGTGAGGGTTAAATGAGAGTGTAAAGAAGGAAAGAATTACTTTTAATCCTTGGGATTGAGACAACCCATTAAGATCAAGTGCGAACTTGCTTGGGAGTCTTTGTTCCAGCAATAAATATGAGGCCTAACTACCCTCATTTGACATCTCTTGACTACGTCGAGACTCTGAACTCGAGGTGATCAAACTATTGTAGCGAGTGTGCCAATACCAGGTACGACTCGATGCCATGACAGTCGTATGGGATGCACATCAAGGCTCGAGCCCGTCTCGATCCCTTCGCTCGGGGCTTTTCGGGTGGATCAACACCCTTCTTTCTCTCTTTTCTTTTCTATCTAATATATATCCTTATTTCATGCTTACATTAGGATCTAACTCTAACACCCCCACTATGTCATAAGGTAAAACAAAGTCCATCCATGGAGGAAACAAACATCAAGGGGGTAGATATTGCCAAAACATTTTGCCATTTCTCTCCACAAAGACAAACAAATCCTTCCGCTTGCCTTTAAAGGATCGTTGTTTAAAAAAAATGGTATCTTCATTACCAATGAAGGAGTCATATTGACCTTTTAAATTTGAAATAAGCATCAATCAATTTTCCTTCACACAATGAACAGGATTCTACTTTATTTGCTGAAACACATTTTTTCATCTAGCTATCCATATATTCCACAAAATTACTGATGATATTGTAGCCCATACTGTGGCATCTACATTCAACCGATTTCAGCCTGAATATGGTACGTGGTGAATTTGCCTTGCCCTAGTTGGAAGCGTAAATAATATTTTAATACCTTTCATAATATTTACATCCATCCAAAACACATTTCCCCATATAATCACATTAGGTCCATATGCAACATTAATGAGGCGCAACATACGTTTCCAAACAGAACTTCCAATTACAACCATACAATGATGTTTGACCCCACAAATGCCAATCAACCCACGATCACTAGCTCTTCACTTTGTAGAGGAATGTTGGCCAGAGTATGATACGGTGGATAAATGTGGACAAGGATGAGTCGGATATTATTAGAGTATAATTATTAGTTAGAAATATGATAGGAACTGATGGATCTGGAATAGTTGTACCGATCTAGATCCGGACCTATTGATAGCCTGTAGCTAGTAACGCACGCATCGCAGAGTTGGAAGCTCACGCGACTACGGCGCAACACGCAACCCCGCCACCGAACCATGTCATCGACGCTCTAAAAGAAGAAATCGAGGCTCAGACCACCATCGCTTCAAAAGCAAAAAGGGTCATGCAGCTAGTAGAATCCGAAATTGACCATCTTCGAGCATAACTACGCCAATCCTCCGACAGAGAAAAGGAGATACAGGCTACCGGACGGAAGGCCGTAAAAACTCTTGAAGAGAAATTAGCTATGGAGGTAGCTCAACACATCCGGACAAAGGATGACAATGCACAATTACGAGAGGACGCGAAGAGAGCGGAGGCGGTAATCGCAGGACTTCAGACCTTATTAGGAAAAAAGAAGGTATGGTTTGATGAGCAGTTGGTGATCGAACAAGACAGAAGACATCAGCTCGAAATCCGCCTAAACAATCAAATCGGGAGATTAGAAGAACTGCATGCAAAGGAATCCCAACTATGGGTGGGCCTGAAGGCCACGTATGAGGAAGCGGCAGCCATTAAACAGCAGGAAATCGCAAATCTCCAGAAGTCGATGGAAGACGCACGCAACCGCTGCCAAGCCATCAAGGATAACGTGCACATCCTTCTCCAAACAAACCGGGAAAGGTTCACAGTGCAATTGAAAACGGCGCTGGACAAAATATGGATGGCGTGGGCAACCCAAGCTGCGGAATTGCACGCGTATCGGGCGGATTGGGAGAACCGGCGGAAAGACGGCCGAGGTTTTTATAAACTAAATGAGGAGAGCATTGCGACTGTACGGGAGGACCTAGCGCAAGACTATCGTGTGCTAGCAGACCAACACTCCAAAGAATTCGCACATCTCTTAGATGATTTTGGTGAAAGTCAGGAGGAGCTATTTCATCAGATCACACAAGCCGGCAACACGCGCACAAACGAGGAACCCAACGCAACACCAATTCCGGTCACAACCGAAGAAGAGGAACCTCACGCCCAATCACCAGAGATGACAACGGGGGAGAATAGCAAGGACCAGCGAGCGGAGTTCCCCACAGGACCAGACAGTGAAACCATTACCCAACAAGAGGTCCAGCCGCACGAGCCCAAACCATCATCAAACCACGCGGAAAATAGTGCTGACCAGGAGGAATCTCCACCCCACTCTCAGGAACATACAAAAACGGCGAACACCGCGGAGGACGTAAGAATGGAGGCTGAGCTGCAACCAACTGCAAGCACGCCAATGGCGGAGCCCAACCCGCTAACTCAAGAAGAGCCCACCGTACCCGAACCACTCGCACACGGTGACGGCGACACCGGGAGAAACCAGGCCGACCAAGCAGAGAAGCCGCACCACGATGCACCGACGGGGCCTACATCACCTCCAGACGAGGACACCACAACAGAGTCGAACATCCGGGCCATTTTGGAAGAAGATTAACAGGATGAGTCCGACGTTGTCGCGAAGATGCGTGTGCGAGCGTGCTTCGCTTGAGAGGGACCACCGGGGTCTTGGACCAAGGAGGATGTCCGTCAAGGTATTGAGAAGAGGACGATGCGAATGTAAGATTGGAGGAAGACCTATTGCACTTGAGAAGATTGAAGATTGTACACTTTGAGAAGTAGATAAATAATTACAAGATAGATGCGAAGATGAAGAAATAGAAGCTTATATTATTGATGGTGATGAGGATGGTCATATCATATTGAGCCCCCCCAATCTTCGATCCCGGTCCGAGAGTTGAGCGAATCGATACTCAAACTCAACAAATGTATGCATAGCACTCTGGTGGGTCATTCTCGATGACACCCTTTTGTGAAACTCATACATACCTCGTCCCTTTTGCTCTTCGTAACCATATGACTCTCGTAAAGCTTCTTTGAAGGACACCCACGAATCGTGAGTTTTTTGAATCTCTTTAATCTCTTCGAAGATCGGTTCGGCCACCACTCGACAAAAGTACTCCAGCCTCATTTCTTCCTCCACTCCTCTTGAATCCATTTCAGCATTGTAGGCCTTTAGAAATATTTGGACTTCGCCTCCATCGAAAAACCCGACTCTCTTGATCATGCTTTCGACGGCTTGTTGGGCTGCATCTCGTGTTTTCCCTTCTCTTGAAAACTCCATCATCATCTTTGACATTGCCTTCATTAGATATACCTCGTCCATCTTCATCCTCCCCTACCGCTCTTCACGTCTAGTTCACCAAAAATTTATGTCGTGAAGATCCGTAACTACGCACGGTTCGTGAGGCGGAACCGCCGGGGTTCTGGACCGGAAGGATTCAAAGTCGGTACAAGCTTTGGCGCAAGCTTTAGCGAGAAAGTACTTAAGATAGATTGGGAAAGAGAGAAGTTGAGATTACACGATTGAGAGAGATTGATTGAACTTTTAACTTTAGATTTAAGAAATAAGTTACACGATCAATTTGATAACGAATTTCCTCTTCTTAATTTTCATCAAAAAAACGTGTTTTTTCTCCTCCCCCTTCCTTCTTTTATAGATGCTCTCATGCATATGATGCATGTGAGGGTACAAGACATGCATAAATTGCATGTTTGCCATTTGGCGCTTATGTGTTACAAGTGGTGCATGATAACCATGTCACTCATTTTAGCTCTCATGTATGAGAATTTACATGCAAAAGTACAATGATAGAAATATAATTTCAACTAAATAGCATGGCTTAATGGTAAGCCAATTGATTCCTAACTTGGAGGTGCAAGGTTCGAATCCTTACTTGCCCTCCTTGTATATGTATATATATTTATTTATCTAGTTGCCGGACGCCGGTTCATCGGATGTCGTCGGATACCGGTGCCTCGCCGAATGTCGTCGTCTCACCGGCGACGGCATCAACATCCGATGCCGTCGGTTACTGCAAGCACGCCAACGGCGAGCCCAACCCGCTAACTCAAGAAGAGCCCACCGTACCCGAACCACCCGCACACGGCGACGGCGACACCGGGAGAAACCAGGCCGACCAAGCAGAGGAGCTGCACCACGATGCACCGACGGGGCCTACATCACCTCCGGACGAGGACACACAACAGAGCCGAACATCCGGGCCATTTTGGAAGAAGATTAACAGGATGGGTCCGACGTGCAAAGGCACTGTCCCACATGCGTGCCAAGTGTTGTCCGCCGGAATAGTAACCAACAGACAAAAGCGTAGGAATAAGAAACTATATAAGAGCATAACGCATGTAACGGTTAACACAGGAAGCGTGAACAGCTAATTAGACCCTGCATATATAAAGGGCAGAAAACCTCTTATGGAGGTGCGTGTAATTTAGGAATATAAAGAACGCCTGATAATAGAATTCTATCTTCTCTGATTTTCTGTGTATAGCTACGGCTAGTTCAGTGTCGGTGTCTTGGATACTTAAGCGTGGTAGTACGTAAGTGTAACCCTTGATAGGGATTTGGTTGTAGCCGTCTTCCCTTATACGCGGAGAGGTTACAAGGGTTCTCCCCTTACGCATTACGCTTAAACCCCTGTTCATTGTTCCACACCCACCTTGAGGTCTAGGTCGAAGCACTGACCACGGATCGTGTTCCTAAACGGCAACACCGCAACACAAACTAGCCTCATTGTCCTTTGTTTTTATCATAGACAATGTGACGCCTATTTGCTTCTTCATTGCCCAATAATATATTCGAAACGCATTGTTTCCCCCGTAATCAGCACTTTGATCATTTCCCTAAGAACAATTTCTTGAACATCTAATTTAACACCTTAAATTCAATATAACAATCGCAAACTCATAAATCACATTACAAATTTGTAATCTTTGTCAATGAACTAACCCTAATTGCAAAGGACTTCCCTTGATAATGAAATCCATGAATAAATTTTGTGTTTCTTAATCTCAAATACAACCTCTACATATTAAAAGGCAATAAGCCCTACCATGTTTTATGATTACAAGCCTCTTGATGTTATCATATTTCATCACCAATCATTCAACGAAAAAACTTCATTTTGATCATCATTGAGGTAAGCTAAGGTGTTCAGGAGAATTGGTGAACATTCCGAATTGTTTTGAAGTCAATGTGGGCAAAGCATTCAATTCCATTTCATGAGATTGACTCTTTCTTCTTCTTTTGGTAAGTAGTTGTCATAAGGAAAGTTTTTGTTTGTTAACGACTCTTTTATAAGGAAATTTAGGCTCTACATTAGCAAAAGAAATTGTTGATAAAACAAAAACAAATGGATCTTCTTAAGTGGTAATTCAGAAGTTAGTGGTTGTGTAGTTAATGGAGTCGATGGATTGGTTGTTGAAGTCATTAACTTAATGTAATATAGTCAAGTTTTGGTGAGAGTGTGAAAGCTAGCTCTTCAATGCAAAAAGAGGATGTTAATAAAAGGAAAAACAAAAGAGTCTGCTCAAGTTATAATTAAAGAGCGTGTATGTTAAGAGTCTATTACTAATCAATAGACCAAATCAAGTAAAAAGGAAGAAAATAGATTGGATAGAAGAACCCGTTCCACCCGACCACCCCCGAGCTATGATCTAGACATAGCCAACCTACCACCGACGTCCCATACCGCCGAATATTAGGATGACTAATACCTTGGAAGAGATAAACACGATCGTCGAGACGAAAGCCTAGCCCGCACCACCGGTGTCTACGACAGCAGCCTTCCGACGTGATCCCTATGAGGGTAGCTAAGCCTCATATTTATACCTTTTCCTAGGCCCCTTGAATAGATGTGCCTTTCTAAAAGGCTCTCTATTCATTGGTTGTCTAAATCATGATAGTGCATGCACATATCATTCATTCTATCCAATCATTAGTCCCCTTTTTAATAATAGTGAACATACCCTTCACTAATGTAAATATTAGTGACCTACCCTCACCAACGTTATGTGTACATAACATACTCCCCTACTTCAAAAGATTGCACTCTTGCAATATAAAGTGAGGAAATTGTGCCTTAAGCGAATGCTCGCGTTCCCATGTGGCATCATCAATAGGTTTATCCATCCATTTGATCTTGAATAGCCGAATCTCTTTAGAACGTAAACGTTTAGTACGAGAATCAAGAATTCGTTCAGGAACATGAGGTTTGTAAGAAAAATCCTCTAATGTTACAAGATCTTGGATTGTGATGGTGTTATCACCAGAGCCTAAAAATGGTTTTAGACGACTGACGTGAAAAACAGGATGAATACCAACGTTACGAGGTAAGGCAAGGTGATAAGCAGATGACCCAACTCGCTTAAGGATTTCAAATGGGCCACAATATCGTGGGGCTAACTTAGCGCACTTGCCCGTAGATAATGACGTAGAATCAGTCGGGACACGCAAAAAAACTTTTTGACCAATAGTAAATGCACGAGGACGTCTATCCTGATCAGCATAAAATCGAGCACGATCTTGAGCTGTCTTGACATTTTCTTTGGCAATATGCAACATTTGGTTCATGTCTTGCAAAAAATTGCGTGTACTGTCTAATGTATCACGATGAATCGTGACATCAACTGGGGCACGTGGCTGAAAACCATACATCAACATAAAAGGACTATATCCAGTGGATGTATGTTTAGAGCTATTATAGGCAAATTCTAAGATAGGAAGGTATTGCTCCCACTTAGAAGGGGTTTTTGCTACATAAGCTCGAAGCATGTCCTCAATAATTTGATTAACTCGTTCAGTTTGTCCATCAGACTGAGGATGATCTGCGGAACTCATGCTCAACGTAGTTTCTAGTTTCTTAAAGACCTGAGTCCAAAAGTCACTAGTAAACTTGGAATCTCGATCACTAACAATATCCATCGGTAATCCATAAAAACGAAATAACTCATCAACAAATTGATAAGCCAACTGTTGAGCGGTTACCGTGGTTTTTGTAGGAATAAATCTAGCTAATTTTGTTAGCCTGTCAACGACAACCCATATGGCATCATGACCCCTCTGTGTACGAGGTAAACTAACAATAAAATCCATCGAGATACTTTCCCATTTATTGTTGGGAATATCTAAGGGATGTAAAAGACCAGCAGCTTTAAGTCGTTCCGACTTATTAATCTGACATTGTAAGCATTGAGTTACGTATTTATGCACGTCAGAGCGCATCTTAGGCCAGAAAAAAGTACACGAGATGAGAACGAGTGTGCGTTGTATTCCAGGATGACCAGCAGATGGTGCATCATGACATTCATGAAAAAATTTCTGTTTAACATTTGGTAAATCTGGAACACAGACCTTTCCACTACGGTAGAGCAAACCGTTTGTAATGTGAAAGGTCGCCTTCGAGGGTAGGGTGCTAGTATCGGCATCTAAACCAGATTCGGCTTTCGTCCAGTATTTTGAGAAATAACTGTCATCAAGGTATTTCCCTCGAAGGTGATCTAAAAGATCAGATTTTATTTCCGTGAAGCTAAGCATGTTAACTTCTTTAATGCGACTAAGAGCATCAGCAACGGTGTTCATAGAACCCTTGCGATATCGTATGGAAAAATCAAAATCTTGTATAAGGTCAGCCCAACGGCCTTTACGACCAACAAGATCGGGCTGGTCACAAAAATACTTTAATGATTGATGGTCTGTTGTAACCACAAATTTATTTCCATAGAGATAGTGCCTCCATGTTTTAAGTGCGTGTATCACCGCAAACAACTCTTTCTCTTGAACCGAATACCGAGATTGAGCAGCATCAAGCTTCTTACTTTCAAAAGCAATAGGGTGACCACCTTGATAAAGAACGGCACCAATAGCATAATCACTAGCATCGGTTTCAATTGAGAAAGGCTTAGAAGGGTCTGGTAATAGAAGAGTGGGAGCCTGACACACATGCTCCTTGAGTGTCTCAAATGATTTGTCAAGTTGTTCATTCCATGAAATTGGTTTGACAGACTTACGTGGATGACCTTTTAAAAGGTCAGTTAATGGCGTAGTCAATTTGGAATAGTTACGAATTGATTTTCGTAAAAATCCAACAAACCCTAAGAATGATCTAAGTTCACGAATATTACGAGGAATGGGCCAAAGTTTAACCTTTTCAATACGAGAAGGTTCAATTTCAACGCCATTTTTTGTAATTAAATGACCTAGGTACACAATAGATTTTTGGAAGAAGTCACATTTTGAATGTTTTGCATAGAAAGAGTTGTCACGCAACTTTCGCAAAACAAATCGAACATGTTGAACATGATCTTGCAAGGTACGGCTATATATCAAAATATCATCCAAGAAGACGACAACAAAATCACCGAGTTGATCTCGGAAAACATCATTCATCACTTGTTGGAATGTGGCTGGAGCATTAGTCAACCCAAATGGCATGACTAAAAACTCATAATGGCCATAGCGCGTACGAAAAGCGGTTTTAGGAATATCATCCTCGGCGATGCGAATCTGATGATAACCAGTTCGTAAGTCAATTTTCGTAAAATATCGAGCCCCGTGCAAACGATCAATCAAATCATCGGCACGAGGTAATGGATATGCATTCTTAATTGTCATTTTATTCAAACGGCGATAATTGATACACATTCGCCACGAACCTTCCTTCTTCTTGACTAATAGAACTGGCGCACCCCAAGGTGATTTACTATACCTAATGTGGCCCATACTCAAGTATTCCTTAAGTTGTTTAGCGATCTCATCCTCTTCTAATCGACTAAGGCGGTAAGGTGGAATGCTCACAGGAGCAGCCCCAGGGATGAGTTCAATTTGATGGTCCACATTACGTTTAGGTGGTAAAGTAAGCGGTAATTCAGTAGGAAACACATCTTGAAAATCCTCTAAAATAGAGTCGAGTAATCGTTGCTCAAAATGTGGTAATTGTGTGGCGTCAATATTAAAATAATAAAATTGAACCGCAGGATCAATTACACACGAATAAATTAATGAACTAGAATACTCACTTAAAGATTTAGAAGACACAAGTGAATGAGAAGGAAGTTTGGAACATTGAATAAAATGTTTACAATTATTAAGTTCAAATGTGATTGAGTGATTAACCCAATCAATGGACAAAGAAGGGTTTTTATTAAAAAACCAAGGATATCCTAAAATGACATCTGCGGATTGTAATTTCATAACATGAAAGTCAAGCTTCTCCAAATAAGTATCTATTTGAATTGGCAGTTGACAAACAATGCCACTGATGTATTGAACGTTTCCATTTGCCATGTGAACTTGATAGATATGATCACTTGCGTTTATGTGGAGCTCCATTTGCTGCACAAAGTGATCATTAAGAAAATTGTGAGAACTACCGGAATCAAACAAGAAATGTGCTTGTGTTCCATTGATATATCCGACTGCTCGGAGTAAATCATTAGGTCCAAGTAAATGTGAAGGAAAAGTGCATTCACATAAACTTAAGTGATTGGTATGAACTTCAACAATATCAAAAGACTTACCTGTGTGACTCGTAGATTTGTCTTGAGGAGGGGTGTTCATTGACTTCCTCTCAAGACGACGACAGGTATCCTTTGTGTGGCCCCGCTTCTTGCAATATGCACAGAAGAGGTTCGGTTTCTTTGAGTCGCGGTCAAGAGTGTCACTGGATTGCTTACGTTTCCCAATGAACTTGACATTCGGAGTTTTGGCGAACTCAGGTTTATTGTGGTCTTTCTTGGAAGTCCTATGGTATCGCAGCACAATGTTGACGGCTTCCTCGAAAGTTGTGGGGTCCTTGTCATGGACAATCCAATGATAATCCCCATTGGGAATACCATTCAAAAAACAAGCGACAAACCATTTCTCACCCGTAAGTCCCGATTTTTGGATCTGGGTCCGAGCGTGATGCACATAATCCTCGAGAGAGGTAAATGGCTTACTAGACAATGTGAGCAAGTGTTGCGCTTGTTCGGTTTGAGAAGGTGGCTGCAAGAATTGTTTCTTAAAAACATCAACGAAACCTTCCCAAGTTGTGGGTAAGTTTTTTGCGGTCCTTAGGCCACGCCACCAAGCAGCAGCTCGGCCACCTAACTCACGACCGACATAACCAATTTTTACTGCATCGGGCTTGGGATGAAGCTCAAAGTGAGACTCCCAACGACCAAGCCAAGTGCTAATGGCCTCCTCGGTTCTTTCTTTCTTATCTCCCTTGAAAGGCGTGACTACGAAGGAAGGTTCACCTTCTTTCTTGGACTCAATAGTTAATTCTTGGAATTTCTTTTCCAATGCCATATTGGCCTGTCTCATTTCGGCCAATTGATTCAAGGTAGTAGTGAGCAATTGCTCAATAGTGATCTCAGCTTGTGTGCGAGATGCGGATTGGGGTTGAGAGGTCTCATTTGGAGAGACCGTTCCAACTGCGTTCAAAACTTGTTCCATGATGCACGCTGTGGGTATGCAATAAAATAAGGAGGTTCAGAAAATACACAAGCAAAATGAATGCTTGAAATTTTGATTGAAAGAACTTTATCCAAGAAAGTATCTCATGTCTTTACCCCTCTAGACATATGAGATGTGATTCGAGATCCGATAACTATGGTAACACTATGGTGTTTTAAAAACCATGGGGGAAAACATAGCTAAGATGTATTTCTCGGATCTCTATCTTGAGTAATCATGGCGGCTCCCCGAGGCTCAACCATGGTTCTTACATCAATGAAATTTCCTAGATAGCCTTATATTAATGCCAACCCATCATGTATTATATGGTCGAGAAAGTGTATTACGTGAAAAAACAAGTGCACTCACAAGTAATATTCTAGTCTTGCGAGCAATAAGCAAATGTGATGATAAAATGATAAAATAAGGCACTACTCATAAGAGTTAAGTAGTGACGAAAACAAGGGTAAAAATAAATAAAAAAACCCATGTGTTACCTACGAAAAAAAACAATGTCACAAATAAATGGGAAGTGCAAGGTATGCACATATACATCCCAATATGATTGTTATAACTTGCACAATTGTGACATAAGCCACAAATTGATACAAGTGATGACGGTGTTGTGCGCAAAGATGTAATACTCAAATCCATGAGTAAAACATCAATAAGGGAACTCATATGGTTTTACTCGTTTTCTAAGGCTTGATGATAAGAGTTAAACCTAGATGACCCGTTGAAAAAAAAATTGTTCAACAAGCCACTCCATACGAAAAAATAGTCTACACGTAAAGGTTACATTAAAATTAAACGATGTAAATACTTTATACATGAAAAGGAAGTGGAAAAAGGAGAGTTAATTGTGGGCGGGTAAATAATAATTACTAGAAAATCATATAAGTGAAACAATACTTATGAAATTAAAATTTAATTAGAATAATCAACAATTAGGTGTATGGAATCAAACATGCCCTAAGATACGAAACCCTAGGGTAGTTGACATGCACCTCCTCAAGACCACCACATATCCCTAGAATCGGCCAAGTAATGGCTAATTAAAGAGGAAAGTGGCATAGGTAAGTGACATATACCTCGTCAAGGCCACATCATCCCTTAGAATCGGCCAATTGATGGCTAATTAAAAAGGAAAGTGGCATATGTAAGCTACATATACCTTGTCAAGGCCACAACATCCCATAGAATCGGCCAATTGATGGCTTAATAGAGAGTAGAGTGGCATAGGTAGGCAACATACACCTCGTCAAGGCCACATCATCCCTTAGAATCGGCCAAGTGATGGCTCAATAGAGGGGAAGAGTGGTATACTCAACATCATATGCAAAACGGCCATGAGATAAGCATGTGCGATTAGAGCAAACACGCTCGACCCAATGCACAAGAATAATTATTATCGTAAGAGTTCAAGAGAGGAGAGAGTGGGATATGTCAAGACTGAGAGAGAGAAAGAGAGAGAAAAAGAGATAGAGAGATAATTGAAAGAGAATTATTATATTGAAGCGTAAAATGGATTACAAAGAGTAGGCTACAAAATGGCGTTGAACCAATTTAGGTTTGGGATGGGTGGTAGATCCCTATTTATAAGTAATAGAGAACTCTCTAGAATATTCTAGGTTATCCTAGAATGTAGAGTAATCTAGAAGATCTCTAGAGTATTCTAGAAGGTTCTAGTGGTATAGAACACTCTAGAATATTCTTGGTCATTCTAGAATGTAGAGTAATATAGAATATTCCTATGATATTAGATTTCATATTCTAGAGACTATACATATAAGAATATTAATACAATGGTTAAGGATTTGACATGTGTACAACAAGGTCGTGGGTTCAAATCCTTTCGAGTCATAATGTGAGTGTCATGATCCTTTCGATGCATGATGTGACTGTTATCATGACACTATCCCCCTTCTTCGACGACACGTCTCACGGGTCGTAGGGTTTGTATTAGGACCTGGTTTACAAGGATATTGGCGATGAAATGCATTAACGAGTTCTGCAGCATTGGAAAGATTTGTGGCAGGTTCCCAAGTTCGATCATTGGGGGTATAGCCTAGCCAATCGACCAAGTAATACAACTTGTTGCGCACGATTTTAGAATCGAGAACGGCAGCAACTTCAAATTCAGGCCCGTCCAAGAACTCAACAGGTGGTGGGGGTGTCGTAAGACGGCCCGGAATTGAACTTGTAGTATAAGGTTCCAAAAGGGATACATGAAACACCGGATGAAGATGCATGTGCGGAGGGAGGTCAAGACGAAATGCAACATCACTTATCTTACCAGTGATCATGTAAGGGCCAAAACGTTGGTAATCCAATTTATTGCAAGGTCGAGTGGTCTTGATGTTGTGTTGGAGAAGCCATACATGATCCCCAATGCGGAACTTTTTTGAGGAGTCTAGACGATGACGATCGGCAAGCCTCTTGTGTGTAAATTGAGCATCGTGCAAATTGTGGAGAATGTTGGCTTGAATTTCTTGGAGGCGACTAAGACGATCCTCGGCAGCAGGGTTGGTAGGAACTTCTGGATGCGCATTCATCGTCCATCGAGGATGACAGCCCGTATTTGCGAAAAATGGGGAATATCTTGTAGAAGAATGGGCTGAGTTGTTGTAAGCGAATTCCGCCAAGTGCAAAAATGCAACCCAATCATCTTGTTGATAGTTGATGAAACAACGAAGATATTGTTCCAATGTCTGGTTGGTACGCTCTGTTTGGCCATTTGTTTCAGGATGATAGCCCGAAGAAAGCTTAACTGAAATGTGGAGAAGTTTGAACAGGTGCTTCCAAAACTTTGAGATGAATTGTGGACCACGATCACTAATAATATCATCTGGCAGACCATGATGCTTAAATACCTCCCGCATAACGAGATCAGCCCTCTCTTGACTAGTAATTGACTTTGTACATGGCAAGAAATGTGCCATTTTGGTAAATCGATCAACCACTGTGAGAATTGCATCAAAACCTTTTGAAACTGGGAGATCAGTAATGAAGTCCAAGGATATAGACTTCCAAGGTGTTTCCGGAATGGGAAGTGGTTGTAGTAAGCCATAGGGTCGGTGACGAGGATTCTTTGATCGACAACATATATCACAACTCCGAACATACTCCTCAACAAAATGACGAAGGCGAGGCCACCAATAGCGTCGAGAAATTAATTCTAGAGTCTTGTGAACTCCAAAATGACCAGCCATTGGTGAGTCATGGCAATGTTGCAAAACTTGTAGCCGTGGGGGACCATCAGGAACATACAATAAATTTTGTCGAAATAGAAAACCATCATGCCAATAGAACTGACAATAGTCATTACGAGGATTTTTCGACTGTGAGCAAGAAGCACGATCCGGGACGATATGATCCAAAACATCCTTGGCGAAATCATCAGTGGCCATATGATCTCGAATGGAATCAAGAAGAGTGGAATTTTCAAGAGCTGTTATGGCATTAACTACCATTAATCGTAATCGATTAGGACCCAAAAGGATTTGTTTTTGATGCTCAAAAGCAGGTTCCCCTGGACGAAGTTCCATATAAGAGCGCCGAGAAAGAGCATCTGCTTTGCCTTGCTGCATCCCAGGGCGATATATGATGATAAAGTCGAAGTGAGTCAAAAATTGCGCCCACCGGGCTTGTCGCCGACTCAAGACTCGAGCATTTTGGAAATAAGTCAGGTTCTTATGATCATTGTAGACAATGATCTGCTGAGAAGAACCTTCTAGGAAATGTCGCCATTGTTGAAACGAATCCACGATTGCAAGAAGCTCTTTGTCATGGATCTCGTAGTTGATCTCTATAGCTTCAAACTTTCGTGAATGAAAGGCGACAGGGTGTAGTTGTCCATCATCTCCAGTCTGCGAGAGGACACTCCCTAGTGCAAAATCGGATGCATCGGCTTCGAGGATGAAGCGTTTTGTTGGGTCGACATGTGCTAAGATAGGTGCCGTTGTAAATGCTCGTTTTAAGCTTTCGAATGCCTTGGATGCATCTGAACTCCATATAAATGGTTGATCTTTATGTGTGAGCTGAGTAAGCGGAAGCACAACCTTGGAATAATCTTTAATAAATTTCCGATAAAAATTTGCAAACCCGAGAAAACATTGCACATCACGCACTGAAAGGGGCGTTTGCCACTCTAAAATTGCCTGTACCTTCATGGGGTCCATAGCAATACCATTTGACGATACAACATACCCCAAAAATTCCACTTGATTTTGGCCGAAACTACACTTTTCTAATTTTGCGTAGAGACCATATTCTCGGAGTCGGCATAGTACTTGACGAACATGTGCATCATGCTCCTCTTGGGTCTTTGAGTAGATTAAAATATCATCTAGGTAAACTATAGTGAAGATATCAAGAAAATCTCGAAAAATATCGTTCGCCATATGTTGGAAAACAGCAGGTGCATTCGTGAGACCAAATGGCATCACTGTATACTCAAAATGTCCATAGCGAGTGCGGAAAGTTGTCTTCCATTCATCCCCCGGGCGAATCCGAACTAGATTATATGCTCCGCGAAGGTCCAACTTCGTGAAATATTTTGCACCACTGAGACGTTCCAAAAGATTCGGGATTAATGGTAGAGCATATCTATTTCGGATAGTCACTTTGTTTAGCCCTCGATAATCCACGACCAACCGAAGAGTCCCATTCTTCTTCTTAACGAAGAAGATAGGTGCACCAGCAGGGGATCTAGAATGCCGAATGAATCCGTTTGCCAGATTCTCATCAATATATTCCCGCAAAGTCTCTAGCTCTACAGGGGAGAGATTATAAATTGGGCCCCATGGAGGTTCTTTCCCTGGTTGTAAGTCAATAGGGCAGTCGTATGGCCGATGCTCCGGCAATGTATTGGCCTTCACCTTATCAAAGACATCTGAAAACTCCTTGTATTTCTCTGGTAGTTTAATATCCGCGTCACGTGAAGTGGATGATGGAGTTGCTACTATTGCGAAGACGAACATGGCCTCGTTCCCCCCTTCCTCCCGCAACTGTCGTAAAGAGATGGGCGATAACTCCGGGGATCTATTAGCACATGTAGGAGAGAGGGATGCGGGATTTGTGCTTTTTTCCCGAGTCTCCTCAATTGTTCTTTTCATCCAATCAATCTTCGGGTTATGGAGTTCAAACCAGGGGAGACCTAGAACTATTGGGTGGTCCGGACTACGAATAATATTGAAAGAGATTATGCTTGCCAAATTGCCAAGAACTATCCTAATTGGCTCGGACTCCTCGACTATATCTCCTGATGCTATGGGACGTCCATCGATGACTCCTACGGCTACTGGGTTGGGAAGCTTATTCAAGAGGATGTTTTGTGACAAGGCAAATTCACGATCCATGAAACAAGAGTTGGCTCCAGAATCTAGAAGGGCAGAGGCTAGGACTCGATGACATGTAGATGTGGTAAGCTCGACTTGTGCTGAAAAAACTCGACTCACTTGATTTGATGAAATGGAACCACGACTAGGAACTAACTCTACATAGCTAGGATGGTCCAGCCAAATGGCTCCTATTTTGGCCGGACTTACTCGTTTAACACATCCTCTAATTGACTCAAGACATCGAATCTATTCTCATGACATGGACTATGAGGCTTATTTATGTTATTAGAAGTAATAATAGAACTCGATGTAGGGTTTTCATGGGCACTTACTTGGTATACTTGACGCCTAGGTTTATGTGGACAATTTACAACTATATGTCCTGGACCACCACAATACAGGCAGAGGCGATGCGCTCGACGTCGTTGCTTCTCAGCATCTGATAACGGCCCACGACGTTGTGTTGACTCTATTTCCATCGGAGTTGGGCCATCCCTTGTAATGGGTCTAGGAACTTGTGGAGGCGTTGCGACTACGGAAGCGTAAGTCTGTTCAGGTTGGCGGCGTAACATTTGTTGGCGCTCAGAACGTCGCTCAAATAGGCGATTATCACATCGCACAGCTCGACTAATGGCTTCTGTAAGTGACTTCGGATCTTCAGGGAAAGTAAGAAGAAGATCTTTGACATCATTTCTCAAACCTTGACGGAATTGATCCATTAAAGCTGCCTCATCCCAAGGGATATCGCATGCCAAGAGACGGAAATCGGCTGCATAAGATGACGCGGGACGATCTCCTTGTCGGAGCCTTCGAATCTTGTTTATCGCTGTCCTAGTGCTGTCGGTGTCTCCGAAACTAGCTTGAAACTCTTTAACAAAGGCCTCGAAATCCTCCAGCAATGGTGATTTCTTCTCGAGAAGTGGTGCGAACCATGCTAACGCCGTACCGCATAGCAAAGTTCCCACTAATCCCACACGAGCAGCATCAATTGGATACCGATTGGGATGTAGCTGAATAACTAAACGAACTTGATTCAAAAAGCCTCGAAATAAAGACCTCGTACCATCAAACTTGGCAGGGAGGCTGATCTTTGGCTCTCTAGGGGAGTTCTGAGCCCCCGACGCTTGCTCTCGTAATGACAATATAGTCGCCTCAAGTTGATGATCCCGCTGTGATAACTCTTCATATTGTTGAGCTTTTTCGGCGCTCACGTGTTGTAGATCTCCAAGTAGCCTTTGATTCTCATGCTCTAATGCCACAAATTTATTCGTGAGCATGTCGAGCTCAGAAAGAACACGCATGTATTCTTGTTTGCTCACGGACTCCATAGCTTATGAGGGGAGAGGAGAAGGAAGAAGAGAACTTGTTAGGGTTTGTGGAAGACGAAGAGATGAAAGGAAGTAAATTGGTTCAAACTGTCAAGACTGAGGGAGAGAAAGAGAGAGAAAAAGAGATAGAGAGATAATTGAAAGAGAATTATTATATTGAAGCGTAAAATGGATTACAAAGAGTAGGCTACAAAATGGCGTTGAACCAATTTAGGTTTGGGATGGGTGGTAGATCCCTATTTATAAGTAATAGAGAACTCTCTAGAATATTCTAGGTTATCCTAGAATGTAGAGTAATCTAGAAGATCTCTAGAGTATTCTAGAAGGTTCTAGTGGTATAGAACACTCTAGAATATTCTAGGTCATTCTAGAATGTAGAGTAATATAGAATATTCCTATGATATTAGATTTCATATTCTAAAGACTATACATATAAGAATATTAATACAATGGTTAAGGATTTGACATGTGTACAACAAGGTCGTGGGTTCAAATCCTTTCGAGTCATAATGTGAGTGTCATGATCCTTTCGATGCATGATGTGACTGTTATCATGACAGGATATATATCGCAATATGCAAAAGGCCATGAGTTGAGCGTGTGCGATTAGTGCAAACACGCTCGGCCCGATGCATAATAATAAGTAAAATCGTAGCGTAGTAAGAGGTAGAAAGAAAGAGAATAAAACGTAATACCAATTTGATTCGACCATAAAGAACGCATAATAGAAAAAGAGAAGAGATCAAAAAAGAAGAATACCGGGTTTAGAGTGTTGTTTTGATCCTGAGAAGAGCATGACGAGCCTTGTTAGATCCCCCTCGCTCACACGCAAAAAACATCACAACAACAAAAAAAATTGTTAGTAAAAGCTCTGATACCACTGTTATGAGTCTATTACTAATCAATAGACCAAATCAAGTAAAAAGGAAGAAAATAGATTGGATAGAAGAACCCGTTCCACCCGACCACCCCCGAGCTATGATCTAGACATAGCCAACCTACCACCGACGTCCCATACCGCCGGATATTAGGATGACTAATACCTTGGAAGAGATAAACACGATCGTCGAGACGAAAGCCTAGCCCGCACCACCGGTGTCTACGACAGCAGCCTTCCGACGTGATCCCTATGAGGGTAGCTAAGCCTCATATTTATACCTTTTCCTAGGCCCCTTGAATAGATGTGCCTTTCTAAAAGGCTCTCTATTCATTGGTTGTCTAAATCATGATAGTGCATGCACATATCATTCATTCTATCCAATCATTAGTCCCCTTTTTAATAATAGTGAACATACCCTTCACTAATGTAAATATTAGTGACCTACCCTCACCAACGTTATGTGTACATAACAGTGTAGTTGTGTAGTTAGTGCAAATTATGGAGCAACTTATTGTCTTCTAGTCAAGTTTTTGTTATAATGGTCAAGCCGGTTGTTTAGTGGTAGACCCCTATGTGTGATCAGATAGTGGAGTAGATCCCATCGTTGTTGAAGTCATTAACTTAATGTAATATAGTCAAGTTTTGGTGAGGGTGTGAAAGCTAGCTCTTCAATGCAAAAAGAGGTTGTTGATAAAAGGAAAAACAAAAGTGTCTGCTCAAGTTATAATTTAAGAGCGAGTAGTTGTGTAGTTAGTGCAAATTATAGAGGAATTGGTCATTAATGTCAATAACTTATTGTCTTCTTGTCAAGTTTTTGTTATAATGGTCAAGCCGGTTCTTTAGTGGTAGACCCCTATGTGTGGTCAAATAGTGGAGTAGATCCCATCATGAAATAATAATTTAAGTGGTTCCCATGTGTTTTGGATTAGTATGGCGCCATGATTTACTTGTTCCACCCATTCAACTCTTTTGCGATAACAGAATCACCACGTTAGTAACATGCTATCTATGTCGGAGATTGGCTTCATTAGCACTATAAGGTATCTTCCACACAAGAAAAATCAACTTTAAGAGCGATTGGTTGTGTAGTTAATGCAATGGAGAGATTGATAGTTAAAGCGAATAGCTTAATGTATGTATTCAACTTTTAGTGAGAATGGTTTAAAAGGTTCTCGAATGTATGCACCCTATGTCTCATAACCTAGAAAAGAGGATCTTGCCATATCATTCGTTTAGAATAAATATGATTCCATGATTTAATAATAGAATATTCTTGACTAGGTCTTGGGCTTCTTTGTATTTGCAATTTGTATTGACCAATGATTTACTTGGTCCATTGATTGCGTTAACTCCACAACCACTTGACAAGATTCTTTGGTTTTTGTTTTATCGACAATTTATTTTTGCAAATGTAGAACCTAAATTTCGTTATAAAAGATAAATTCTTAACCTTTTAGGAACCACTAAGAAACAAAACTTTCTTAACAACCACTACCAAAAGAGGAAGAAAGAGTCGTGCTCATGAAATAACATTCAATGCTTGTCCATGTTGCCTTTAAAACACTTATGTACATTCACCAATTCTCCGTAACCTCGTCGTCCCCTAGCTCAATGATTCAAGGTGTGGTTTTCTGGTTGAGGAATTGGTGATGAAATATGACAATTCAATCTAGAACCACTAAGAAACAAAACTTTCTTAAGAACTACTAAAAGAAGAAGAAAGAGTCGCACTCATGAAATAACATTCAATGCTTGTCCATGTTGACTTTGAAACACTTACGTACGTTCACCAATTCTCCGTAACCTCTTCCCCTAGCTCAATGATTCATGGTTAGTTTTTCTGGTTGAAG
Source organism: Azolla caroliniana (assembly GCF_043228905.1). Lineage (NCBI taxonomy): Eukaryota > Viridiplantae > Streptophyta > Polypodiopsida > Salviniales > Salviniaceae > Azolla > Azolla caroliniana. The sequence continues at coordinate 8,586,458 of NW_028230453.1, forward strand.
AATTGGTGATGAAATATGACAATTCAATCTGGAGGCTTGCAATCGTAAAACAAGCTAGCGCTTATTGCCTTTAAATTTACTTAGGCATTTTGTTTTAGATTGCCAAATGCACAAATTCTTGATGGGTTTCAATATCAAGAGAAAACTTGTTCAATTAGGCTTCTGTTGAATGACTAGGAGTATAAATTCTTCATGTCATATATGAGTTAGAGATTGTTCTATTTGAGTTAAAGTCTTAAATTAGAGGTTCACAAAGTTGCTCTTAGGGTGATGCTGAAATTACAGATTAAGGGGGAAACAATGCTTTTTGAATATTGAGGAATCATGATATCAAGAGATGTACTTCACGATAGACATCTGAGATGCTCAAAGCATGGGAACATTTCTTTGATGATAATGAGAACTTCTAAGGAAATGAAAACGAAAAAAGAAAAAAGAGAATGAAGTGCAAAACTTGTGGAGATATGTAATGCATAATGTGGAAGGAGATGTTTGTTGACGATGAACAAGCAATTCTTTATTTAAACACTAATATAGGTATTTACTTTAGGTAATATAAAGTTCGTTTAAATCGATTTATATAGGGATATCTTTTCGTGGTGGAAAGGCATGTGACCATGATGTTTAGCCAAGCCTGACATCCCAACATATCATTCATCCCCAACTTCCCGCATCCAAAATATGGACAAAGGTTGTCTGTCCTTTCTGTTCTTCTAGTGCACCTCCGCGCTAGAGTGGAAGCCTTATGATCGCACAATACACTCTAATCCCTAAACTCCCAAATTGTGCAGTGAAGAATTGGTGAAAGGACCGGCTAAACTGAACCACAAACCCACAAAACCTGGCATTGCAAAAAGGCAATGTGGACAAGGCATTGAATGCCATCTAATGAGCATGACTCTTTCTTCTTTTGGTGGGTAGTTGTCGTTAGGAAAGCTTTTGTTTGTTAATACTTTAAGCTCAGCGCTACATATATATATATAAATGACTGGTTTTGTTTGTATTTTACAATATACTAACAATGGCTGCACGGAATGAGATTAGTAGTGAGGATTTGAACGGAAGAGGGCCAGCAACCTCCTCCGGTGATCATTCCATTAGCATCCAAGCCTCCCTATCATCGCCAACATCTGCCAATGATGGCGATAGAGACATCCAACTTACTAGCACTACTTCTGCCTCCCTTGACTCCTCTCAACAAAATCCCTCCTCTTCCTTAAGTGCCTCATTGAATCCGGGGACACCATCTAATCCTGCTGCTCCATCCGCTCCCAATCATGCCATCAACATCGATGGCATTAGTACGCCTGCTGGACCATCCAATCCTACAGCAGCATCAAATCCTGCTGGACCTCCCAATCCCACTTCAAAAGATTATCTTGCTGGGCCTTCGAATCCGGGCCCCAAGAATAAAGAAGTATTGGCCTTGGACAACCCTATATTTGAAAATGTCACCACGGAATCGAATCCACCTATGCAATCTGATTCAGCTGTGCCATCCTCTCCCGACCATGAGAACCAGCTCAACATCTTCGCCTTACGGCTCGCTGTTCTTGAAAAGATCGGAATCAAGGTGGGCACTCTCACGTTCATTTGGGCCACTGTCGTCCTCCTCGGTGGTTTTGCGATCACAATGAAGGCGATCGACTTCTGGTTTGTCACGGCTATCCTCGTCATTGAAGGCACACGGATCTTCAGTCGGAGCCACCAGCTAGAATTGCAGCACCATGACAAAAATGACCGTTCAGGCAGCCTCATCCGGAGGACGGCCAAGCTCTTGAACTCCGGCTGTTTCTCTCATCCAGATCCTTCTCCTTATTCAACTGCTACAACCGAAGAATCTAGCGAGAGAAATGATACATTGATAACTAATTTGGGCCTGCGCCAGTCCAAGATGAGGAAATGGGAAAATTTGAGGGTTCCCATCCTCCCTTGGATTGAGATTAGAGCTTCCAATGTTCTTCTACTGTTGGAGTTGGTGCAGGTTCTGGCGGCACTCGCCACTCTGGCTATGTCTATCTACCGTCTATCGGTGCGTCAGTTCACGTTGCCCAAGGAGAAGGAAGATGGGACGCAGCTCAACCACCGCTCTGCGCTCTTCATCTTCTACAGCCTCGCGATAACGGAGGCGCTCGTGTTCTTGATCCAGAGGATGTACTGGGAGATCAACATCTATTACCGGCATGTGTTGGAGCGAGTGAACGACAGCCTGGGACTCCAACCAAAAGACCTACCCATGACCCGGAGCTTCTTCTACCAGGTCTATAGCACATGCCTGAGCCAGAGCATCTACGGGAGTCTGAAGATGGACATGGTGGATTATGCTCTCTCATGCTTGCAGTCGGATCAAGCCGATGAGCAGCTGGCTGGGCTCAGTGTGCTGGTGACCTACTCCAAGAGAAAGCAAGTTGACTCGGGAGGAGTGGATAACACCCTCCGCAGCATTGGGATCAAACAAGGGGCCGTTGAAAGGCTTCTGGAGATGGTGACTTGGAACGATGATCAGGCCTATTTCATCCGACAGTCTGCTGCCGATCTCTTGCGCAAGATTGTGAAGTCTAACCCACACAGCATCAGGGTTATCTCCATATCCGGCTCAATCGAGCGTGTCACCAGGCTTTTTATCTCCAACGCCAACAAGGATAACATTCAGATTCGCACCGTCGCCCTAAAGATTCTCAAGTATCTGATCAGAGATCCTCTCACCAGGCACAGCATCCATACTGTGAACCTCCTGGAAACCTGCCTCTTCAACTATATCAGAGATAACAATAACATGCTCCGCAACGACCAGAAGCAAGAGAAGCTTATCATCCTGCAGGTGAAGCTATGTTTGCAGCTCCTCCATATGCTGGCCAACGACAATCTAGCAAACGAAAACACAGAGAAGATGTCTGAACTCGTCCAATGGCTCCTGGGCATCTTTCTCCAATGCACGTTGGATGATTATGAAACCAGCAGGAGGGCTGGCAAAGCATTATGTTTGTTGGCGCAGACGAGCATGGAGCATGCCCTTTTAATGGAAAATAAGCTGAACGAAGTAATGGAGAAAATATCGGATAAAAGGTTGGGAGATATTGTTCTGACTGTACTGAGGATCTTATGTGCCTACAGAAATCTACCATTCAGGACCATAATTGTGAGAGACTGCACGATGCGGACAATGAAGATAATGATGCCGCCTAAAGCTGGCGCGGAGGTAGTGCCGATGGAACTAAGAGTGGCGGCCATGGGGCTTCTGTGGGAGGTGGCTGGTGACATAAAGAACATGGAAAGATTGATGAAAGAGGAAGAGATCAGACCCTCGGCCGTGGTGAACAGACTGAAGGAGGTGGTGGCAGTGACATCAGTTGAAAAGCGGATGCTTCCTTACTTGAAGCGGACTGCAGTGGGGCTTGCAATCGCCCTCATGAAGCATCATGGTCGCATCTTCAACCGATTCTTCGTGAAGCCTGAAATCCGGGATGCTTTCCTGGGCTTGTCCGCCTCCGATCTCTTCAAAACGGAGCCTTGGGCTATAGGTGATGTCTCTGACCCCGTATCTCAGACCGACCCCGACTCTGAGGTCATGGACAATAGTGGCTACACTTTGCAATCGGTTAGAGTGCGCTACCTTCTTAATGAACTTAAGGAAGCCTTAGATGAATCAGCAATGTGGTAAAGCGCAGGAAATTCTGGGCTTATGGGAAAACTGTCGCACGCTATGTCCTAGCTACAGTGTATGCGCAGTGTAGCAAGAGATTTTGGCCGGCTAAAAGTTAGCCCATGAACAATGGCCACATGGAATAAATGGGCACAATCAAATACCTTATGAAGATTTCACTTGTTTTCTGTATCATATTTTCTTTCGTTCTAGCTTCACACAATAAGCTACAGGAGGTGGTACTTTCAAACTTCCCGTTGTTGTTCTTTCACACAATAAGCTATCTTTCAAACTTCCCATTGTTGGTACTTTCAAACTTCCCGTTGTTGTTCTTTCACACAATAAGCTATCTTTCAAACTTCCCATTGTTGTTGAACATCTTAAAGTTGATTTTGAATACTAAGTACGGAAATAGAATTTTCTCTCCCCTTCTTTTTTTATTGTAGAATCCTCTCTCTCTCTCTCTCTCTCTCTCTCTCTCTTGTAATTAAACTTGATTTCACTAAGTACAACAATAGAATACTCTCCCTCCTATTCACCTTTTTCTTTTTGCTTCCCCTACTCTTAAGTTGTTTACCCTACAAGCACTCCGCCAAACCCAATTTTCTCACCTCTCTATTAGATATCTCATACATATCTCTTAATTCACTAGATACCCTTACTAACTAAGCTACATCCATCTGGGCTACCTCTCTTTTTAGTTAAACGCACACAATCATATTAATTGTATATAAAATCCACTTGTTATAACAACTCCTAGTCCGGTTTTTGGAAGAAAAGAAAACACTTCGTAGTCTCCTCTACCTACCTATCCTATGTAGAGAGAGGGCCATTGTTGCATTGTTGCACATGTGTACTATTCAAACGGAACCACAGGGATCGTAGACTAGAAAGCCTGGAGAGAGAGAGAGAGAGAGAGAGAGAGAGAGAGAACAATTTTGCACTCATCAAACATTGTTGCTCCTTCACCTTTCGCATGCTGACCTTTACTTGACAAGTTGTCCCTTGTCGAGTGTTTACTTGCCAAGTGTTCATTTGATGAGTGTCCGCTCAACAAGATTAGGCACTTAGCGCCTAAATGGATCCTTGCCAAATCAAGCCAAGTAAAGGATCAAATCAAGTATGAAGCGAGGGTTAACGCAAGGTAACGATTAATCATGAGACTACGACAAATGAGTCGAGGTAGGAACAAGCGAAGGCTATCCAGATAAATGATTACAGGTTAAAGAGCACAACAAGCTTAGATTGAAGAGAGAAAAAAATGGCTTCAAGCAAATCCAAGTTCGAAGATGGTTAGAAGGAAGGGAAGATGGTGTCGAGCACGAGCTCTCTAACCCCGAACCATCAAGCACCAAATGACGAACTTGAAGAACGTGTGAAGGACAAGTACCAAACACCTCAAGCTCAACAAACACGAACGCACGAACTCACAAGCACACAAAAATCCAATCGGTAACTACAACACGAACACGTCCACAAAAGCACAACGAGCCACGAATGTTGGGCTCGTGAGCACAAGAACCACGCAAATACGAGTACCACAGGAACACCAAAAATGATCCGAACACGTGAGTGTCAAATGTGGGTGTATAATGGCCATATTCACACTCTCCTGCTCACACAAACAAGGTTTAGGACAATAATGTAAATATGTTCAAGGGTAGTTGCGCTAGTCCAATTAGTAAATAATTGTCTTTGTAACGTAGTTCAAGATAATGTTGCCATACTTTTGTATAATATAACTTTATATTATTTGTGCCTCTGGTGTTCTCACTCTTAGTTTCTCTGTACAATGTTTTTGATCCATGCTAAGTTGTCATCTTGTATATGTATACTGTAAAGAATTACATATGTAGAAGCCTATAAATAAACACAGTCGGTTCAGCCATAGTGAGGTAAAACACAAAGAAGAAGAAAAATACAATAACTATTAGCGAGAGAGATAGAGAGAGCAAAAGACAAAAAATAATGACACTCTATGCATACAACTGTGCTCAGTGAGCAGTCTAATACAAGCCTCTGACATAAGTTCACACAAGTATTGACAAGTACTTGAATGCTCATAAATGAGCAACTAACACTGACTCCTAAAATATTCCTAATACTAATACTAGGAATATAGGTCCTAACGGCCCATTGGCCTATCTCTCGGCCCACCCAATTGTCGTCTTATTCAACCGACTCAGCTATCGACTTCTTTAGCCGACCGGCTTGCCGACCTTTAGCCGATTCGGCTCATGTTCAGTTTGTCTCTAAACACTCTCCCTAAATCTCAACTTGAGGTTCCTTCTCCTCTACCAGTTCTTTACCTCAACTCCTTCTTCTTGTTTGCCTCATGGCCCACGCTCAACGACCCGTCCAGTCTCACGCTCCACGACTTGTTCGGTTGGCTTGTATGCTCCCAAGGCCCTCCTTAGCCTTCTCCTAGCCTCTGAGACTTCGGCGTCCTTCGATCCTTTAGTTCTCCCCCCTTGGCATAAACTTCAACTACCTTCTTGTCTACTTGGCCTTCATGTGATTCAACTTGTCCGAACCACTCCTCTCGTCCGAATCGGCTATCTCTTATTCAACCTCTTTGTTAACCAAATCGACGGTCTTCGATTCGTCTTCAGTTCAGCTTTTGGCTATCTCTGCCCAAGTCTTGTCAACTTTCTTTTCCTTCCCGCCTAGCTCTAGCTCGTTCGTTCTTCTCCCCATGAATTTGGCTCGCCTTCCGTTACCCAGGTACTTCCTTTCGTTCTATCATTAGATTTGGCTTCTTTGGCCAATTCTTCTCTCCCCCTCAAGTTCGATACATTGGGATGTTGTAGACCAAGCATAGTCGAGAATTGCTGCAACCTGTCATGGCCGACAGGTTTGGTGACGATGTCGGCCACTAGTCAATCACTTAGAACATTGTTATGGACACGAACATATAATATCCCGTGGTGAGAATTTACCGTAGTATTCTATACACGTGGATAAGTGTGAGGGTTAAACAAGAGTGTAAAGAAGGGGAGGATTACTTTTAATCCTCGGCATTGAGACAACCCATTAGGCCAAGTGTGAACTTGCCTGGGGGCCTTGGGTATCGCTATAAATAAGTGGCTTAGCTACCCTCATTTGATCATCTTGTTGACTACATCAAGACTCTGTCTTGTGGTGGGTCAACTCTTGTAGCGAGCGCGCCAGCACCAGGTACGAGTGGACGCCACGACGATGGTATGGGATGCCGATCGAGGCTCGAGTCCGTCTCGATCCCTTCGCTCGGGGGTGGTCGGGTAGATCGACACCCTTCTTTCTCTCTCTCCTTTCTATCGATTTATCTATATTCTATCCTTATCTAATGCTTACATTAGTTCATGTCTCTAACAAACATATTGGGGTTCCACTTTACCAAAGAGAACACGCTCGTGCATGAAGTGATACTGCACCTCAATGTGCTTCGTCCAAGCACGGAAGACACCTCCACTTGCAGATCCTTGAGTAGCCTCTTCAGCCAAATCGCTTTGCATGTAGCGACAATCGCTTCTCTGTATTTGGCCTTAGTGCTCGAAAATGCCAGTGTCGACTGCTTCTTGGTACACCAAGTGATTGTAGCACTCCCTAAGGAGAATGCATATTCTGATGTTGATCGGTGATCACGTGCACTTCCAGCCAAGTCAGCATCTGTGTAGCCGACTAGTAGTTCGACTACACACCTGCTCGATACATCAACCTGTTGACCTTGCCGGATGAACAACGAAGAATCCAACTTCAACAGAGCAAACCCAATTTGACGGAATCTCTACATGGTGTTTGCATTCCAGGCTTTGGGAGCTTGCTTGAGTCTATAAAGAGACTTCTTCAGTCTGCATACTATCGATGTGTTCAATTTGGATAGAAATACGGAGAGTTGTACCATGTACACCTGCTCCTCAAGCTCACCTTGTACCAATGCATTCTTTACATCCATCCATTGTAAATACCACCCCTTTGCTATTACTACTGCCAACAACACAAGGACGCTCGTTGTCTTTGCAATCGGTGCGAACCTCTCATCATAGTCAATGCCATGTAACTGCGCATAGCCCTTGGCTACTAGTTGGGCCTTGTACCTAATCGATCCATCGGCATTGTATTTTATCTTACACACCCACCCACTTGCATCCTATTAGCTTTACTCCTTTAGGAGCATGAACCAGGTCCCATGTCTCGTTTTCGGCTAGAGCGTGCTTCTCTTCCTCCATAGCCTCTCTCCATTTAGCATCATGTGTCACCTCCATGTAGCTCTTCTACTCTCCATATACGAATAATGATGCGTCATGTACTCAGTATATCCACACCTAAGGATAGGGTTCTTGTGGTGAGATGATTGGTACAACCTCTCGTTGGCCAACTTCAACGCCCTCTTGGCTGATTCTGACCTTAGCTTAGGAGGTCCATCTTCGCTCATGACCCCATCGGATTCGCTTCGATACGATGTGGCAACATTGGTGCTGTTTTCGGGGTAGTTGTGGTTTGTGCAGCGAAGTTGCGGGGACTAAGGTTAACGGGAGTTCGAGAAATTTTTTAAAAGGCTTATGCGACAATGTCACAAAGATTAAGGATATAAGTAATAAGAGTTAAAAGTAATCTACAAGAGAGACACGAGTAAGGACAAGAGATAGAGACAATGTACAATTAATGATGCAAGCGTATATGATAAGAATATGTATTATATTCAAACTACAAGATTTTTCCAACTTTACAATGCTTGATCGCAAAGATGAAACTTTTCCCTACCAAACTTCGGATTTCAACTATTGACTTCAAGTTCGAGAGACAAGACACATCCCAAATGAGATAGGTTGCTTCTTTGATTGATGAATTATTAGATTTCTTACTTGATTCCCTTTGATTCCCCTTGATTATATAGGTGCTCTCATGTATATCATAATGCGGTGTTGAACCGAATTGGTTCTCAATAATGCCATGTGCCTCTTTTTATAGTGTGTTTGGGAGTACCCTTGACATCTCTAGATTGTTCCAGAGAAATCTAGAATATACATTTAAAAAATAAATGAAAACATTATTCTTTGTATTACAAGGTATAACATAATGGTAGGGCTTCATCCCTTGTGACACAAGGTCATGGGTTCAAATCCTTTTGAAGCCATACCATGTTATATTATGACACTACTCCCCCCCCCCCCCCCCCTTAAGATAAAGAGTGTTACGAGTCTTCTTAGATTGAGTCCGACTTGGTTTGTTGGGATATTTTCGATCAAAATCATCAATAAGAGCTCGAGCATTTGCTACATTCTTGACGGGTTCCCTAGTATGCTCGCTAGGACTATAGCTTAGCCAATCGACCAAATAGTAGAGCTTGTTGCGAACAATCTTGGAATCGATGATGGTAGCAACTTCATACTCCGGGCCGACGTCGAACTCAAGCTGGGGCGGTGGTGGTGTAACACGATCGGGAATAGTGTTTGCTTTATAAGGTTCAAGAAGAGAACTATGGAAGACCGGATGTATCCGAAGATGCGGAGGAAGATCAAGGCGGAACCCGTCGAGCATGTCACCAATGCTCAAGATCTTCTTGCTGAGTTCCATCGAAAGTATTCGGACAAACCCGGTCCCCAATCAGCGCCGACTCGTTCCACTTGTCGCCTTAAGGGGGAGATAGTATAATGATATGACAAGACTCGAACCCATGACCTTATGTTATATGGGTCGAGCTCTTGACCATTATACCATCTATTGTAATTTGTAGGATATTATTTTCATTTATACTTTATTATAAGAAATTAATGTATATTCCAGATTTCTCTAGAACATTCTAGAAGCTTCAGGATTACTCCTAAGAACACTATAAAAGAAGGCACTAGGCATTATGTTGAACCAAATTGGTTCAACGCCAGTCTTAAGCCTCTTAGCCATTTTGTACTTATCCTTCACATAATATATTAGTTGTTATCATCATCTCTCTCTCTCTCTCATCCTCGCTATCTCTCTTCTCTCTTCTCTCTCTCTCTCTCTCTCTCGGGAGTCTTATGCAGTCCTGTCTTCTTAGTACTAATAGTACTTCTCTTCTTTAGTACTAATTCCATCTTTGTTTTAGTACTATTCCTGACAGCAAATGCCTTATGACGACCATAAAAGATTGTCTATTGCTAGTTCAATTGAAGATCAAAAAATATATTGGATGCGGTGCCTTGAGGAAAAACACAAAAATATTGAGCGAACCAAAAAGTACGCTAGTGATTAGGATGTGGATTGGTGGGACGTCTTCTTTAATCATCAACATATGATATTAGATAACCACTTTGTGGGGTACTAACTACCACAAAATCAATTCGAATGGAATATTGGTGACCCATCAATGGCGAGCACAACTCATTTACAACCACTAGATAATCTTGAATTAAATAACCTAGTTCATCCACAACAAAGAGATATTTACGTGAGACCAAGATTATCTCATGTTGTAGAGGCGAGATGGCAAGCCAATCTACATGAGCTACAAGTTGGTATGTTGGTTGAAACATTAGCTAGGGGTGATAAGTTGGGACATCTTTTGGATTTCTAAAATCATTGAAATTATTAAGGATGTTGAAGGCAATCAAGTAAAATCAATTGTGGTTCATTGGTATCAAACCTCTTCCAAAGATGCATTTATTGGGAAGTACTCTTTAGAGATGGTTAAGGATGTCAAAGGCACAAGCAGAAAGCAGAGAAGAAAGAATCTACCAATCAGGTCTACTCTAGCACCTGATAATGTTGACATACTCCTCTATGACTTCTCCTTGACCAAAACAGGCCCTCTAAGCTAGACTACAATCACGATAATAAAAGAGGGAGATCCCAATGTGCTTGTTGACGCAACCAGAGACGAACAAGGAGTATGTCTCATAAGCACAATGAAGTTGGATTGCAATTGGATGAAGACAATGCATTGGTTGCTAGTGATGATGAGGATGAGACCTCACAAAGTTGTTCTAGTTCATCGGGTGGATCTGAAGGGGAAGGTGTATCTCTGAGAAGTGATGGTTCTCATATATGAATGTAAATATTGTATATTACATCAAGATGGTGATTCACAACTACGTATAAATATAGGTGTTAGTCATTTTGTAATTTTTGTAACTTCACGTGCCGATTATTTAGGCATTTTTTTGAAAGCCCTAAATTTTTGGACATGGTATAAATCAATATATTTTGATTCAGTTTTCAAAAACCTTTACACATGCGTTACCCTTTTTTGTGAAACAACCTACTTTGCGCCTTTTTTGGATGGACAGTTCTTAAAATGCGACATATTAGCTATTTCAAATGACCGAGTGTTATTCGATTCTTTGCATGAAATATGGATTTTCATATATGCATCACATGAAATATCGATTTTTTGTGCCAAATGGCGATCATGCATCACATGCATGCCATGCTCCTATCATGGTATGGCTTCAAAAGGATTTGAACCCATGATCTTCTGTCACAAGAGATGAAGCCCTACCATTGAGCTATACACCCTGTAATACAAAAAATAATGTTTTCATTTATTATTTCACTAGAAAATCCATGTATATTCTAGATTTCTCTGGAACATTCTAGAAATATTAAGAGTAATCCTAACCACACTATAATAAGAGGCACATGGCATTATTGAAAACCAATTTGGTTCAACGCCAGTGTTAAGCCTCCTAGTTGTTCTTGTATCCTTCTGCTTATAATATATATCTTCTATGAATAGTTAAGAGGAAAATATGGTTGCACACCATCTTCTCCTCTTAAGTACTCATAGTATCCTCCTCTACCTCTTGTACTAATTCCCTGTCCATATTTAGTACTATTCCTGACATTTGAACCGAATTAGTCCTCTATTTTCTTCCTCCTCCCTGCCTTCATACTAATCCTCTTATCCCTCCTTCCGCCAATGCTATCAATGTTGGAATATCAATAATATCAATCTGTTTTCTCAGAGTTGCAATGCTTGAAAGAAAAGTTTGTCATGTTGGAACAAGAAAATGAATGATTTTTGGGGGATCCTCAACAAATCTCTTTAGAAAAGCAAAAAACGCAACAACAACATGGGGAGCTAGCGTTACGCGTGCAACAACTTGAAGCAACTTGAAGACTTACTCCTGACTTTCCCCGAAGAACCAAAATTGCTCATAGAGGCCATCAGTTGAGCGGTACAATGTGATAACGGGCTTTTCAAATGACGTTTGAAACGTTGATTACAAATGCTAAGGACCATGTCAGAGCCCACATACGCCTCGGTCATAGCAAAACCATTTGCAAGGGAGTCATATAATGCATCTCTGGCAAATACTCCAACACAGATGGAAATCGACACCACACGTCATCGTGGACCATTGTCGGAAGAAGAAATGCAACGACGCGGAGCAAATCGATTATGTCTTTATTGCGGAGAACTAGGGCATATCACAATAAACTATCCACATAGGCCAAGAAGATAGGTAAATCAAATAGTAACTTGTACTAAACCCAATTCTATTTCAGTAGGAGTGTCTAATAATCCTAATAGTACTAATAGCCCAAGTTTATCAAACAAATTTGAAGTCCTTAGTCAGTTAGAATATGAGTTAAATGATTGATTCCAGCCAAAATAGGAGCTGTTTGGTTGGACAACCCTACATTTGTGCAACCCATTAGTGATTCCAGTACCTCTAAGCAAGTTAGCGATGTGTTCTTAGCTCAAGTAACAGTTAGTACTAAAAGCACCCCTCTAGTACATGTCTTAGCACTCTGAGATTCCAGAGCCAATTCTTGCTTCATGGATAGGAATTTTTCCCAAGCTCATCAAATATCCCTCAGAAAGCTTCCTTGCCTAGCATTTGTAGTAGTCATTGATGGTCGTCCCATTGCTTCTAGAAAAATCATAGAAGACATAGAGCCAATTCATGTTGTCCTAGATAATTTGGTATGTGTAGTAATATTTAATATAATTAGTACTCCAAAGCATCCAAATTTCTTGGGGTTACCATGGTTCGAATTACATAACCCAAACATAGATTGGAGAATAAGAAAAATCTGGTCTCAACAAATCTGAGGATCTACTCATGGAATTTGAACCATTTCGGTACATCAATTGCCTCAGGAAGGACGCAAGGAATATACGTTTGTATTTGCAATATCAGTAAAACCGTCTAAAGAGGAAGTTCTCCTTATCTCGAGTCTTTTAGAACGGATTAATGGTGCAAAGTTCTTCACCAAGATCGACTTACAAGGAGCATATAACCTCGTACGGATCCGACTAGGAGATGAATGGAAGACCACTTTTCGCATCCAATATGGGCACTTCGAGTATACGATTATGCCATTCGGTCTCACCAATGCGCCAACAGTCTTCCAGCACATGGAAAATGATATATTCCGAGATCTCTTGGATATCAGTTTGATCATCTATTTGGATGATCTACTAGTTTATTTGAAGAATCAAGAAGAGCATGATTCTCATGTACTATTAGTACAGTAACTAAAATGACTTGGAGAACATGGTCTTTATGCAAAACTAGAAAAATGTAGTTTTGACCACAACTAGCTGGAATTTCTAAGCTATGTCATCTCCTCGGAAAGCATCTTTATGGATCCAAGTAAGGTGTAAACTGTGGTAGAGTGGCAGACTCCACGTTCGTTGCGAGATGTGCAATGTTTTTTAGGCTTCACAAATTTCTACCGCAAGTTTATACAAGACTATTCAAAGCTTATTTTGCCTCCCACACAGCTTACTAAGAAGGGGCAATCATTTGTTTGGTCTAAGGAAGCGGGCACAATGGAGGCATTTTTTAGAGGGATCTTCTCATCAAGTCACTAGATTCAATGATCACAAAAATCTTGCCTACTTCCAGAATGCTCGTGTATTAAATCAATGACAAGCTCGGTTTGGCCCAATTCCTCTATCTTTTGGACTTCAAAATTACATATTCTCCACTTTGCCGAATATGCCTATAATAACTCTACCCACACATCCACTAGGGTTACACTATTTTATGCTTATACAGGCTATCATCCCCGGTGGTGTGTATTCGAAACTCGGGAGTTACCCACAAATCCTCATGCAAAGGATCATTTGGAGCAGCTACACAAGATACAAGCAGACCTATCTACCCATTTACATCAATCTCAACAAACACAGAAGGATTATGCAGACCAGCATTGGCGTCCATCCTATTTTAACATTGGAAATCGGGTATGGCTATTACGATGACACATCAAGACTACACGACCATGCGATAAATTGGATTATAGGTCCTTTCCGTATTATCGAAAAAATTAATGATTTCACTTTTCATCTTGATCTACCTCCGCAACTACGGATACATTCGTTTTTTCATAGCTCTCTTCTCGAACCCTATCAAGACAACACCATTCCAAATCGTATTACACCACCTCCACCCCCGATCACGCTTGAAAGAGGATGGGAGTATGAAGTTGCTACCATCATCAATTCCAAGATTGTTCGCAACAAGCTCTACTATTTGGTCGATTGGCTAAGCTATAGTCCTAGCGAGCATACTAGGGAACCCGTCGAGAATGTAGCAAATGCTCGAGCTCTTATTGATGATTTTGATCGAAAATATCCCATAGGTCATATTTAACCTCTGAATACGATAATATAATCTCTCTCTCTCTCTCTCTCTCTCTCTCTCTCTCTCTCTCTCTCTCTCTCTCTCTCTCTCTCTCTCTCTCTCTACAGTAGCACTTAAGTGGTTAATACATGTTTAAGGATAATTACTCCCAATTAATATAACAAGACCTAGATTAAGACTCTAAACTCTAGGTTTTACAAGAAAAATTCTCTTTACAAAATAGAGTTTCCAACACAATTACAAAATAATTACATTGGTGATTATAAGAAGTTTTTATAATGATGATAACGAAGCTAGACTAGTTAAGCTAGCAATAAGGATCCAAGCTTCATGGTCTTCGACCAACTCACCTGCGATCAACGGGTACGCCATCCCTTGTTGATGTGGCACATTCATGCAACTTCAAGCTTCATTCCTTAATCTATTACGACAAGTTTTTCCCTTCCTCTCTATTTTCTACCTTTGGACACACCATATTACGACAAGTTTAGAGGAGAGTTTTTCTACTTTATTAGAGTTGCACAAGAATGCATGTACTAGAAGTGATGGTCTAACAAGGTTGTTCATTGAAAAGTATTGGTCTTGGATTGGGCTTGGTGTCACTATTGCATTTAATAGGTTCGTTTTACGGGTTCTATGCCACTTGATTAGTCAAGAGTTTTAATTTTTGTGATCCCTAAAGGGAATAGTCAGCTAGAAGATAGTGTTAAGTGGCAACTGAGCTAATAAGTTACAAGGATATTTTTTGCTCTAATTCAAGGGTCTCAAACTAGTTTTGTTAAATATAGGAATATTTTGGATAACATTTTTATTTTTTGGGAAGTAGGTGCATTGGTAGAGGAATCATGTTCAAAGACGTCGCTATTTTTCTATTAGATTTTGAGAAGGCAAGGTCTTAGATTTCATTTTCAGGAAAATGGGTTTTCTAAGGAATGCATTTGAGTTCCAACAATGTACACTCGGGATGTTAGTTCGGTGGTGGACCCCGAGACGAGAGCAAAGGTCCTAAAGGCTTATGGCAAGGTAGATTGGAAGCTCTTACATGTCATTTTGAGGAAAATGGGTTTTCTAAGGAATGGATGTGTGGAGTTCCAACAATGTGCACTCATGACAATAGTTCAATGGTGGTATCCGAGGGCAAACGTCCTAAATTTGCATTATCTTGATCGATTCATCAAGGGTGCTCAATGGCACCTTATTTGTTCCTTGTTTTAGTTGATGTTATGGTCTATGGTTTTACCATAAAACATATGCTCCATTGGTATTAATAAAAAGCCCGGAGGCAGTTATGGTCTATGGTTTTGAGTTCTAACACTAATTATTAGGGGGAAACCTTTGCCATTTGGTCAATTATTGCTTGATGCATTGATGAATTGTAGTTGTTTTCTCAAGATTCTAGAGCTAGAGATAATTGGAATAAATTGATTGCTTTTTGTGTTAGTGAGAAGCAATTGTCATGTTGGCATGTGAAACTTGAGGGGGACCAATTGATGAGATCAAAGTGCTCATAATATGTCCCCCTCACACTTGCTCACTTTTGGGAATTGAAATTTTTTCCCCAATATTTTGGAGGGGTTGCATTATGTTGAAGTACATATGTAAGGGTGTGCATACATACATACATACATACATACATACATAATATATACCTACATACATACATACATATAGATTTTTATTTTTTTATTTTGTGTTTGTGTGAGCTTATGTGAAAGAAGATCAATGTATATGATTCAGTTTACACGTGTAAATGTGTTTATGTGCATACATTCTAGAGAATAAGAATCGGTAGATTGTGTGATATGTGGTTGTCTATAGGCATTTTTGTTTACATATGTATTAATGTGTGTGCACATTGTATGTATTATTGTTCATGTATGAGTATTTGAGTGTATGTGTGATTCAATGTGTGTTTAAATTTTATTACGCCAATGTATATGCTTGATTGAAAGTAATTACGTATGTGTTTGTTTACACATAATCTTGAAGATAAATATGTGAATGTGGATATAAAGTATATATAAATGTATGTGAAATTTCATGTGTAAATTTGTTGGTAACATTAGGGGTAGAATTTTGATTTATGTATCTATTTTGTAAAGGTTGTGTAGGGAAAACGGGAAAAACAAAGGTGAATATAAAGAGTTGGATTTCGGGGGGGAGTCACAACTAGGTACAAATGATGTGGTTGGTGGCATTAGCTGATGTCACCTACAAATGTTGATTGCTACTGGTGTCAAAGGTACGGGCAACAATGTCCACAGGCAATAGACACAACAATAGTAGATGACTTTGACGAGAGGT
This sequence comes from Azolla caroliniana, assembly GCF_043228905.1. Taxonomy (NCBI): domain Eukaryota; kingdom Viridiplantae; phylum Streptophyta; class Polypodiopsida; order Salviniales; family Salviniaceae; genus Azolla; species Azolla caroliniana. The sequence continues at coordinate 8,602,961 of NW_028230453.1, forward strand.
GGCACAAAGACAACTGCAACGTCTATTGCGTTGTTGTCGAAGTAGATGAGGGCACCTTAAATTCAAGTTCAGAGCTCAAATCTTGAGCTTCCCTCGATGCCTTTCCATATAGCATCAAAGAAACTTCTTCAAACACAAGGGATCTTTTCCTCAAATCCAACGAAGCCCCTTCACACATGACATTTCAGGAACTTTCCTCAAACAAGGAATTTGTTGGAATGCCATGTTACACTCAAGGAATTTCCTCGACGTTGACATGGCTATGAGAACTTAAATTTCATCAAGAACAACAAATTTGTCCTTTCCATTGGACATCGTTTGGTGGACAGAACTTTGACTTCGGTTGGCGTATTGTTAAGAAATTTCTCATATCCTCGTAACTTTTCTTTTAGTGATCAGAATCATGATCCAAAAATTTGGTCAAAGGCATCAAGGTGAATTCTTCATGCGGATGTGACAAACCTTCCAGTGCAATAAGTCAAAGATACATTTTTTGTCCATTTAGCAACAAAATCACATCTACACATCATTCTCGAAATTTAAAACTAAAAAGTTCGACATGATCCTTGTTTAGTTATGAGTAACATCATATAATAGGTTCCTATATAATTATCAAAAAAGAAAAATACATCAAAGGCTCATGAAATTGATTCAAATACAACGAGCTAAGACTTGACTCCATTACATGGAGTGGTTCGATTCTAAGTAGATGAGAAAGAAAATTTTAGAATATGAAGACACTTCAAGAGGACATCCTTCAGTTTAGGCTAAACAAACCTAGGAGCCAATGACTTCTTCCAAAAAAGGATCTACTTTCCCATTAGTTAAAAGAGATTTTTACAGAAAAACTATACAAGTATATAAGTCGGGGAATCACCCCTCGATCGAGTTTAAGAATATGAGACTATGTACATATCCTCTCTTACTTTCTACTTAATTAAGTAGGTCTTTAGAGCTACAAACTAGTCACAATCATCGTCGACCAGTACAAACCCAATCCTCTGGCCTTCAACGCAGGGAGGGTGGAAGGTGAGTAGGAAACAACCAACGTGGGGGCTGGTAGTTCCATCTCAAGCCGTTTCCTCCTTGCGTCACCATCGGTGTGTTTCTCCATTTTTGCGAAAAACGTAAGTGGGTAGTTACCACATCCAAATCTCCCCAAAACGAGGGGATGTGTTCTTCAAGCCTCTCACAAAATGGGTCTTGACAAGTTGCAGGTAGTTTCCCCGAAACTACCTGCATTGAAGGCATTTGTCCAACTATCAACCGAGGGAATGATCCAAGCAGTTGCATTCCACGATGTTGTCCCTTACTCTTCCCATGCAGTTAGGAGGCGAGTCACCATGTACTTGAGGGCAATCCCATAAACAGTGTCTTAGAATCTCGATAGGTGCAGAACAGAGTGGACAAGCTATCAAACCTCCTTGTTTACCTAGCCATTCGTCAACGTGGACCACATTATGGCCAATCTGCCACAAAAATAGCTTGATCTTTTCAGGCACGTGGAGATGTCAAAGACTCTTCCAAACGGTACCGAGCACCTTGTCAGAGATGCCCAACGTTCGTCAGCCATTGCGTAGGGGACTTCCGGCTTCATTTGTATAGCTCGGCCCAATTTAGTGTTGTAATTGAAGAAGTGGTGTACACTGCCATTGCGTTTCCACCTGAAATCCTTTGGTTCATTCTAGTTATGCGAGGGGGCGATTATCGTAGACCCATAACTTCCAATGGGTTTCCACCTTAGCAATGTCAATGTGCATCTTCTAGTTGTTGTCATCCAACGCCACCATGCTAATCGGTTGCCAAGTGCCACTACTTTGGTTCTCCCCAAATAATGTAGCCCTCCAAATCCAATCATGCCCTTCAGCATATTAACCGTTCCAACCTCATCAAAGAGACCGGGCCATGTATCTCCTCTCGCATCCCCCATGTGAACCCTGTCAACTACCTAGCAATGGATCTGATTTCGGTTCAAACCAAACCGAACCGTTAAACCATGGTTTAAAGGTTTATAAGTCCCAAAATAATTAAATGGTTTGGTTTGGTTTTAATTATTAATAGACAGTTTGGTTCTGAAACTGGGGTTTATCAGTTTATAGGTTTAAAGGTTTATAGTGTTTTGGGCTAATTTTTTTTATCCCTTAAATGTTTATGTAATTTAATCGTTTAATTAATGTTTTTTATTGATTTAATTCACTTAACTTAAATATTTATTTAATCTAATGGCTTAATTAAATATAATATAAACATAATTAATGTTTTTTATTGATTTAATTCACTAAAGTTAATTTAATTTAATTAATTAATTAATTAATTAATTAATTAAACATAAATTCTTATTTAATTTAGTGTATTTTTATTAATTTAATTTTTTAATTAGTTTGGCTTTAATGTGCTTAGGTTTAAACTTTATATTAAATGGCTTGGTTTGGTTTCAACTTTTCCCTAAACGGTTTTGATTAAAATAGTTTGGTTTACCTTTTCTTAAATGGTTTGGTTTAATTTCTTGAAAGTTCATAAATAGTTTGGTTTGGTTTTTGTTTTATATAGATGGTTTGGTTTAGTTCGGTTTGGTTTCAAGGCAAAGAAACCGAACCGGGCCCAACGCTACAACTGCCTTTGCTATCAATCTCCGCATTTTCTTAGCTCCCTTGAGGGGAGGGACTAGGTCCTCCATCACCCCTCTTGGAGCCACTGTGTGTCTCCAAACTTTTGCCCTCTTGATTTGCAATCCTGAGCTTGAGTATAATTTCAGTAGAGCTTCTACCTAGAACTCAATTTACCCTCTCTTTAATAATTGAAAACAATGCGGAAATCTGGATACACAATCGGCCTAGCTGAATTGGACCACAACAATGGGCAAACAAGATAAAAACAACAAACACAAAGATGGTTGCACAGAGAGTGAGAGAGAGGGAAGAGAAAATCAAAGACCAGAATTGTATTACTAAAAACAATCAGTTAGTTACATCGGTGCTCAATGAGCCTTTATATACCTAACCCTAGAATGCCCTAATAAGATAATGGGCTTTCATATGTACAAGGGGTTGAGCTTGCTATCTCAACACTCCCCCTCAAGCTCAAGTTTCAACCTCTTCGGTCGTCCAACCCTTAGGGACCTTTCCTACCAATTTGTTCCTTCGCCTTATTCGTCTGCTTTGGCTTTCTTGGCTTTGGTTCTTGGCCATCGGCCCTTTTTCAATTGCCTTGGATCATCTTGATCCTCTTAGCTCCTTTGTGCCCTTTTGGCTCTAGTCCTTCTCTATCCTCCTCTGCCTCCTCCTCAATGATTCCACCCCTCAAGTAAGGCATATCAAGATGACGCAAGCCGAGCATTTCAGCGCCTTCGTGAAGATGTCGGCCGCTTGAAGATCGGTCTAAACGAATCGTAATTCAACATCACCACTGAGGACACACTCGCGCACAAAATGATAGTGCACCTCGATGTGCTTTGTGCGAGTATGAATGATAGGGTTCTTGGCAAGTTGGATATTTCTCAAGTTGTCACAATAAATAGGAATCGAATCGGCGACCTCAACATGTAAATCTTGTAGTAGCCTCTTTAGCCAAAGGGCCTCGCACATTGCTACAACTACCCCTCTAGACTCCGCTTCTATGCTAGAAAGCACCACAGTCGGCTACTTCTTATGGCACTAGGAGATTTCCATGCTCCCTATGGAGAACATGAAGCCTGATGTTGAGTGGCAATCGGTTGCATCTCAGGCCCAATCAGCATCTCTATAGCCGACTAGTTGTTTGGCAACACCATATCTGTACAAGAGGCCACGATCAAGAGTGTTCATGACATATCTCAATATTTGATGTGCGCATTACATGTGTTCATTTGTCAGCTTCTACATGAACTGATTGATCAAGCCGATGGAATAACTCAGATCCGGTCGAGTGATCGTTAGATAGATCCGGCTTTGGACAATTTGATGGAAGCACACTTCATCACATGTCGATCCCGAATTGTGTTGAAACTTCTAGTTGTGATCGAGGGGAGTCAAAATGGCTCGACATTCTATCATATCAAATTTGAACAGAATCATCAAGAAATAGAGACGTTGATGTTGGGAAATCGGTCCCTCCGGATGGGATTCAGTTATGAATGAAGAGGACCCGATGAGAACCGAAAGAGATCCGAAAACTGGATCAGATGGACCCGGTGAGAACCAGAAGAGAAGACATACTTGTAAATATGTTTTTGAGTAAGCCTATTGAGGCTATATTTGTAAATAGCCCTAAGTTCATATAAGTATAAATATGACTTAGGGCAATCACTCTGTGTGTTGGTAGTTGTTGTCATATTTTGTATGTGTATAACTGTTGTATAGAGAGAGTGAGAGAGAGAGATACAAATCGATACTCTGTTGTAACTACCGCTCGGCGAAGAAACAGAGCTCGAGGTCGTTGCCTCCGAGTCTCTGATTGTACCTTTCTCATATAGTGATAGTTTGGAGTCTGTGGGCTCCTGTGGTTTTTTACCCTATTAGGGTTTTCCACGTAAATATTCTGTGTACTCTCTACTTCCCATTTCTGTGTTTCATTCCTATTTCTGTGATTCAAGACTCGGTTGTGGCCAAGCAATATTCCGCGCTATTCTTCACAGTTGTGTCAATAGGATGCCATCAGATGTGTGGATCACTTCAATCCGGAGGAAGTAATGAATTGTCCCCAAATCCTTCATCTCAAAGGAAATCGACAACTAAGTTTGGACATGGATGACTTCGGATAGGTCGGCCCCTGTGATAACCAAGTCATCCACATACAATGGGATGCATATCGGACTTGTTTAACCTTTTCCGATAAACAAGGAGGTGTCGGAATGAGAGGTCTTAAACCCTATTTTCCACAAATACTGCGTAATCTTTGAGTCCCAAGCTCTTCGAGCCAGGTTGAGTCCATAACAAGACTTCTTCAGCTGACACACTACGAAATCATGGGGGTTGTGCCATGTACATTGTTTCCGCAAGGTCACCTTGGAGGAAAGCATTCTTCACATCCATCTGGTGAATATGTCACCCTTTTGCCGTTGTGATAGCCAAAGCCACATGAACCGTCATCATCTTTGTGACTTGCACAAAGGTCTCATCATAATCGATTCCATGAGTTTATGTGTAACCTTTACCCACGAATCTAGCTTTGAACCTTCTAACCGAACCGTCACCATTGTACTTGATATTGTAAATCCACCTGCATCCGATCAGTTTGGAATGTTTGGGTGGGTCAACCAAGTCCTAGGTGTCATTTATGGCTAACACTCGCATTTCTTTCTCCATGGCTTCGTGCCACTTGGCATCCTGTACGTCTTCTACAAAGCTTTCCAGCTCACGTATCGAAGCTACCTTCATCATGTACACATAGTTATGTGCCATGTACTCGTTATATCTGTAGCGGATTACATGGGTCTTGTGGCGTGACGATTGGTGAAGCTTCTCATACGCCGACTTAATGGCCCTTCTGGCCGGATTAGACCTCAAATCTGAGGGTCCTTTGTCACTGCCCAACAAATTGTCTGATTCACTTTGATTAGATGCTTCTTCATTGTTTCCATATTGGAGCATTTTCAACTTCCCTTTATCACAGCATGTTAACCTCGTCTTAGGAGGAACCACAACCCATTCCTCTTCACTCATCAGTTGGTTGTGTTTGCTCGACTCTTCTAGTGGCCCACTCAGCAAAAATGAGATTGGACATTCTTCTTGAAGTCTGAGGTCTGCCTCAACCGAGCCAGCTATATTGTCCTACTCATTAGAGTTTGGCTCTAAATGCACAAGAGTGGCATTGTCTAGGGTTGAAGGCCATGAGGCTTGTTAGTCACAGACTTACGCGTACCTCTCAGGTTTGAGGATTATAGAACTTATACCCCTTTTGTGCATGTGAGTAGTCAAGTAGTGTGCATTTTTCGGCTTTTGCATCGAGTTTCTTCCTTTTCTCTTTTGGCACATGCACATATGCAATGCTTCCAAAGACCCTTATGTGTGCCATATTCGGCTTGCGCTCGAAGTATAAATCATGTGGAGTCACTTGTGCTCCTCTAGCCGGTGTCTAATTTAGCAAATAAACTATGGTGCTAACCGCTTCGACCCAATAGCTTTTCGGCATATACTTTTCTTCAAGCATTGTTCGTGCAGCGTCAACTATCATACGGTCCTTTCTCTCGGCCACACCATTCTATTGTGGCATATACCTGCATGACAATTCTCTTTGAGTTCCCTCATTTTGTAGATACCCAAAGAACTGGCCGGAGAAGTACGCCTTTTCATTGCCTGATCGCAAGCACTTGATTTTTCTATCAATCTCCCACACAATTAAGCTCTTCAGCTTCAAGAAATAAGAGAATACCTCACCCTTCCTCTCTATCAGAAAGATCCATGTGTGCCTAGAGAAGTTGTCAATAAACAAGATGAAGTACTACTACCTCCTAAGCTTATGATGTGTATTGGTCCCTAGACATCCGAATGGATCAAATCAAGTTTGTTGCTGCTTCAATTGCGCTCATTGGAAAATGGAAGCCAATGTTGCTTTCCAAGCTGACATGCTTCACAAGTTTTGCTATTTTGGCCACTAAATTTCTACAAACCGAATACAACTTGCTTTGATAGCATGTATTGGAGTTTCGGGAAGTTGATGTGGCTGAACCGTTGTCGTGTGAATCTTCTCACATTATGTAAAAAATAATAATAATACAATAAGTACTTTATATTAGCTTAATGGCATGTTATAGAAGATGGATGTTTGAGAAGATAGGGAAAATAGAACTATTATTTATCCCACATAGATAGGGAACTTAAGGCCCTGGCTATATAAGCACCTTGAGACCCTCATTTTTATTTGTGCTAAGAGCACTTTGGCCACTTTGTCTTGATGGATGATGGTGGCCAAGTTCCCAAAAGTCGGAATCGAGCCGGCAAGCAAAATCGGAACCAGGTCGGCAAACAAAAATTGGAACTGGGCTGGCAAGCAAAACTGGAACTAGGACAGCAAGCAAAACCGGAACGGGGTTGGAAAGCAAAACCGGAAATTGGCCGGTAAGCAAAACCGGATCCGGCGGCAGAGTCGGCGAGGCAGCGGTAATTGGCGATCGGATGAGGTTGGACGCAAACAGAACGGATAAAAGGATCATGTGGCTAATTAAACAAAGGTAAAAGAGACTAAAGTAAAGGTCATGTGGACAGCCGCATGCAACTAAAAGAAAAAGCCATGCAACTAAAAATAGATGCAACTAAAAGAAGAAATTATGCAACTAAAAGTAGAGGCCATGCAACAAAAAGTAGACATGCATATGAGCAACGGGGAACTCCATATATATTCCGTTTTTTTTCCTATACTCATCCTCTCTCTCCATTATTTTCTTTTCCTTCTCAGCTCTCTTATCTTATCAAAGCCATATCTTACTCATAACCCTAAATTTCCATACGGAAGCTATTCAACTCATAAAACCATAATCTCTTATCAAAGCCAAAAACCCTAATTTTCTATAGATTTCATATCTTAATTTCCTCTTATCTATTACTCTAGTAATCTCCATTAACTAAATTTTTTGTAATCTCAATCTTGAGATTGATTGTAATTTTTCTTTCCCTTTATTAATGAAATTTGTGAATCTTTCTCATTTTCCATTAATTGTTTAATATAAGCATACGAATTTGATATCTTCCGGTTGGAGGCCCCGGGGTCTTGCCTCAAAGTTCATGTGTCCTCATTGTATTTTCGTGACATCTTTGGTGAACCCGACGTGAATCGAGGCGGCAAGAGGATATCTCATGGAGGCACGTGTCCTCGTCATATTTTCGCAACACTGCTTGTGCCACAAGTTGATATTTGATTCAACTTTCTGTCCCTTGGCATACATAATGAGGCCGACATCATTGGTGTCTAGTATGAACATTCATCCTTCCTTGCATCCTCGTTCAATTATGCAATCGCCATTTTCAATGAAGCATCCATCCGATTGAATCGCACTTGTATACCTTGGTTGACAATCTGTCCGACCGACACCACATTCTTGGTGATTGTCAGCACATGCAAGACGTTCTTCATACATCATCTCTGACCGACATGACTCAAAGGGACATCTCTAATGTGGTCGATTGTGTGGATGGTGTCGTCACCAATCTTCATGAACCCCGGTTGCTCAAGCTTCTTCAAAGTTGTGAACCATTCTTCATGGTTCGTCATGTGGTTAGAAGCTCCTGAGTCGACGAAGCACACCTCTCCCTATGTTGAGGTGCTTCCTTCCATTGAATTGGCATGATGTTGTATTCGGCCTCTGTCCATTATAGTCGTCATTGGGGCGAGCCTTGTCATTCCTACGCGGTTCTTTTTTACAATTAGCATTGATTGTAAGTCGAAGAATGAGTACCTGGCTTCTCTCTCATGCATATAACCATTCAGAATGATCCAAACCGTTGTGCTAGACCTCCTAGACATACCTACACCATTTCATCTTCATCCACTGGTACCTTGATGGAGCCTAATGAGTCGCAAATTTCCTTGATTTTTGGAGGCATAATCAGCCACCGACATGTCCTTCTGTCATATGCTATTGAACTCCTACCTTAGTTGTAGCTTCCTGTCCTTAGTGTCGGTGGCGAAAATATTCTTCAAATTTTCCTAAGCCGCTTTTGACATCTTTGCACCTCTGATTTAGCCCAGCATTTGGTTGTGCACACAAGATGCAAGGCAGTAAAGCACTCTCCTTGTTGCCTATTCCCAAGTTGGGAAGTCCTTGAGGACCTGGCTTCGCTTTCATGCATATAACCATTCAGAATGATCCAAACCGTTGCGCTATACCTCCTAGACATACCTACACCATTTCATCTTCATCCACTGGTACCTTGATGGAGCCTAATGAGTCGCAAATTTCCTTGATTTTGGAGGCATAATCAGCCACAAACATGTCCTTCTGTCGTATGTTATTGAACTCCTACCTTAGTTGTAGCTTCCTGTCCTTAGTGTCGGTGGCGAAAATCTTCTTCAAATTTTCCTAAGCCGCTTTTGACATCTTTGCATCTCTGATTTAGCCCAGCATTTGGTTGTGCACACAGGATGCAAGGCAGTAAAGCACTCTCCTTGTTGCCTATTCCCAAGTTGGGAAGTCCTTGCGTGTCGGCTCTAGTGCTACTTCATTCACTCCCTCAATATAACTCCAGTATCCATGCCCAAGCAAGTACAGGTGCAACTTATACTGCCAAGATGCGTAGTTGTTGCGTTGGAACTTCTCAGTCGGCAGTGTGCTTCCCATGCTCCTTGGGATGGATATGACAACAGTCATGTCATGATTCGAACTCTTGACCTACTGTATTTAATCGATATGTTTTAACCAATACATCCACTACATAATCACGTTACCTTACTAGATTATTGTAAATTGTCTATTCTACATGTAGGATTTTAGAAGCTTCCAGAAAGCTCCAGAATCTTGTGCATGAAAATGAGTCTTTGCATGGGGCTACATTTAGAGCCCATAAACATGTAAAAATACAGGGGTTCACCTTGGCCTTAGTCAAGGTGAACAACACCAGTTACGGAATCATAATTCAGTTCTTTTTCTCTTGACTACTTTCTCTCTCTCTTTCTTATTTTATTGTCTATGATCTCTCTCTCACTCTCTTAGTATATAGCCTCTCTACTTGTCCGTGACAGTTTGTTCAACTTCCATCTCCAAAGCCTCATCATGTCAGATTCTACCGAGAACATAAATCAACTATTGGCAGCCATGCATCAACATCAACTTGAAAATGAGAATCTTTGGGAATCTCTCCAAAAACTCCAAGCTAGGACTCCAATGGAATTGGAGAATGAAGAACCCAAGTGCCCTCCTACATCAAGGAATCTCTAATCTATAGACCTTGGCCCCTCGTCAATCCTCGCTCCAATTCCTCTTCACCCTAGTTCAACTATAGAACCCAATGTTAGTTTACCCGACAAGTTCGATGGCGCAAGGGCGCGATTCCGGAGGTTCATAAATTAGATCAAGCTTATTATCCGGCTACAACCCCAAAGATATGCAAATGAATTTTACCGAGTTGGCCTCATTGGGAATCTCCTCTTGGGAGCCACACAAAGCTGGTTTGCACCTTTGGTCGAAACATCATCGCCACTTCTTGACAATTTTTTTGCTTTCCTAGAACAGTTCGAGGCGACATTTGAGGATACGGATCGGCGTCGAACAAGCCTTACCAAACTCTATTCATTACATCAAGGTAAGAGTCCAATGTCTGTTTATGCATCTGAATTTAGACAATTGGCATGTGATGTTTAGTGGGACGACCAAGCCCTTTGCGACCATTTTCGTCGAGGCCTTCGAAGTGATGTTAAGAATCTACTATTAAACTTCCCGGAGCCAACTTCATTATCACAAGCCATCAAGCAAGCAGTCAATTGTGACAACCGCCTTTTTGAACTTCGACAAGAGGAACGGGCGACTTCCAAGTTGTCGCCCTTTCTCCACGTTAAACCTATGGTACAACCCCAAGTGACTACAAGATCTTCTCCAATGACATCGTTCAATGATCCTATGCTGATGGAAATTGATCGAGCTCGAGCCCCACTCACCACAACCGAACAACACCATCGACGAACCAATGGGCTATGTCTATACTGCGGCGCCTCTACCCATCTAATTCATTTTTGTCCACTCAAATGCAATCTGTGACAAGTCTATCTCAATGGGCAATGACTCAGAGTTGAGTACCCCAGCTTTGGTTTCTATGAAAGCCAATCTGGACTCGCTTACATCCAAATATGGTGACTTTGTTTATGTGTTCGAGAAGAAGAATGCAGATCACTTACCGAAGCATCTACCATATGATTGTCCGATCAATCTACAGGAGGGCACATCTCCACCCTTTGGCCCCATCTATGGTCTCTCTTAACCAAAACTAGAGGCTCTTCGCACATATCTCGATGAAAATTTGGAGAAGGGCTTCATCCAACCATCTAAGTCACCAGCTGTCCCCACCTTGTTTGTGAAGAAAAAGGATGGATCGTTGCGTCTATGTGTGCATTACCATAGCCTCAATAAAATCACGGTATGTAATCGATATCCTTTACCTCTCATCCCAGAGCTCCTCGATCACCTTCGTTGTGCACAGGTCTTCTCCAAGATTGACTTATAGGGAGCATACAACTTGGTTCGGATTAAACCTGGTGATGAATGGAAGACGACATTTCATACGCGATACGGACACTTCGAGTACAAGGTAATGCCTTTTGGACTCACCAATGCTCCAGCTGTTTTTCAACATATGATGAACAACATATTTCAAGAATATCTCGATCACTTTGTCGTTATCTACCTTGATGACATTCTTGTCTTCTCGTCGAGCATTGAAGAGCATACTCACCACGTTAGATTGATTCTCTCGAAACTCAGGGAGCATGGCCTCTATGCCAAGAGAGAAAAATATGAGTTTGATTGCAATTCCATAGAATTTCTTGGTTATGTTATCTCCCCCCAGGGCATCACCATGGATCCAAGGAAAATCAAGACAATTCAAGAATGGGCCACTCCAAAACGAGTAAAGGGCGTCCAGTCGTTACTTGGTTTCGCAAATTTCTATCGGCATTTATCAAGGGGTTCTCCGTCATAGTCCAACCCTTGATTGAGCTTACTCGTAAAGGGATGTCGTTTCAATGGACTCCATCTACTCAACACGCCTTCGATCTACTCAAGGAAGTTTTTACCTGGGCTCCAATTCTCCTTCACGTCGACCCTACTAAGCCTTTTCAAGTTGAAACAGATGCCTCTGACTTTGCCATTGGTGCCATCTTATCCCAACCCGATGATGATGGCATCCTACATCCGGTGGCGTACTACTCCCGAAAATTCATAGCTCCAGAAATCAACTATCCCATCTATGACAAGGAGCTCACAGTTATAGTGGCAGCTTTCATGGAGTGGAGACCTTACTTGGCTGGGGTGCAACATCGAGTTCAGGTATTAACAGATCATAAAAATTTATTGTATTTCTCAACAACCTATACTTTGAATCGGCGGCAGGCCCATTAGTCAACTTTCTTAGTTGACTATGACTTTGAAATTGTCTTTCGGCCGGGGGCACAAAACATGAAGGTTGATGCTCTTTCACAACGGTCGGATTTTGAGTTGAGCCTAAGGGATGATGCCTATGCTCAACAATCTCAATGTTTGCTTAAACCAGATCAATTCCAGCTCTTCGCTACATGCATGCTCCATGACGACTCTTTGCTTGAGGAGATAGCCAAAGCACTTCCCACTCACAAATCCACCAACACAATTCAGGAAGGTCTTATTGATCCGTCTAAATCCAAGACCAAGGAAGACCTTGACCGTTTCATATTCGAGGAGGGATTGCTTTACCGAGACCAACTCTTATATGTTCCAGAGGGATGATGTCGAACTCAAGTTCTCCAAAAGTGTCATGATTACCCCTTGGCTGGTCATTTTGGTGTTACAAAGTCACTCGAATTAATCTCACGAGGATATGTGGCCTCAACCATGAAGTTCGTCAAGGAATTCATCAAGATATGTGATACTTGTGCTAGATCCAAAGTCGTCCACCATAGACCATATGGGTTGCTCCAACCACTTCCCATTCCCAACCGGCCTTGGGCATCAATTTCCATGGATTTCATACTGATTTGCCTCTTGGCCACGGATATGACACAGTGCTCCTCATGGTAGATCGGTTTACAAAGATGGCTCATTTTGCACCTTGTGCAAAGACTATTTCAACAGAAGCAACAACTGATCTATTTTTAAAGAATGTGGTGCGGCTTCATGGGGTCCCAGATGATGTCACCTTAGATTGCGGACCCCAATTTGTCTCTCGTTTTGACAGGAACTACACGCTCCCGATGAACGAAGCTCGGCCACAACCGAGCTTAGAATCAAACACAGAAAACAGGAAATCAAGTCGCGACACAAAGGAGAGAAGAGAATACAGGATGTTTACGTGGAAAACCCAAACTCGGGAAAAAACCACGGCAGCCCACAGACCGCGAACTATCACTATGTCAGAATGTACAATAAGAAAGCACCGAGGCCACAACCTCGAGCTTGCTATCTTCGCCACAGGCGGCAGTTACAATTAGAGGCAACGACCTCTTCCTCTCTCTCACTCTCTCTGTACACAGTTGCGCGCTCTAATCTTACACCAACAAAAAACACGAATGACAACAACACTTTCGCATTGTATATACAAAAAAATTTGCCCTAAGTCATATTTATACAAATATGACTTTTCGGCTATTTACAAATATAGCCACGATGGACTCTCAGAAACATATTTACGAATATGTCTCTTCATCCGGTGAGCACTCCTCACCGGGCCTGCATCATCCGGCGCTTGCCGGGTACTCGTCATCCGGTTCTCACCAAGTCTTCCGTTTCCAGGTACTCCTCATCCAGTTCTCAACGGGTCTGCAACATTCGGCTCTCCGTAGCCGGGTACTCGTCATACTGTTCTCACCGGGTCTTCCATAGCTAGGTATTCCTCATCCGGTTTCGGCCTCGGCCTATCGGGCTCGGCCGAGTTTGCTCATCAGTATTGTTCTTCTAACTTCCCATCCGGAGGAACCTGTTTCCTAGCAAACTCCCCCTTCACTCCGGCATGGGATGTCTTACTAGTCCGATCCGCTTCCGGCATGCATCCAGCTTGTCGGGTATCAGTACTTTGGTCAGCATATCTGACCCGTTCTCGGCCGTGTGGATCTTCGTTAGCGCGAACTCCTGGACATCTACTCTATCCCGGATCCAGTGATACCTTCGTTGGATATGCTTCATCCGGGAATGGTAGGCCACATTCTTAGCAAGGTGGATGGCACTTTGATTGTCGCAATAGAGCCGGTATTCATCTTGTTGGATACCGAGCTCTCCGATAAGTCCTTCATCCATAATATTTCCTTGCCGGCTTCCACAGCCGCCATGTACTCCGCCTCCGTGGTTGACAATGCAACCGTCTTCTGCAGCCTCGACTGCCACGAAACAGGTCCCCCTACATATGTCATTACATACCCGAATGTAGACCGGCTGGTATCCACATCAGCCAACATGTCGGAATCGGTAAAACCGTCAAGTTGAGGTTTTCCAGAGCTGAATTGGAGACACGTTTTTGAAGTGCCCTTCAAGTACCGGAGTATCCATTTGACCGCATTCCAGTGCTCCTTGCCGGGATTGCTCATAAACCGGCTCACCACTCCGATTGCGTATCCTATATCCGGTCGGGTACACACCATTGCGTACATTAGGCTCCCAACGACAGACGCATATGGGACCTTCATCATCTCGGCCTTCTCTGCTTTCGTCTTCGGGCTTTGCTTACCAGATAACATGCAGTTTGCTGGAAGTGTCGATCCGACCGGTTTTGCATCTGACATGTTGAACCGCTGAAGCACCTTTGTCATGTACTTCTCCTGTGATAGCCACAATTGCTTCATTGACCGGTTTCGAATGATATGCATCCCCAGCATCTGTCTTGCCGGACCCAAGTCTTTCATTGAGAAGGTTCGGTTGAGAGCCTTCTTCAGCATCCGTATTTGGGCTTGGTCCCGTCCGACGATCAACATGTCGTCCACGTACAGAAGGAGTATCAGGAAGTCGCCTCCTTCAAACTTCTTCACAAACACGCAGTGATCGGCTTGCGTCTTGTGGTACCCTTGATCGGTCATGAAGGAGTCGAACTTCCGGTACCATTGTCGGGGAGCCTGCTTCAGTCCGTACAGGCTCTTCTTCAACCGGCATACCAGGTGCTCCTTCCATTTCTCCACGAATCCTTCCGGTTGCTGCATGTAGATCTCCTCTTTGAGGTCACCATGAAGGAATGTCATCTTCACGTCTAGCTGCTCTACCTCGAGGTCCATGCTTGCCACTATACTCAGCACCGTCCGGATGGAGGTCATCTTTACTACCAGGGCAAATATCTCGTCGAAGTCCACGCCCTTCTTCTGTTGGAACCCCTTCACCACAATCCTAGCTTTGTATCTCGGGGGGTTAGCGGCATCTCCCGGTTTCAACTTGTACACCCACTTGTTTCGGAGTGCCCGCTTTCCTTTCGGCAACTCCACCAATTCGTACATATGGTTCTCATGTAGGGAATCCATCTCATCCTGCATGGCACTTAACCATTTGCGGCTGTGGGTGTCATCCTTCGCTTCTTCGAAGCTTTCTGGCTCCCCCTCGTCGGTTAGCAGCACATGCTCTGCATCCGGAAATCTCCGGGGGGCTCTTCTATCTCTGAGAGGATATCTCCGTCTTTGGGCTTCGGTAGCCAACTCCTCCATTTGCTCTTCATCCGAATCCGATTCGAGGTCTTGGCCGGTTCCGGTTTCAGCTTCCTCTACTTCTTCTTCTGCCAGTTCGGTATCCTCACCATAACCGGCTGGTTCCTCGAGTGCTAACCGGTCTCTTGCCGGTTGGGTCTGCTCCTCGCAGAATCGATCCTTACCGGTCGACTCGGAGTTCATTATTGTCTTCTCCGACTCCCAGTCGGCGAGCGTCTTATCCTCCATGAAGATAATATCTCGACTCCGGAATACCTTCTTGTCGACCAGGTCCCACACTCGGTAGCCGAACTCATCGTCGTCGTAACCGAGGAATATGCATGGCCGGGTCTGTGGATCTAGTTTTCCTCTCCGGTCCTTAGCTACATGCACATACGCAAGACACCCGAATACCTTCAAATGTCGGTAGGACACTTCCTTACCGGTCCAGACTCTCTGTGGCGTGTCTCCGTCCAAGGGTACTGAGGGTGATCTGTTTATCACATATGTCGCCATCGACAGTGCCTCAACCCAAAACTTCTTGGGTAGTTTTGCATGCGCCAGCATACTCCGGACCCTCTCCATTATGGTCCGGTTCATCCTCTCGGCCAGCCCGTTTAGTTCCGGCGTCTTCGGCACGGTAAATTCGAGCCGGATTCCCTTCGAGTGATAGTACTCCTCAAACTGCCCCCGGTATTCACCTCCGTTATCTGCTCGAACCGCCTTCAGCTTCCGGCTGGTTTCTCTTTCCACTCTCGCGTGGAGCTCTTTGAAGACGGATAAGACCTGATCCTTCGTCTTCAACGGTGTGGCCCACAGCTTCCAGCTGTGGTCATCTATGAACGTCACGAAGTACTGCGATCCTGCATGTGACTTCGTGTCCACTTGACACACATCCGTATGCACCAACTCCAGTGGCACATTATGTCTCATCGGTGGCCTTGGTCGGAAGGAGGTCCAGTTTTGCTTACCAGCCAGACAGTCATTGCACTTCTCCAAGTGCACGTTCTTCACTGGAATGAGGTTGTCTTCTGCAAGCCTCTTCATCCCCTTCTCGCTCATGTGACACAACCTCTTGTGCCATAGCTCACCGACAGTGTCGGATGCCACGTTCACTTCTTCCGGGCATAACTGGGCATTCATCAGGTACAACGTGTTGACCTTCCGAGCCCGAGCCACAATCAGGCTCCCTTTGCTGAACTTCATAACACCGTTCCAGATGCTACCCGTGTAGCCTTCATCATCCAGCCGATCAGCTGATATCAGGTTCAGACGAACCTCCGGAACGTGTCGGACATCCTTCAGCAGCAACTTGCATCCGGTTGGTGTTGTCATCCACACGTCTCCTATGCCGACAATTCGACATGTACCTTCATTCCCCATCCGGACACAGCCATGGTCACCAACTGAGTAGGATGAGAAGCAATTTCGGTTCGGGGTAAGGTGGAACGACGCTCGAGAGTCGACCACCCAGGTCATCTCGTCGTCGGCAAGGTTTATCTCACTCTCCTCGGTGATGAGCATCAACTCTTCTTCACTTGTCGCGATTGTCGTCGTTCCCTTCCGGTCCGGCCCCCTCCGGTCTTTACCGTTCCGGTCCGGTGTCTGCTTCGAATCGGTACCGTCGATTTCCTTGTCTTTCCAGAAATGCTGACAGTTCTTCTGGAAGTGTCCCGGCTTGCTGCAATAGAAGCAAGTAGGCCTCCCCCTTGACTTTGACCTTGTCCCGGACTTCTCCCGGTTCTGGGGACTACCGTTCCTTTGTCTTCCTCATTCCGATTCGGTAAGGAGCGCTTTGGAGTCGGAGCTCGTATCCTTATCTTTCCGACGCGCCTCCTCATCTAGCAAGATCGACTTCACTCTTGCTAGGGATAACCGTTTCCCTTCCGGCCCGGCGTTGCCCAAAGTGACGACCAACGTCTCCCAGCTATCCGGGAGGGAACCGAGTAGGAGTGGCGCTAGTACCTCATCGACGAGAGGTACTTCCAATGATGTTGCTTGGTGGATCAGCCCCTGGAAGGCAATCATGTGCTCTGCCATGCTGGAGCCATCTTGGTCACCAGAGTCTTACTAGCTTCCGGAATACCGAAACCTGATTAACAACATTTTTGTTTTGAAACATAATGCCGATCTTCTCCCAGAGCTCATGAGCCTTGCTCTCTTCATTGAAGTTGTTGTATAGGCTCATGTCGATGAAGCACCGTATGTAAGCCGTTGTCTTCATGTGCATCACCTCCCATATCGTGGCGTCGATTTTGTCCAATCTCTTGTCCCCAAACTGAACCGGCAACCAAAGATCTTTAACCACGAGCATGTCCCTCATCTTCAACTTCCACATCTTCAACTATCACTATGTTAGAATGTACAATAAGAAAGCACCGAGGCCACAACCTCGAGCTTGCTATCTTCGCCACAGGCGGCGGTTACAATCAGACGCAACGACCTCTTCCTCTCTCTCACTCTCTCTGTACACAGTTGCGCGCTCTAATCTTGCACCATCAAAAAACACGAATGACAACAACACTTTCGCACTGTATATACAAAAAAAAATTCCCTAAGTCATATTTATACAAATATGACTTTTTGGCTATTTACAAATATAGCCACGATGGACTCTCAGAAACATATTTACGAATATGTCTCTTCATCCGGTAAGCACTCCTCACCGGGACTGCATCATCCGGCGCTTGTCGGGTACTCGTCATCTGGCTCTCACCGGGTCTTCCGTTTCCGGGTACTCCTCATCCGGTTCTCACCGGGTCTGCAACATCCGGCTCTCCGTAGCCGGGTACTCGTCATCCGGTTCTCACCGGGTCTTCCGTAGCTGGGTATTCCTCATCCGGTTTCGGCCTCGGCCTATCGGGCTCGGCCGAGTTTGCTCATCAGTACTGTTCTTCTGACTTCCCATCCGGAGGGACCTGTTTCCTCATGGTGACCCCTTGGCTGGTCATTTTGGCGTTACAAAGTTACTCGAATTAATCTCACGAGGATATGTGGCCTCAACCATGAAGTTCGTCAAGGAATTCATCAAGATATGTGATACTTGTGCTAGATCCAAAGTCATCCACCATAGGCCATATGGGTTGCTCCAACCACTTCCCATTCCCAACCGGCCTTGGGCATCAATTTCCATGGATTTCATACTGATTTGCCTCTTGTCCACAGATATGACACAGTGATCCTCATGGTAGATCGGTTTACAAAGATGGCTCATTTTGCACCTTGTGCAAAGACTATTTCAACAGAAGCAACAACCGATCTATTATTAAAGAATGTGGTGCGGCTTCATGGGGTCCCAAATGATGTCACCTCAGATCGCGGACCCCAATTTGTCTCTCGTTTTTTGCGGCAGCTCCTTCAAACATTGGGCACAACAGTGAATTTGTCTTCGTCCTATCATCCTCAAACCGATGACCAAACGGAGCGGATGAACCAAATTCTTGAGCAATACCTTCGATGCTCGCTTAACTACCAGCAAAATGATTGGGTTGACCTCCTACCCTTTGCAGAGTTCACATATAATAATACGCTACATGGTTCAACTGGGGTCACCCCATTTTTCGCCAACTATGGTTTCCATCCTCGTTTTAGTATATCCATCCCTGGCAACTCTGTCAACCCGTCAGTGGAAGGACGTGCTCGTATTTTAACCGACATTCATCAAGACCTCTCCCTCCAACTCATCCTTGCAAGGGACCGGTATAAAGCGCAAGCTGATTGACATCGTTCCGCTATACCTGCCTTTGTAGTTGCTGATTCTTGAGCGTCAAGCTCAACCGGATCCGGATCGGCATTCAGAAGGATGAGCCGGATCGGTGAGCAAGTGAGCCGGTGAGTTGGGGAGCCGGTTAGCCGGATCCATCAGTAACCGGAAGCCTAGTAGCAGCCTAGACTACTAGGAAGTTAATGTCTCATAGTTAGTGTCAGACGCTCGAGTGAGCATTGAAATACACCGTACTTCTGTCGATCCTCTTAGGACTTGTATAAATAGTGTTGTTGAGCACGTTTTATGTACTTAGAGCTATTATTGCTTTGTAATAGGATTTTAAAGTTTTGCTCTCTTTTTGTCTCTGTCTCTCCCGCGCACACTCTGTGTGTTAATCTCTCTCTCTATTGCTATCCGGCAAGGCCGATTTGTCTAACGCTTCCGCACATAATCTTTTCATGGTATCAGAGCGCGAGGGTTGAGAACCTCTACATCCGACATCAGCATCTGAAGACAAACCCTAAGACCCGGTAAGAACAAGAAGAGAAGTAATGGACATAGGAATTGGCTAGCTCATTCCCGATGGAGAAGCTCAACAGATCCAACTACGCATCATGGTCACACAAAATGCACCAGTACCTGCTTGGGCATGGTTACTGGAGCTATGTCGACCGAGCTAACGACACAGCACCTGATGCGGCACACAAGGACTTCCCAGTGTGGGAACAAGCGGCAAGTAGAGTGATGTATTGCTTTGCGTCAAGTGTCGAAGACCAGCTGCTGAGCCATGTCCGAGATGCCAAGACACCAAAAGAAGCTTGGGGAAACCTGAAGAAGCTTTTCGCGGCAAGCACTATGGCCCGGAAGCTGCAACTCCGACAAGAGTTGAGCAATGTCCAACAGAAGGACATGTCAGTAGCCGATTACACGGCCCAAATCAAAGAAATTTGTGACCCACTTGCCTCTATCAACGTCATGGTAGAGGAAGATGAGATGGTGCAGACATGTCTTGGGGGCCTAACGTCTAAGTTCAAAATGTTCTGAACGGCGGTATGTACAAGGGAGAATACGCCGTGAATTTTCGACTTACAGTCGATGCTCCTTGTAGAGGAGAACCGTGCCGGTGCGTCAACAAGTGCACCCATCGACAGTCAGATGCTCTACACGGAGGCGGATCGACCCCGTGGGCGTAGTGGACGAGGCGGGTTGGCTCGCAATGGTAGCGGCCGGCAAGAGCATGAATGAAGGCACAGATAAAGTGCCGACAGCAACTCTGGACCCTCCACAAGGAGGGGGAGTCAAGGCGGTGCCGGAGGCCAGCAAGCAAAGGCCGACACGGAATGCTGGTACTGTGATAAAAAGGGCCACAGAGAAAGTGAGTGTTGGAAGAAGTGCGCCGATTCGGATAGATCCGGATACGGCAAGGCCGGCAGAGAGAACCGGCAATACTCGCACTATGCAAAAGGATTGGGAGGATCCAAAACCGAAAAAACTGGTAAAGGGCCAACCTTGGTGATGAAACACGAGGCTAACTCGATGAAGAAGACCACGTCCAAACTAGAGGAAGTGTGGTACGTTGATTCCAGAGCGTCGAATCACATGACGAGCCACAGAGAGTGGTTCTCCTTCTTGGAGAAACCAGAACAACTGGGAGTCGTCAAAACTGGAGACGACACTCCACATCCAATCGTGCATGTCGGAGAAGTTCCTTTGAGCCACGTTGGACAGAGGGGGAAGCTGATGAACGTATTACATGTTCCGACCATCACGAAGAACCTGGTGTCGGTTGGATAGATTGTCGACCAGGGGATGCATGTGCGGTTTACGCACCTCGGGTGCTTCATCGAGGAAGAGGGCCAAATCGTTGCGCAAGGGCGTAGGGACGGGAGGATGTTTATCCTCAACACCAATGACGTCGGCACCGCTTTGTTCACCAAAGGATAGAAGATTGAATCAGATATCGATCTCTAGCACAAGCGGATTGGCCACGTCAATTACAGGAGGCTTCAAGACTTGCAAACGAAACACGTTGTTTTCGGTTTGCCGAAGTTTAGTGGCCGGAAGGCCCAAGTATGTGAAGCCTGCCAACTCGGGAAGCAACACTGGCTTCCCTTCCCCACCGAACGAAACTAGAGCCATAACAAGCTCGATCTAATCCATTCGGATGTATGGGGACCGGCACAAAACTTGAGTCTTGGGGGGAGTCGATATTTCCTCACCTTCATCGACGACTACAGCTGGCACACATGGATCTACCTCATTGAGTGGAAAAGCGAAGTCTTCGAGTGTTTCTGGAACCTGCAAAGGCTAGTTGAATGGGAAATGGAAAGGAAGATCAAGTGCCTGCGGTTGGATGGAGGAAAAGAATATTTTTCTGGCCAATTCAACAGTTATCTGCAGTAGAACGGAATTCAAAGAGATATCAGCTGCAGGTACACACCGGAGCAAAACGGTGTGGCCAAAAGGAAGAACCGTTCGATTGTCCACACGTCAAGGGCAATGTTGGAGGAGAAGAGCATGCCCCATTTCTACTGGGCTAAGGTGGTCTAGATGACCGTCTACATCCAAAACCGGATCGATGACAAGGTGTCAACACATGAGCTATATTTCGGGCGCAAGCCGAATTTGAGAAACCTTCGGATATTCGGTAGCATTGCATATGTGCATGTGCCGGATGAGAAGCGGAGGAAGTTGGATGCAAAGTCAGAGAAATGCATCTTGGTCGGTTACTCGCATGAGCAAAAGGGGTACAAGTGTTATAACCACCGGACGAAGTAGGTCCGAGTAAGCCAAGATGTCGAGTTCGATGAATCGGCATCATGGTACTCCTTACCGGCTCCGACTTCCGACCCCGACCCGATACCAAAGGATGAGGCTAGTGAGCCTGAACCGATCCAATTAGAAGATGAAGGGTTGGAGACTCTAGATGAGAGTTTAGAATTGTTTCGGTTGAGTGGACTGAATGAGCGGCTGAGTCTGGGATGACTACTCAAATGAGGAACCGACGAATAGTGGAGACTCTGTCGTGCTCTCCCCACGCAAGGAACCGAGGAGACGGTTCACGCGCAAAGAGAAAGGGAAGAAGAAGATGCAGGAATACGAAACCAGCAACGTTGAGTCGGATCGGAGCGAATCCGACTCCGGAAAGGATGAAGGTGGATCTTCGAGAACGAAGTCCGAACCGGCTAAGAAGGGCCCCAAACCGGGTAACGATAAGATATGTCGGTCTTCTCGCCAGAAGAACCCCGTGAAGCGGTACGGGTACAATGAGTACATGGCGCATCACTATGCATACATGACCAAGGTGGCGGAAGTGTGTGAGCCGGAGAGCTACGCAGAAGCGGCAAAGGACGCAAATTGGCGTGCCACTATTAAGGAAGAAATGCGGGCACTCGATGCCAACGACACATGGGACCTAGTTGACCCTCCCCGACACTGTAAACTGATCGGATGTAAATGGGTGTACAAGGTAAAGTACAATGCCGACGGTTCGGTTAACCAGTACAAGGCCCGGTTAGTGGCGAAGGGATACACGCAGACCCACGGAATCGACTACGACGAGACCTTCACTCCGGTAGCAAAGATGACGATGGTTCGTGTGGTGTTGGCGGTTGTTGTGGCAAGGGGGTGGCATCTTCACCAGATGGACGTGAAGAATGCATTTCTTCAAGGAGATCTTGAAGAAGAGGTCTTTATAACCCAACCCCCCAGTTTCCAGTCGGAGATGAACAAGTCGGCGGTATGCCGGCTAAATAAGTCACTTTATGGCCTGAAGTAAGCCCCCCGAGCTTGGAATACGAAGATCACGCACCGGTTGCGTAAGATGGGGTTTGCGGCCTCCAAGTCTGACTCTTCGTTGTTCATCCGGCAAGGTCAAGACGGTCTGATTTGCATCTTACTGTATGTTGATGATCTAGTCATCACAGGACCTGGACTCGATGAAATTGGCCGAGTCAAGTCCCAATTGTCGGATGCATTTGAGATGAAGGACCTGGGGGACCTTCACTATTTCCTTGGGATCGAGGTGATCTGAACCCCCGACGGCATATTTCTCTCACAGAGACACTATGTGTTGAATATGTTGTACAAGTTCGGCATGACGGAATGCCAACCTATCTCTACACCCTTGGACCGGAACCAGAAGCTCCGTCCCGACTCCGGACCAGCCTGTGATGAGAAACGGTTCCAACAAATTGTCGGAAGCCTTATATGTTTGATAATCACCCGACCCGACATCAGTTATCCGGTCAACGTGATCAACCAATATATGCAGAAGCTGACCGTGGCGCACCTTCTATGCACGCATCGAATTTTGCGATATGTGAGCAGCACAAAGGAACGAGGACTTTTATACCGGCATGGTATAACCGAAGAACTAGTCGGCTACAACAATGCTGATTGAGTCGGCTATGCATCAGATTGTCGATCCACCTCCGGCTATATGTTTTCCCTTGGTAGCGCGGTTGTTGCGTGGAGCAGCAAAAAGCAGCCAACGGTGGCCCTTTTGAGCACTGAGGCTGAATACCGGGGCGCTACCGTTGCCACCTGTGAAGCCATTTGGCTCCGGTGATTGCTACAAGACCTGCAGATCGAGGTGCCGACCCCGATCCTACTCTACTACGACAACATAAGCAGCATGCAGCTCGCCAAGAACCCCATATTCCATGCTTGCACAAAGCACATAGAAGTGCACTACCACTTCGTGCGTGAGCGTGTCCTGAGCGGTGAAGTCGAACTTCGGTATGTTCATACAGATTGGCAAGTTGCCAACATCTTCACCAAACCGCTCGGATCGGACAAGTTGCAGCACTTCACCGAAATGCTTGGTGTTCAGCATCTCGACGTGCCACACTTGAGGGGGAGAACTGGCAAAGACACCAGAACGGGCAAAGGCAAAGAGACTGTCGATTGCGCCGGTAAGGGAAGAACCGACAAGGGGAGAGACAAGATGAAGAAAGGAGTCGAGTCGACAAAGGAAGTTGACACATCCAAACAAGTCGGAACTAGCGGCAATGGCTGTAGAGTCAAGAAGGACAGAGCCGCCAAGACCCGGACATGGTCCAATGTGGTGAAGGGCCTGGAACCCGAAAACGAATCGGGAGCGACCGATTCAGACAAGAGCTGGAACGAATCGGAGACAGTCGATTCAGTTCAATAGACGGATTCAGAAGAACCGGATCAATTCAAGGCCAAGAGGACGAGAAGGCAGCGAAAGTCGACGCCAACACGAAGGAATCAGCGAATCGGCAAGAGCTGAAGTCACAGCAGCGAGGGAGCTGAATTGGGCTTGTTGAGCAGACAAGCCGACCGAGGAGGTCGAGGTGCGCAGAATCAAAAGGGTCGCGGCAAACGGGACCGGACCGGACGAGGAGCACGACCGAGGTGGAGTGACGCCCGAAGGAGCCGAGTGGAAGGACCGACAGCCATGGAGACTAACACTACGATCCGACCTCAAGTTGAGCATGAGGGGGAGTGTTGAGCGGCAAGCTCAACTGGATCCGGATCGGCTGAATAAGCCTGAGCTGGTGAGCAAGTGAGCCGGTTAGCTGGGGAGCCGGTTAGCCGAATCCATCAATAACCAAAAGCCTAGTAGCAGCCTAGACTACTAGGAAGTTATTGTCTCATTGTTAGTGTCAGACGCTCGAGTGAGCATTGAAATACACCGTACTTCTATCAGCCCTCTTAGGACTTGTATAAATAGTGTTGTTGAGCACGTTTTATGTACATAGAACTATTATTGCTTTGTAATAGGATTTTAATGTTCTGCTCTCTTTCTGCCTCTCTCTCTCCCGCACACACTCTGTGTGTTAATCTCTCTCTCTGTTGCTATCCGGCAAGGCCGATTTGTCTGATGCTTCCGCACATAATCTTTACATTGATCAAGTTTGGTTCTTACGTCACCATTTCGATACTACTCGACCTTGCAGAAATTTGGATTACAAGAAGTTGGGGCCTTTCCACATCATTGAGTGTGTCAATCCCGCTACTTTCCGGCTGGAACTTCCTCCACATTTCCGGATTCATAATGTCTTCCATGCCTCTCTTCTCAAACCTTATCATCCATCCACTATTCCTGGAAGACACTCTCCACCTCCACCTCCAATTGAGCTTTCCACATGTGAGGAGTATGAGGTGGACAAGATTCTGGACTCTTGTTGGCATCGACGAAAACTTCAATACTTAGTCCTATGGAAAGGGTATCCCATTTCAGAGGCAACTTGGGAACCAGCCCAACACTTGGAGAATGCACCGGATGTTGTTCATGCATTTCATCACCAATATCCACAAAAACCGGGGAGACGTCTTCGCCTAGGCGGCCTTAACAGGGGGAAAATGTCAATGGACATGACAACAATCATGTCATGATTCGAACTCTTGACCTATTGTATTTAATCGATATGTTTTAACCAATACATCCAATACATAATTATGTACCTTACTAGATTATTGTAGGTTATCTATTCTACATGTAGGATTTTAGAAGCTTCCAGAAAGCTCCAGAAGCTAGAACATTCTAGAAGCTTGTGCATGAAAATGAGTCTTTGCATGGGGCTACATTTAGAGCCCATAAACATGTATAAATACAGGGGTTCACCTTGGTTTTAGTCTCACTCTCCTAGTATTGAGCCTCGTCTACTTGTCCGTGACACTCCTCTCCATCTTCTTCTTCTTCTTCATTTACTTGTTTTTGTGTACAAGAAAGTCGGTTGTAGAGGATCAGACTCAACCCTCGCGCTCTGATACTATAAAAACAATGTGGAAGTCTGGATACATAGTTGGCCTAGCCGAACACAACATGAGCAAATAAGATAAAAACAACAAATGTAGAGATGGTGGCACAAAGAGTGAGAGAGAGGGAATAGAAAACCAAAGAACAAAATTGTATCACTAAAAACAATCAATTAATTACAATGGTGCTCAATGAGCCTTTATATACCTAACCCTAGAATGCCCTAATAAGATAGTGGGCTTTCATATGTACAAGGTGTTGAGCTTGCTATCTCAACAATAATCTCTATTGTCCCTTTTATATGCTTTTAGAGCTCCTCACATGCAAAAAAAATAGTAAGTATTGTATTGGCATGCACCTCACTTTATTTGCTTTTACATTGACCTTTACTTACTTAGGGCACCTAATGTGAGCAAAATGTTCATTATTGCGTCCACATGTTTCATGTCTTTCTTGTCATACCTTAGCTTCAACCCTTCTTATAGCTTGATTTTGACGCATTTTCTCTCGTGAACTTCCTGCATCACGACACTAAAATGGATGCTTGAGCAAGGTTTGAAATGCATTCCAAGAGTTCTATCATAGATCGATATGTGGGATGTCAAGTAGGAATTGATTTGCATCGTGAATTATAGATTGTATCTTTGTTGAATAAAATCAGGAGGAAATTTGTGTGTTGGAGTACTACTAATTTATCTTTTGGAGGAAGGATTATTTTGGTTAACCACATTCTATTGTCTACTATGTAGCATGCAAGTTCGTCTTGGATTTCAACAAAATCATGTCTAACTACAGTACAATAGTTTGTTAGGAATTTCATATGGTTTGGAAAAGATAATGTAAGAGTTAGGGGTAAGATGGCGTGGTCAAAGGTTACACTACCTAAACATAAGGGTGGTCTTGGCTTTATTGATCCTATTGAACCAAGGCCTTGTTGGTCAAATTTATGGCTAGAGCATAGTTACTTGGGTAGGAAGTGATGAAACTCATTCTCAAATATAGATTGCAACCTTGTGGTCATGTGCATGGTGGCCCTTGGGCCTTACAATTTTGTTGGTTTATAGAGTATTTTGCTTGGTTTAGAGGTGGTCATAAATGGGAATCCAAAAATTTTGCAATAGTTTTTAAAGCTTGGATTGATGTTAGGAGTGGTTTTTTTATTTCGGTTCCTATGTGTATGTATTAAGTTGGTGCACAAATAGTGTGTCCCGATTAAGACCAAGAAGTTGGGGCAAAACATATAAATGAAACAGAGATGTTCCAAATGACTTCGAGAGAACCAATAGAACCAATTGATGATGAAGCGGGGGACCTTGTAGACTTAGAAGACATATCAAAGTCTGAACATAATCATGATTCTGCTGAGGATACTGAAGAAGCCAACAAGGGTAATCTTGAACAAATAGCATATCCTAAAAAGCCTCTGTTACCGGACTTACTGTTAGATTATAAATGCATATAACTTTTGAACATTGACTAATTTTAAAAGTCTCCTTTAATATATAATTCAAGTTTATGTATAAAGCAGTGTCCGACTAATGGATTTAAATTTTGAGTTTAATTAGTATGTGTACATGTTGGGTTTGGTCCCCATTCTTGTTTGCCAGGGTATTGGTGAATCTGAATTTATAGTTTGACAATTGTTATTATTTGGCAAGTTATTTTCCAACTAATGAACTTAAAGTTTGAGTTTAATTTGCATGTGTACATGTTTCCGTTGCTCTCCCTCCATTCTTGTTTGGGGTAAACTTGAATATAAATTTATACTTTGACATATGTTATAATGGGCAAGTTATTGTGTATGGGTTCTTTGCACATTGAAAGTGTCACGTGTCATGTGTCATTGATTGGAATAATTTTCTCGATATAATTGTATCTTGTAGTTGCAACCCTCACAATTTCCTTTAAGATGTCTTATATATAAATATATGGACAAAATTAACAGAAAGCACTTATTTAGTGGGGTGTGATTTTCATATTATGTAAAATGAAGTCACAAAATTAGCACAAGTCAATTATTTAGTACGATATGATTTTCATATAAAGTAAAATGGTTGGTAGTACAATTATACTTGCATGGACTTCTAGACCTTATATAAGAATTGGATAATAATTTGGTAGGGAGAATATGAGACTATTGCTTTTGCGATCGTGATAATGTTTAGTTCTAAAATTTTCTAAGTTTTGATGAACCATGTACACATGCATTGTACCTTCTTGAAAGGCTCTTAAGATAAGGCATTTTTTAAAATTGTCACCGAAATGTCAAAAAGAGAATGTGACATATTACCTATACAAATGACCTAGTGTTCATTCCAAAAATGGGGTCTAGACTTTGTCGGTCCATTTAAACCAGCAGCAACAAAAATGAGCAATCGGTATCTTATAGTCGCTACCAACTATTGTACCAAGTGGGTCGAAGCAAAACCTCTCCGGGATAATACAACAACATCGACTGCAAAGTTTCTATATGAATATATCTGGTGCAGATTCGGATGTCCAATCGAACTCATTAATGATCAGGGTAGCCATTTCATTAATAATGTAATTCATGAATTAATCTATCACTATGCAGTTGTTCATAAAAGAAGTATGCCTTATTATCCTTAGGCCAATGGATTGGCCGAATCGACCAACAAAACAATTCAAATGGTCCTACAGAAAAATCGTCAACGAAAATCGAATCAATTGGGATCTGAAGTTGCATAGGGTATTATGGGCCTATTGAACGACTTACAAAACCTCTTTTCGATCAACTCCATTTCAGTTGGCTTTTGGATTAGAGGTTGTTATGTCAATTGAATTCCTAATTCTAACTTTACGAGTTCAGGTAGCAGAACAACTTGATGAGGAGTAGTCTGAAAGAATCAGAGGGGAGGAAGGTCGGCTTCAATCTCTGTGGTATCTGGAATAGAAGCAACGAAGAACCAAAGCCTTTGTCAATCGTCATCAAATGGAAAAAAAAGGTTTTTCAACATAGGCAAATTGGTCCTTGTGTTTCAAACAAAAATTGACTCTTAGTCTCCCTAGACCGGTCCATATTGGATTGTCGACAACAAAAATAGCACATATCAGTTAGGCACACTCGCATGCGAAATATTGCCAAAATGGGTTAATGGATTTCAACTTAAACCATACCAACGGCCAACTCCGACTAATCCGTTCATAACTACACCAGACACTCCCTTGAGTGATCGACTGTAATCGATTAAAAAGGCTATTATTGTAAATACCAAGTAATAGAAAAGGGAAAAAAATCATAATCAAATATTGGCATAAGTATTTCTTGGCACTATCACTTTCACAACACAACTATTTATAGAGTGACACATTAACGCATTAAATTCATTTATAAGAGTGTCTCTTGAAAGACGTCATTAATAGAAGATTCTATTTTGAAGTCGTTTCATGTTGAGATATGGACCACTTCTACACCGATACAAAACTCTCTTTTTCCCATTTTCCTGACACAGAAAAGCACAAAGAAGCAAAATCTCACAGAGCACACAGAAAACTTCGACCTCAAAATCTTGCACAGAGAACAGTATCCTTTCCTCAAACAAAGAATCAATAGGAGAAATTTCGATTGAAACCGCTAAACATCTCTTTTTCCCATTTTCCTGACACAGAAAAGCACAAAGAAGCTAAATCTCACAGAGCACACAAACAACTTCGACCTCAAAATCTTGCACAGAGAATAGTATCATTTCCTCATACGAAGAATCGATAGGAGAAATGTCAATTGAAATCTCTAAACATCTTAGAAATTGGCTGCAAACTAATGCGTTGGGGGGATATATCCTAGTAGTTGAAGCTCCACCCAATGAATAGGCAAAGGAGGTCGCAAGTCAAATCAACATAGACAAGATCACCAACAAACAGGTACGTCAAATCTTAAATCTAAATAGTAAAGGGTACAATCACATGGACCACGTGGAGACCAAGGTCCTCGACTCTTATTTCGGTGAGTATTCTCCTTCTCCAAAAGCTTATAGAACTCAAGGAGGTTTGGATGTTTTCTTCCAAAACGTTGCAAAATTTTTGTTGGAGGTAGCATGTATGAATCCGAAATCTTACTGCGTGCCAAAGCATAAGGCAGGATTTATCATAGCAACCTATGAGGGAGAGAAAATCGATTGGGGTTACATTACCGGAGCCATGTTGAGACCACATTTAGTAGTGATTAAGGGAGGGAAAGCCATGAAGCTGATCATTGCACAATGGCAAACATTATTATGCCCAATGCCATTAGCAATCAGGGGATGTAAGGCCCCGAAAAAGGACAAGGGGCAATCATCGTAGGCATTGCCAAAGCAATCGACAAGGCGAAAATTCTTGACAGGACCACGTGAGGAGTGGTAATATGCCCAATGCCATTAGCAATCAGGGGATGTAAGGCCCCGGAAAAGGACAAGGGGCAATCATCGTAGGCATTGCCAAAGCAATCGACAAGGCAAAAATTCTTGACATGAGCACGTGAGGAGTGGCAAGAAAGTCGGGCAACAACAGAGAGACCAACAACTAAGAAAGTCGTAGAATCAAGGGCCCAGAATCAACAACCCATCGATAAAGAACAACCTTCCAGGACACAATAGGAAGAAAGGAGACTACATGAAGAGACGACCACAACTCAACCACCACTTCCCAAGAAGAAGAGTCGTTCGACTTCGCAACAAGTCGATAGAGAACAACAAGAGAAACCCCAAAGTCGACACACAACATAGAGTGTCGACCAAGAAATGTCTAAAAGAAAACAAACTAACTAAAGACTGGAACCAGCCAAAGAAAAAGAAGAGGAGATTAGTAAAATAACATCAAACACAACAAGAAGAAGGGACGACGAACAATGTATCACAGGTGATAGACATAGAGGATACAATGACACTAATAGGTATCATTGAGTAAGGCAAATCATCAGGAAAACCCCCAATGAAGTCTTAGCTATTCCAGACATACCATTAGCAACTCACAAAATTGCCACCATATTGTAGTTTGGCACATCATACAAGTTGGTCGACTGGTTAGCTAAACACCTGCAATTTGCTTCGAATCAACTAGGGCAGGAACACAAGGATTGAGAGATGATCCAATGCGCATTACTAGGAGAAATAGAGCCGAAAGACGAACAAGAGCTTAATAGAATCGCACGAAAACAAGATGTAAAGAATAAAGGGATGTTTATTCAAATGCCACCTCTACATACATCATTGGTCAAAGTTCATCAAGGACTAGCCAAAACTATTCATGCAGCAAAGGAGATGGCAAAAGTATGTAAATGTATGACCAAGGCGCGGAACTAATGAAGAAAGAGTGGTTGGAAGCTACTCAATCCAATGCATAATTAATTGTCTGGCCACAACAAGCTGAATCAAAACTTAAGGAAGTTGAAGAATGACTCCAAACATACGACTAGGCCATTGTACAAATACCAAACAGGTGGCTATGGGAGGAGATGCAAGAAAAAGATGACATAATCAAGAGAGCCAATAAACGCATAGACTAGGTAGACACTGAACTACAAAGGATGAGAGACTCTGAAAGGCACATCAACAAGTGGAAGCTTTTCAGGAACGAATCCATCAGATGCTTCGCAAATAGAAGGAGGAGTTTGACAAACTCAATTATCAACATACAACTCTCAAAATACATTTTTTATCAGAATCAACAAATTATCACTGATCTCAATAGGCAAATTCAAAGACAGGAGGAGTTATGTCAAAAGCATACGAAAAAATTCAAAACAGAAAAGGAGAAAATGCATCAGGACTTTAAAGATGATTAGGAATGGCTAGCACAACAAGTAACGCAACTTACAAACAAATATGAGCATGCACGAACCTCACTCTTGGTAACATAAGCCAAATTACAATTTGAACTGGACTCACATGTAGCTCGACGAGATCAATTACAAAATGAGATCAGTTCTCTGGGATATCGCCTCAGCATGGGGGAACTGAGAATTTAGGCAATATTGAGCAAACACAAGAAAATGATACATCAAAAAATCATTGAGTCTCTAGACAAAGATGGAAGACTTGGTCGCTCAAGCAGTTGAGTTACAACTATTGCGAGCAGACCAAGTGAACAGGAAAAAGGAAGGTCAGGGTTTCTACAAGTTAGATAAGAATAGTATGACAATCGTTCGAGACGAACTATCGGGAGATTTCTACAAGATGACAACCCAACATAGGTTCGAAATTACCACATTGTTAGAGGAATATGACGACCATCAAATACAACTCACGTTGCAACTTGAAGCCTATGAAAAGGACCATCGTCGAAGGGAAGGAGAGCAAAAAGGAAACTGAGGTCGACGACGAAGGAACACAGCAGCAATCGGAGTAGGATGAAGAGACTGATACCTCTGAAGAAGCTTAATAGAGACGACAAGACCAGGAGCACAATGACCCAAAGCCATACCAAGAAGATCCTGAGGAAGAGCAGACGCACCATGAGCATCATAACAAGCTTGGACGGAGTACGATGTACGACTGAAGGATCTACAACAAACAAGCATGGATCAGGATAAGGGGACAAAGTCGACTCCTTGGCCTGAACAATCACAGCAAACAGACAATCAGCAAGTTTCGGACGACTCTAAACAGAGCGGAGATCGGGACGAGGAAGATCCAAAATTGCTAGACATTTTGACTGAGGACGCTGACGAAGATGAGCTTGAGGGCGACGACTAGAACGAGGACGAAGAGGAGGATGTGAAGGATGATGAGGATGATGAGGATGACTAGATACTGATTTTTGGGGTTTGACCGTGCAAGGCACTGTCCCACGGGTGTGCCATGTGTTACCCGGTCAACTAGCCAAAGTATATCGGTCGACAAGAGAGTCGTAGTCGTAGTCGTAGAGGGCTAATGTGAAAGGAAATAGCCAAAATAATATAATAGCTATGAAAGTGTTTTTAGAATTCAAGCTATTGAACACTAGAAGAATATAAGGTATGAAGCATTCACATTTGGAGGGCAAGAACACGAACAAAGATCTTATGGAGAAGTCAAACTAAACAAGGTCGTTGTGTCATAGCTAAAAATAGGAGATGAAAAAGCGTTAAAAAGTTGAGAGAGCAGGAAGAATAGTATATCTACAAGAAGTGAGAAGAGATTGGTTAGAAGAAGGTAAGAGAGAAAGTAGAAAGAGGTGAGAAGAAGAATAGGAGAAAAGGAAGGAATTTTGTGAGTTTGGGGGATAGGAAATCAAGTCGTTCTTTAGTTGTGGTTGTATTTGGAGTTTATCCGGTTTCTATTGTCTCCATAATAGAATATAGTAGCATTCTTGTCTCTTTCTTTTCTCTTCTCTATCTTTTCTCTATATGTCTTTCATAACCAAGTAGAAAAACATAACAGTTAGTTGTAACTGTAAATTCTTGCCAAACGGTAATTGTATTATCTTGGTAAAGTCTCTCAGGTCACCTATAAAAAGGGATCGAGAGCATTGTAACAATATCAATCTGTTTTGTTATAACTTAATATAATTTTGTTAGTAGAGTATATGTTGTGTCTCGAATTATTATTTAGAATCTGTATTACTCGGAGTACATATAGTTATCAGTCGATCATAATAGTATTCGATAACCATATTAATTAAGTATGGTAATTTGATATATGTGTCAGGTTTTATCGTGTTTAAGAAATCATAAAGCATAGTCGACCAAATCTAATCTCCAACCACAACTCTATTGATAGAACGACTTAGAGAGTAAGACATTCGACCCTTTGTGTTGGTCGACCCAAACAACAGCCTAACGCCAAGGGAGACCAAGAGCCACCTCTTGGCATAACAGCCACCCCCATTACCTATAGTAGCATTCCCTTTTCTCATTTTTTAGCATTCCCAGATTTACAGTCTCTCTCCTCTCTCTCTCTCCTTATTTATAGTAGCTCTAAGGAGCTTGTACCTAATCTTCTTCTTAATCATGCTTAATTTATATTAATGAAATCTCTCTTTTGGTTATTCTCTCTTCTCCCCACCATGTTTTGGGTTCGTTTCGAGACTCCTGGTTTTAGGTTCGTCACATATACATATTCCACATTAGTCGACTAACCTCACACACTAGTTGACCAAGGCATCATATAGTGCCATCACGAGCTATATTTCTAGTTCGGTTCCCATACATGACAATATAAACCCTTAGTTTTAGTATTTAGGCGTTGTTATGCTAGACTATGTTAGTTTTTCAAGCTTAACAGTTTTTTAGTGTTAAGTTGTTGAGAGCCAATCTACTCTCCAACCATTGTAATCATCTCCTCATTAATCGAGTGTTGACCTATTTATGTGTTCATTTCAATCTTCTTACCTTTGCTTACACAAGTCATATTTGTGTATAACTCCCTTGCCACATTCGGACACATCAAGCATTGTGCTAGTTGGGATGAGCATTGTGCTTACTACAATGTTGACTAACAAATTGTATGTGATGGTAATCGTGAGTTGTGACTACACAGAACATTATAACTCTACAAAGTGCAAATGCTTTACATCATGAGCACAAATACATGTACAAACCCTTTTCACGAAATGAGGAGCATTCATGCAATGGTTGCATATACATATAACAATGTTGACTATTGCATTAATTGCTCATAAACCAAATTATCACTCATCATCATCCATTGAGCATAACCACATGTACACCTACTTACACAATTTACACACCAATCATACTCAAAACACCAAATGTCTATCCTATTGGCTTTTGCGGATGCAACCATGTTAACATCAACTTCTATAACCCCCCATTATATCAACACTTGTTTTATCTTTGTTATAATTTGTCGCATTGCGTGGCTTGCATAACCTAAGCTACCACCTGGTTTAAATCGACTAGCCAACCCAACCTAGTCATCCACCCCGATGCAAGCAACCAACACATCTTCGATAATCCCTACCCAACCCAACAACATGACCTATTCAACTAACCCTTGACCTCTAGCACTTAGATTCCTAACCACCTTGGAACTGAATCCATCATACATGACCTAAATACCCAACCGATGTCGCGAAGTTACGTGTGTACGTACGCTGCTTGAGCGGGACCACCGGGGACTTGAACCAAAGTGGATGGATGACTCAAAGCTTTGTCAGAGTTGAAAGCTCATCATTGTAGAAGGCAGAGTTGAAAGATCGCCACAGTCGAACGTAGGTTAGAGTCGAAGGCTCTACAAATTCAAAGGTAACCTAGAGTCAAAGTCAAAGGTAAGTTAGAGTCAAAGGTAGTCAAAGTTGAACACTCTACAAAGTCAAAGGTATTGCAGAGTTGAAGGGTAGGTAGAGTCGAAAGCTCGACTGAGTCGAAGGCTCTGTAGAGTCGAAGGTTTCTACAAAGTCAAATGTTCCTAAGAATCAAAGGTTCTGCAAACTCGAAGGCTCCTCTGAGTCGAAAGCTCAACTGAGTCGAAGGCTCTAGAAACTTGAATGTTTCTACAGAGTCTATTGTTCCTGAGAATCAAAGGTTCAGCAAGCTCGAAGGTTCCTTAGAGTCGAAAGCTCTTCTTATTTGAAGGCTCTACAGAGTCCTTGCACTCCCCCTTGATTCACTATCCCAACTTCCTCGCTTCTCAATTTAGCAAAGCTTCCACATCTCACACTCTTTCTTCCCCCCAAACAATGAGTAATCTTCTCCCTTTTATAGAATGAAAGATGCTCTCTCCAGAATAAAGTTAGTGATTGTTTTTTATTTTAGCATGCATCATGCTTTTCCTTTCCCAATTACACGCTCTATTTTTCCATTTCACTCATATTACAAGTTCTTAGCAATTGAGCTAAGACTTCTTTATTGTTTTCAAATGCAACACGCTACTTGTCCTTCATACCACACCTTATCTTTATAATTCAACCATTTTAATATTTGTTGTTTAACTTATTTCCTCCTATGTGTGCCCCACATCACAACACCACACAACCAACTTAATTGACCCACCTCTCTAATGACTAGATGACTAGATCCATCAGGCATGACCCACTACCCATACTTAACCCGCCACAAGCTCAACTTGCTTAACTAGACTACCTTCAACAAGATGGACAATCCCCCAAAGCCAAATGTACCTAACCATTTGTTAGGCCAACCAATATGACTTGGCCACCCTTCACACCAATCATCGCCAAGGACATGTGTGTAAGAAAGAGAGCACGTAAGAGCAATATTTGAGCTTCTTCAAAAACCCGTTCTCTCGCCATTACACCCTCTAATATTAAATTTTTGTATTACTCCATGTAGTTTATAGTAGGGATCAGCAACGGCTCGACTCAAGCCTAAACTGATTTTTAACAACTTAGTGGCTCGGCTCGGTTTAGGCTTGAGGCTACCTAAACGATTTGAGCTCGGATCAGCTTGACTTGAGCCTTGTCAAACCATTTAAGCCGCTTATGTGATTTAAGAATTAGGGTTTAGAAAGTTAGAAATTAGAGAGTTAGAAGTTAGACATTAGAACTTGAAAGTTGACAGAGAGACTAACAGGAAGCCATAGGCAACAAACTATTGAGTGACAAGAGAGGGAGGAAAAGAGAGGGACAAGGAGCTTGAATAGTGAATTATCAGAGAACCTCCTTCCTATTATATACATTCTTTGGAGATGGATTGGATCACCGAGAGTGAGAGGTCGCCATAGCCTCGGGACTCCTGGTTCGGGTGGTGGGAGGCAGGGGATTTGTGGATGTCAGCCGACCAATCATAGTAGTCTACGAAGAGGGAGTCGTGGAGGTGGGACTTGGAGTTGAATTTCGACTCACCAGTGGTAAGGCCGAGGGGGTGGGCGTCATGAGGAGGAGAAGAAGAGTAGGAGGAAGTGGTAGTGGTAGTGGTGTTTTTTTGGGTTTCTTCAGCTTTTTTGTCCCAAACCGGTTTAGGGATCGATTCGGTTTGGTTCAGTTTAGGTTTGAGAACCCCAAAACGGTTTAGGCTTAACCGGTTTGGCTAACCGGTTAAGCCTAAACCGAACCATTGTCGATTCCTAGTTTATGGGTATATTGAGGGGAGAGAACATAATTCATTGCCTACTAAGGATACTAATGTAGCATTGTGGTCCCTCAAAATGAATGGCTAATTTTGTGATGAAATTATAGTTGTAAAATGTTAGAATATACACATATGAGCATGTGCCACTATATTGGCTTTTTGGCCAAGGCCATAAGGTAATATTTCTAAAATTACAAAGGTAGGACAAATATTGTGCTTGATGTGAGGGGTAATAATACCAACATATTTGCCTAAAATTAAAGGAATTTCACTTCCATCATTTTTAAGTTGGAACACCACAAATATTAATGTTGAAAACAGGGGGACATGATAAAAGGAAATTACCTCATGCTATTTTAAACACTTTTGCACTTATCAAAAGTCTTAGATATGCGTACATTATACAAAACAGGAAACATTTCTATTTAAATGCATTACACCATTCACAAATATATATTATTGTTGCAAGAGTAGAGAGGTTGCTTTGAAGTTATTTTAGGTTTTTGGCCCTCACTGCCATGATGAATGAATGGGTTCATGTAGTTGCATCTAAAGGTGTTCAAGTGTTTGTTGTTGGTAAAGTCATATCATTATTCAAGTGCATAGATACATGTGGATATAGTGTTTATAGCAATTATAGTCACACCTTTACATGATTATAACATATGGAGCTTTTCCATGTTAAGTTGTTGGGACAATGGATAAGATTTCCCAATCTCTTTCGAGGACAAAAGCGTCTCCAAGAAGAGGGTGTAGTGTGAGGATGTGAATAGTCTTATTTAGTTATATGACGGGAGGATATACTCCGAGGACAAAAGCATTTCGAAAGAGAGAGGGAGAGAGAGAGGGGGAGTTGTGCTAGGATGTAGACAATCTTATTTAGTTATATGACGCGATGATGCACATGGAATGAACCTACACTCAATACTCAATATTACATATATGGGATCAAGTATATGGGGGAGGTATGTGTATAATGACTTTTTCATAATCTTATTGCATCACACTATCTCTCCCCTCAATTACTTTAGTCTTCAATGTATGGTCGATGGGGTCCTATAGGTGTGTAGGGTGTCTCCATGCATGAATGACCATGAGGGAACATGCAATGGGGCAAGCTACATATTGTGCAAAGCGTGTCATATTCCCCTTTGCATACACATGAGATTCGAACCTACGTAGATAGATATATATAGCCTTCATATACCAATTTACTATACACACACCCCACAACATTGACCTTCACAAAAGGACATTCATTTGACATGGGCATATAACACAAAACCTTTTCCTACTAGTGTGTCTCTAGATCTCTACCATGGAAAAAATATGGCATTTAAAATAGGCTCTACTAAATGTGGCAATTTGACAAATGTCTTGGTATATATACATTGTAGATATGTGATATATTATGTATAATCTACCATACCATATGTGTCCATTCAAGTATTTTCACATGTAGAGAGGTGATATGTCACCGTGTATAATGGGCTCTATCTCCATGTTGCATAACCCAGGTGCCTATAATTATGAGTATCTTTTCCACAATAGGCATTTGTATCCTATTGTGCAAAGTATGCAGTGTATAGTTTGGAAAAGTACAAGGGACTAATTGCAATCCATCCATACTATGTTTTTATATCGTATTGTGCAACAAAAGGTAAAGTTTGTAAACAAGTATGAATGGCTAACTTTGCCTTCGACTAATGACTAATTGCAATGCATCAAATTAAGCGATATTATTTTGAAGAATATGAAGGTCTTGTCATATTATTAATTATTTAAAACATAGACACATTTTAACTTGGAATTATCATCACAAAACATATTGATATTGATAAATGTTTGGAATATTAATAACCGGCTCACATGATGACACATCGACTATGTCCTCTCTTTGTTAAATTCATAACAATTATGAATCTTGCATCACCTTTAAACCAAATGATGGTTAAAAAAGTCTCGGATCATGGCGAGCCATTAACAATATGATATCGGGAATTAATGCTACATATCAATTCCTAGGAGTCAATCAACCCAAAATGTTGATTTTGACCTTTGACAATCACTACATTATGTAAACCTTCCCCCTACATATAGTGAAAATTGAAGTGTCAAAACAAATACAACTTTTCTCAACGATCTATGTGGTGGGGGACTTAGAGTGTCAATGAAGCGATGATTTGTATCAAAAACAAATCATGTGTGTCAAACCAAGGAGAGTGCTCTCTCTCACATAGATAGTTCATAACTAGTACTATTTACGAGAGAGAGAGAGAGAGAGAGAGAGAGAGAGAGAGAGAGGTGCAACAATTTGTCATTGATATTTCCTTTCGTACAACATTAAACAATAACAATGCAAATCAAAGCAATGGCAACTTGGGAGCCCCTAGGGCGCATAAAGAGGACCAGAAGGAACTAATGAGTTCTAAGGGTGGTTGGAGACACTTGGGTGGCACATGGAAACAGGAAAAAAGAAAAAAGAAAGAGAACAAGAGAACAACGAAATGATGAGAAAAGTGTCCAACACTTGGGGCCCTTATATCGTCGATGCCATCTACGCACGGGGTAAATTACTAATAACACAACATCTCATATTCACATACATATACATATTTTTATTTTTATTGTAATTGTAAGAAGTAAATTAGATATACATATAAAAAAGCCCAGATCCCCAAGGATGTGTTTTTCGTTTTTACGTTTTTCCTTCTTTATTCCTTAAAAGGTTGAAAACAAGTAAATATCTGGAAAGAGGAAATAAGAAAATAATTATTATGATTATTATTATTATCATCAGTCTATACGACTCATGAGCCGTGATCCGGGGGTGGGCCCAGCTTGCTTTGCTGACGTGGCATCCGTGTGGTGCGCGTGCTTGAAATGGGCGGCCGCCCGTGCCCATGCATGCCCTGTGTGAAAAGGACAGTCCCAGATATATAATTTAATTATTTGATTATTTAATTACTTTCGGAAAATAAAATAAATAAGACCAAAAAATAAGCAATGAGCGGGAAAATGAAAATTTTAGGGCCTTCACATCCATCATCATCATCATCATCCCAATGAACTACCCTCTCGTCTCTCGTCTCTCTCTCTCTCTCTCTCTCTCTCTCTCTCTCTCTCTCTCTCTCATGTGTCATGTGTCATGTGTGTGTGTATGTGTGTGTGTGTGTGTCTCCACATCCCAATGAATCGATGGTTCTCATGTTCCTCCTAGTTGTGCCATCTCGCCCCCCTCGAGTCCGAGTCCGAGTCCCGACGCATAACATACATACATGCAACTCAACAATCATCTATGTTGTGCCACTTCCATTTCTTCTCTCATCAACACTTCAAACCCCCTCCCCCAAAAAACCTAGCTATGTGCTATATATATCATGACTCATTGTTGTTCTACACTAACACAGCTTGTGCTACCTACCTCCACACGATAATATTTCTCATTGCTACTCGTTTGGACTCTTAAATAAGATGGTGCTAGATAGGAAAACGAATGTCAAAATCCATGATAGCATCCCTAACCAACCATTGTCCACATCCATTTCAATTGAACCTCAAAAATATAAAATAGCCAAAGCTCTCTTCTTCACGTGAAAGCTCTCTAAATCACCCTACCGAAAGGTGGACTACACCAAACCCAAAACATCACATATTGATACAACCTAGAAGATCCCAATCATAGTCATCATCGACTATGTGGGTTATTTGCCCTACCCTATTCATTGCCACCAAGAGAAGACATAAATCCTTGTCCATCATCTTTAGACACAAGC
Source organism: Azolla caroliniana (assembly GCF_043228905.1). Taxonomy (NCBI): domain Eukaryota; kingdom Viridiplantae; phylum Streptophyta; class Polypodiopsida; order Salviniales; family Salviniaceae; genus Azolla; species Azolla caroliniana. Next base: position 8,643,391 of record NW_028230453.1, read on the forward strand.
CATTAATGTTCTAGCCATTAAATTGTATAGGGATGAAGCTAGCCTTCTTGCACCTTTCTTAATTTAATGTAAGCAAGTAGTATAGCAATGATAAGACGAAACTTTACAAAACTATGCATTCCAATTTCTTCTTGGGCAATGGGTATAGTAGATAGATTTTTTTTCTTTGTGACACCATTGTTGATTGCTCAATTTTTGTTTTCTCCAAGTCATATCTTCTTGGACAACAAATTGCCTACTTATGGAAAAATGTAAATCCAACACCACCTTAATGTATGAGTATCAATGTTTCTTAGTTCTCGGGAATGTTCGAAAAGGGATAGATATACAAGTAGCAACTTTATTGGGTCTCCAAATTTGCCATTGCGCGCATGTACTAAATGTGAAAATGGCATTCAAAACTTGGCATATTGGCCACAATATTTCGTGGAGATGATTTGACTACCAATCGAGATGATTGTCCATTAGAGACGTGTTGGTTTATTCTCCATTAGAGACATGTTGGTTTATTCTATACTTTGCACAAATAATCAATGATTGTTTCTATCTCTATGATAGGTGTAAGGCATAACTAATGGACTTTAGTGCAATATTCTCGTAATAACATTACAAAGTTTTGTCCGATCTTGCAATCATTCCTAATTTCACAATTAATTCTCATTCATCTTAGAATTTGGCATGAGATGTCATGCATATAAAATAAAGATGGAAGAACATAGATAGAGTCAAATTTGAGTTCACATGGATATCAAAGAAAACTACTATTTATCCTCTGACACCATACAACATGGACAATCCTTTCCAATGTTGATGTGATGGACTTCGAAGATTGATTTTGTGTTTCCTTCCATACAACTCTAGTATTTCTTGTCCCCGAGGAATGTTTTCAACAAATATGTTTGCATCATTAGACACTTCAAAACAACCTAGATACAATTTATTTCCTTCACATATATTCAATCACCACACATTCAACAAAGGGCATGCATCAACGCGGGGATTTTATTCTAAAGTAATAATCTAGTCATTTTTGTTTCATGCACACTAAGGGCACAATGCGCTCAAAACAATATGGTAATGCTTTTTTAAAAGGGCTCATTATATCATAGCTTGACTGTCTTTATCGTGTCATTTGCCACTCCAAGTCTCCATAGCCCGTGAATTCGTTACCATTTACTTTCGATTTTGAGAATGCTATATTGGTGGTCAGGCAAGAATGTGTGAACCTTATCTAAGGCAACAATGTCACATTGTCTATCAAGGATTGATCAAATTTAATGTGATCGTTTTCATGGCAAGTATGTTGTGGATGTATACCTATGTTCATTGGATTTTCCATCATCTTCTTATCAACATAGAGAACATTGATGTCATGAAATTAACACCTAGTTAGTCAATGTTGTGCATCCCACATGATGTTTATAAATGGAACAACTATTATATTGATATCTATCTTAACTAATAATTCTTACGAGAGTATTGTCTTCATAAGCAGAGATGCACTTTACTTTATCATACAATAATGTTTAAGTTCTATGTGATATGAAACATCAAAAACCATTGGTATTGAGTGAGCATTATTGCTACAACATTAAGTCTCCTTTGATAAAGACACGACTATTTTGTTTTGATTTAACTAAAATTCTATGCAAAAGTTATTAGAAAAATCCAATTTGTGTAGATGCAACAAAACGAATCTAAGTATATGTATTATGGATATTCAGAACAATGCATGTGTACTACTAATGGTTGAATATCAATAGAAAACAAAGGAAAAAATATGTATTTAGAGAGTGAGAAAGACATGGGCTTGTTGAGAATAATGCATGTGTACTACTAATAGTTGAATATTAATAGAAAACAAATGAAAAAAAAATGTATTTAGAGAAAGAGATGGACATGGGCAACAAGCCCAACTGAAACTCTCATTTTGCTTCACCTCGTAAAAGACATGAAAAATATATAAGTAAGATTAGAAAAAACTTAAGTATTCAATAAGAGATCCTACCAATGATAAGTCTAATCCATTACGTGATATGAATGTACTCGTTGGTGATAAATAATATGCAACATTATTTGTGAATACCATGTTATTGCAACATTAAAGCTCGCCCCTTTCTATAATCATACATTAACATAATCGAGTATGCTCATGTTATATTTTAATTCAGAAATATTTTGTGTATGTGTTTTTGCACAAGTGAGTGGCCAACAAGATACTTGAAGGTGATGTTAATTGATATGGGAGTATTTGGTTATCATACCTATGTAGGAGGTAAGATGTGTGACAATGAAAGTTACTTACGATAACAAAGTAGACTGTAACGGGAAAACATATGGAAAATCCCATTCTATTTTGAGACAATTCATCGTTGAAAAATCTTTGTCATGATTGCAAATTAGATGCATTGAAGGTTTCCTTATATCGACAAAGACATGAGATATATAAATCACATAAACTTTGAGAATAATGTCTTCCATTCATGGGTTCATTGAAAGAAAGTCAGTGTTGGTCAATCAAGGAATGCATCAAGGCATCATGCTACATGCTTGATTATAAGGTGTACAATGTTGATGACCACAAACATTTGTTGTGTCCTTCCACCAAACTAGAAGGGGCACATGAAATGTTCTCTAACAATATTATGCACATTAATAATAATAATGTCTCAACTACAGTTTTTTCCATTAATATTATCTTTTTATACATTGCATATACACATGCATGTGCATTTCAACATTGTTACATAACATCGATTTGAGCATTGCCCCAATGTCTTCATATGCCTACAATCAATTATTACACTCCAACATTCGAGAAAAGGATGCTCTCCTTCACTAAAAGCCGATCAAGTGTCGATGAAATGTCCTACAAAGGAAGCAAAAGCCTAATAGAAGTATATTGGTCTTTTCTAGGATTCCTACTAAAAGTTGGTATATTTTTAAAGATTCTTACCATTATATTCAAGATGGAAAGGAGGCATTGTCCATTGTATGAGACATAATTGAAACAATTTATTACATATTATGACCCTTTAGCTCTCTTAGAACTTAATCCAGAATATGGGGATGAGTTATTATACAAAATAACCTTTATTAAATTTAATTTTTGCAGTGACATTTGCTTTCACATGTGTGTTTGCACACAAGTTACAAATGCACAACCAGAGAGTTGTTGTGATTGCGTATACCGAGCACATTCTCCCCACTACTATACATTATTGACCATTGTTTCTATCAAATAGAGAAAGCCAAATGTTGTGATATCTGACATGTATGCAAGAGTCAATATTGAAGGCGAAGTTCAACAACTAGTAAAGATTGTCAATGTCGAAGCGTGTCTTCAAAAGGCATAAAGAGCCATTTGGTAATAATGTGATGAATTTGGTTTGGTAGCATTGTCGGGCATATTTTGTATTTCCCTCAAAAAACTACAATGAATCACACAATGTAGTTGAGTACAAAGCTCTCATTGTGGAATTGCCTTTTCCACTCAATGTCATTATTGTAACATTTCATGCCCTACCTAAGCTCAACACATTTTTAGCCTATAAAAATCACACATTTTCATGGCGCTAGATTTGACGTGAAAGCAAACACATGGGTGTTAGAAGCAAACAAAAGCTGAAAGGCATTATTGATGTGATTAAAAAGGCTCATGCAATGGGCAAAATAGTGAACTCTATGCCAGGCATCATTTGAGGAAGATGTAACCATCGTGTTGTGGAAGGTAGACAAAGCTTTGCAAAAGATAATGGGCCATCACAACTTCCTTGACCATAGATAATTGCATAAAGTCAAGAATGGTCAGCGAGGCTAGCACCCAAATAGCAAGATTAAGTTACTTGATGGAGATGCCCATTTACTCAGATGTGTGCACTTGAATCCTTCTTTTGGATCCATTATGAATCAATATCCTCCTCCTCAAGTTCTCATGCCTTTATTGTATATTTTTGGAGGGATTTTGAGAGGTTGATTCTGCGCCCTTTTCGCGGTTGTTACTATTGGATATGAAACAAACAAGAACACCCTATTTTGGTGTGTGCCACCCCCATACACACACATACACATACACATACACATACACATACACATACACATACACATACACATACACAAAGTTGCAACATGTACACCTAAAATGCACACACACATGCATCAACATGTACACCTAAGGATGCACAAACATATGTATTGCATACATCGACATGCCCTAACCGATTTGAGTGATTTGTAATAATGCGCAAGATCATGAGTGACATTAGGAGCACAATATTGGGATAAATGTAGGATGTCAATGGGGGCGGGACGGGTGACACACACATGTAAGATATGGAGACATTAACTTTCCACATGCAAGGAAGGAGATTTCATATCTATTGGTACAACAAAGAGGATCTAAATTTCGATCTCATGGTCGAGATAAACATATGAAAGGCAAAGGGAAGAGAAGGATAATAAGAGAGGCGAGGACAAAAGCAAGGGTAGTAAAAACATTGGTGTTTATGTGTGTTGCATAGATAGGTTCGTGTTTATTGGGGGGGAGGGGTGTCTAAATGCTCATGTTGCTTGTTTGTTGTCCGGAGAGTGAGTGAGTGGGCCAAAAGAAGAGAAGAGTTGGCTACAGAAGACAATATGTGTACAACAAACACATGAAGGGGGAAGGAAGGGCAACCAAATAAGGGAGGGGTAGTATTTGTAATTTTGGAAAAGTTGAAGACGACCGCTTTTTTTGGAGGGTAGTTATGACAATTTCTGAAAGGAAGAGAAAAATCGTTTGAGGTTTTAGAGAGGGAAGGGAGGGGTGAGACGACATCGATGTGCATCTAGAGAGAGGATGGCTTGTTCATAGAGAGAGGATGGCACCCCATAGAGGAGGTGGGGAGGAGGGGGGGGGTTTTGATTGATGTGTTTTCCTAGAGAGAGGATGGCACCGAACATGAGTGAGGGGCATTTAAAGTGGCGCTCTAGAGAGATGATGAGGATGCTCGACTGACTATCTATGTATGGTATGGGTATGGTATGGTAAGGTATGGATTGGGAGGTAGTTATAACTTATAGGTTATGGCCCTGTAGAGAGAGGATGACACATAACACGCACGCTCTCTCTGTCTCTCTCTCTCTAGGTACATGTATGTATGTATGTATGTACAGCACGCACACATGGGCGAGAGGGCGGGCCCTTTTGTATGTATGTATTGAAGAAGAGATTCTAGAGAGAGAGAGAGAGAGAGAGAGAGAGAGATGCAGAGCCCATATTGTTACACACTCACTCTCTGTTATGCTCTCTGTTCTTCTGACAGAGAAAAGCAGGAAACAGAGAGCAGAGCAGAGCACAGAGAGAGAGAGAGAGAGAGAGCATAGAGAGAGAAACTGAGGATCTCTCTCTCACGGGAGAATCTCTCTCTTGCTCTTCTCTGCTCTGCCATTTCCTAATGCACCATATCATCTTCACCAATCCATCAACCATTCGCGCTTCTTCTTCTTCTTCTTCTTCTTCTTCTGTGTCCACCATCATTTAGTAGCGTCTCCATTACGACTCATAATCTGCCTTCTATTCATGCCAGTAGATGTTTTATCCTCTCTTCTTCTTCTCATTCGCCTTCTTTCTCTACCTTTCCATTACCAGAATTGAAAGCTTCTCCATTGGCTTCGATTTTGTTTTGTTTGTATTACTCCTTTCTTTATATACATGCAAAATAAACAAACATCGAAGTAAAGCAAATCTATTCTGTATATTGAATTGATATTCTGTTTATTTCTTTCTGACCTAAAGACCGAAATCGATCATCAACTCCATTGTGGTCATGATGAGATTATACAGCTTAGTGATCTTATAATTTTTTTGAATCATACATACATACATACATACATACATACATACATACATACATAATATCTCTATAAAAGAAAGCTGAAAAAACAGAGCGATGGCAGCCGGGATGGGTTCACCTGAGAGAACTCCCATTGTTCTGAACCCCGATGGACAGGTGTGGAAGTCGGCAAAAACCAATTAATTCACAACGATCAAAATAATCATATCACTGTTTTTGTAAATCTTCTTATTCTTCTTCATAACCTGCATGCATGTGTAATATGCAGGGCTCTCCATTTTTCCACTTCCTGTGCAGTCTCTCACCCATCAAGCCAGTAAGATCCGGGCATGTGGTAGCACAGACCTTCTCAGAGCTCAGCTTCGCACCCCCACCTTCAGTCTTTGTATCACCCAAAGAGAGTAGCAGGAGCAGATCAGCTGAGGATGAGAGGAGGCAGAAAGACAATACTTCTTATACCAAAAGGTATAGAAATTTGTAAAAGTCCTGCTATTGATTCTTTAATTAATTTGTTTACATACATGTACATGTATTGTCTGCCATGTTGTTCTCAATCAATAGCAGGACTTGTGTTGTAATTTATTTGCTTGTTTGTGCCATTGCTGCTATGTGTAGGAAAATCTTTACAAGCATGGTTGACAACACTATGACAGGAAAGAAGAGTAAATTTACCATCAAATCCTCACTGTTGGCCTCTCCTGTTAACAACAAATTAATCCCTGAACAACAAGAATATCTCACATCATCTTCAAATTCAAGCTCACCAACCAATCTCGATACCAATCTGATGCGAGGTGACAAATTAGGAGCCACAAATCCATGCGCCCCGCCTTGTGGTTTGAGTGTCGAAGAAGAATCATTAGATGCCACATCTCGAATTAACCTCGTCCCCCGAGATTATGCCCCGGCATTGAAAAGCTTTGATCTCCACCCACTGGCTACTATGTGTGAATATGCGAACGAGGAAGGAATTCCGAATGATTTCATGTGTGGTAATCCAGTTAATGGCTCGGGGATCGCATCCTGGAGAGAAGGGATTCCTTCGCGACAAATTCCTTCCATATTGTCTGCACCAATGCAAAGGACAGTAGAAGAAACTACACAAAAAATCGACTTACATGGCAGTGGAGATTCTTATTCTATGCCCACTCATATCCATAACAATGACCAAGTGTGTGATGAAAGCACGCAACAAGTCTCCTGCAGGGTTAGCATTTAGTAGTAGTTCCTTCCATTTATCAACAATTGTTTTATGTAATTAATCCTGAATTGTTGCCCTTTTTGCTTATTTTGCCTATAGGCTGGAATTCGAAGGCGTTGCTTGGACTTTGAAACTCTAGAAGACCAGAAAAGATCTTCCAATCATGTTCCTTTGTTAGACGTTTCTTTGGATAAATCTTGCCATCCTAATTTTTTGAATACTTTGGGTATGAAGAGTGGATTTCATACCGCTACTACTTCTACTACCTCCACTGCTACTGCACACACAGCATCCAACATGCATTTGGTTTCTGGATACACGATGGACAATCCGACAATGTTCGCTTCCACAAATGAGCATGCATTATATCCTCCTCTCCGACCTGAGTTGGAGATCTGTGCACGAGGTTCCAACTTGGAGGCTCCTTGTCTGAATACTATGAATGAGCTCTCATATAAGGTTTCAGCCATGCATAATTACCCTTGTATCCATCAAAGTCATGAATCTCCCTTAATTGACATAGATAACTCACATGGTCACGTGCCTACGAATGTCTCTAGAGACAGTAATACCAATCATTCACATGGAAATCACTACAATGTATCTGTTGATAACCTCGACCTCGAGGCGGTCCTTTCGCTTGTGGACAGGATTGGTATGAAACCACCAGATGTGAGCAAATCCTTATCAAGTGATGCCCATGTTGCTGGGCTTGGGATGCAAAATTCTTGTTTTCCTACAACTTTTGATATGGATTCTATTCACAACCTTGAGAATAGATTATTTACATGTGGAACAGTCCCTCCAGAGATTTCCCATTGTCATCAATCAGAGTCCAACCACGCCGAAGATGATTCAGGTCATATAAGCTCTGACTGTGGTTCAAACAAAAAGAGGCAAGTGAAAGATTGATACATTTTTGTGCAAACATGTGTATGTATATGTGTTTTCTTCTTCTTCTTCTTCTTCTGTTTTCCTCTCATAGAAATGACAAGTATTTGTTTTGGGTACTATACCAGAAAGCTCTCCATCGATGACAACCCAAGCGGAGAAGGCTGTAAAAATTGCAAGTGCAAGAAATCAAAGTGTCTCAAATTGTGAGTATTTTTTAATGTTTCATGTTTGACATGAAAAAAAACCAATACAAGAGTTTATAATTTTACCTCTTATACCCTTGCTGCAGATACTGCGAATGCTTTGCTGCTGGAGTGTATTGTGTAGGTGGGTGTAGGTGCAGTAATTGCTATAACCGACCCGAGTTTGAGGATATAGTGCTCCAAACCCGAGAACAAATTGAGTCGAGAAATCCTTCGGCCTTTGTCCCGAAGATTATCCGAGCACCTGTTTCTTCACCTACCACAATTGGGGTATATACATTTCTCTCTCTCATGCAATTCTGCTAGAAAAGAACGCAGCATAGTGTGTATTTTGTGAATTTTTGTCTCCAAATGCTCTGCTATTGTGAACATCTTTTGAACTGTAATTCTGAAACAAACAACACATTTTTTGGATCATGTATGCAAAAAACGAAGGAGGAATGCCTTGATGTCACTCCTGCACCCACACGTCACAAACGCGGTTGCAACTGCAAGAAATCTCAGTGTTCGAAAAAGTATTGTGAATGCTATCAGGTATATACATATATGTGCATGTGTGTGCTGCATGTGCATACATACACAGAGTTGGAGTGCATTCTTATTCAATGCAAAAGGAACCCAAATGTTTTCCTGTTAAGTTTTTGATATCTCATTTTCCTTTACTTTTTTCCTTTTGGTTTGAGTTTGTAATTTTTTTTTCCCCAATGGTTGATTGCAGGCTGGCATTGGCTGTGGCGAAGGTTGTCGGTGTGAGGGATGTAGAAATGTCTTCGGAAGAAATGAAGGTTTTGACATATCAAAGCTTTTCAATGATTATTTGATCACACATGATGTTATGATCTTTATGCAGAAAGCAAAAAATGTCTCTAAAACCAAGCAAAAGGAAATAAAAGGCCTATATTAATGCATTACCATCTGCTTGATGATAGGTTCAGCCGAAGTTGATGAAAATGAGCAACAAAAAACTCCTGTAGAGACAATGAGTAGTAGCAATGAGGAAATGATCCAAATGGATTCGAGGCCGACACCAGATCATCATCCTCAATCTGATCAAAAGAACAGAGTCCTTTCTCCAGTTACACCTTACCTTAATAATGAACACTCTGGGTGAGTTTCTTTGTGTGGTTTACTTACTAACAAACTCATTGTAATGCCTAGTTCATAACCATCTCAAATAGCCACCAATAACAACACCTAACTTGCATCGGAATGCATTGATAACTTTTTTTTATTACTAACATTTGAAAATGTAGAATTCGGAACCATTTAACACCTTAACACACTTTCATTTTCTTTTTTTGCAACATAATACAGACCATATGTTCAACCCCTGGTGAAGTCAGGTGAACAAAGCTGCTCCCCATTCACACTTTCAGTATTACCGACAATGGCTTTTAACTCACCATGTCGGATATTCGAGGCATTGGAAGGGAGCCAAAACTTTGGCCAAATCCTGATGAATCCACAATCGAACCTCTCAACTTTCCCCCATAACCTAACTGATGCACCCTCTCATCCTGATGGTCTTAATGACATCTACTCTCTTCATCGGCCTCTCCCACAACTCTCCGAAGATGATTATACTTTGTATTCTCGAATCAGCACATCCCAATCATACTGGCAGAACCAGGGACATTCCATCCCCACAGAATTGCCTGGCTTAACAAGCCAGGAATCATCTCTGATTGAGCATTTACGACCTTCGATCTTCCCTTCCGATAACTATCAATTCCATACACGAGAGCATGATGGTCTCACTGTACCTGTAACTCCCCTTCTTCTTCCCTCTTCTAGCGTAGCGCGACGTAATTTTGAAGATCTTGATGAAATGTCAGAAACACCGTCTTGTTCGCGGGTTTGGTTGGGCGATGAGAACAGCCCGAATGTCTACAACGATCCCAATAGCTTTTGTGCACCTGAAATTGTTCTGAAAACACGGTCGCCCCAACAAAAGAGGGTTTTCTCTCATCATCAGAACTCCAAAAGCGACGGGAGAGAGAGCGTCTCTCCCGGATCAGCATTTAAAAATGGAAGAAAGTTCATCTTGCATGCATTGCCATCATCATCAGGGATGCCTGATAATCATGAGAGCACGACACACCCATACATTGACACGCAGTGATTTTGGTGTAGTTATTCCTTGATAACCTTACTTGTGCACGTTTTAAACACATAATTGTGTGCTCGGGATGATTCATTCCTCTGATAGAGAAATACGATAATGATAGATATTCTTGCTTATGAAAAGTGGTAACGAAGCGACCAATAATCATTTCCTTGAAAGTTTCTCGGCACCAGAGCTCTCGTGACATTTCAATTGAAATCACCTACATGAATGATCATCTCCAACATAGAGTTGGATTATAAATACCCAAACAACAAATAGGCTCCCATTCCAATGTACTCATAATCACCTGTATGAATTTACTCATACATGCTAAAACTCCTTAAACAAGAACAAGAGCCAGTGACTCGACCTGTATTTTACAATGTAGACCTACCTAGTGAGAATTGTTTTCATCATTTCTTTGACAATTGGATGTGTAAAGTTTGTTTGTCTCCTTAAGGCAACAAACATTCATGGCTTAAGCTTACCTTAAGGATGAAATAAAAGTGGTGAAATGAGATTCCATTACAGTGCCCATTTTCCCAGCTTCTTTTTGGGTTTGATGCCATGATAGTTCTTGGCATTGAATTGCTGAAATCATTCCTTCTACATGATTTTTTGGTTGCTACTTCAACAAAACAAAGAGCGACATGTTACCCCAATTGACAGAAAACAATCTCTCAATTTTTTGTTGTGTTCGAATGTGAGCAATTTCTCAATATGGTTCATTTTGAGAACTCATTTTGGGTAATGTCCTTTTGAATGCCTCATATCTTGATGATTAGAGCCATCTTTCTACGCTTCACGTTTTAGAGCTACTAGAGTTTTAAAACCTAAGCTCTAGCGACCTTGACTAAATGCGAAAGTTTTCGACCAATTCATATAATAATGCAAAAGTTTTCAAGTTTGGTTGTTTTGTAGGTAGCTTGGCAAACACACAATGGTGATCACAACTTTTAATGATGATTTTATTTTTTGTTCTCTCTCTATTGCCAGCTTAAGTATGTATTTGTTTGGGTTTTTTAGTACTACATTGTGATTTTCTTCTACATTTCTTCATTGTCTCGAGAAGTTTGTGCAACATCTTGATCTGTTGGCAAAAGAAATTTTCACTATAGCAAATTAATAAACGGGGTTCCTAAAAATCATGAGTAGGTGCACCTATTCAAAATGTTAGAAGGTTTTTGATTTCTCACGATCAATTGTAATGTATTGATAAGGTGTTTTATGGCCTGAAATTGTGGCATCTCTCATTGGGGCTCCACCCTACACCCAATCACATTAATGTGCGCATCAAATTGTCTTGAGGCTTTGAGTGGTGAAGGCATTTGATCAATTGAACTCAATCAACAAAGTTGAGGTAATAATGTATATGACATTTGGATAGTAAATGGTTAATGAATGGTAAATGTGTTACATAATTGCACTTGAGTTAGAACCTAACGAAGCAAACACAAAATTGAATAAATCTTAGAGATTGCTTGAAATAGAAAAATGGATAGATTCATTTATCTTAGGTTGAGTATATCACGTAATGCTCAAGTAGATCCATATGGATGGAGACAAACCTCTTATGTGGAGGATGGGGGGGAGGGGGGGGGGCATAGGTAAGAATGGGAATGATTGAAGGTTTAGTGAGGAAACTAGCGAAACCTTGATAGCACCTTCAAGTTGGTTTTTGACATATATCCTAAGATGATATGCTGTAATGTAGTCAATAATTGATCTGACGTTGCCAATAAATAGGTGCTACTTCTTGGATACCAAGAGTGGGTATAGTAATGCAAAGGTTTACTTTTCTGATCTTGAAGGAACAATCCACAAACACTACCAAATACTCAATCCTGTCCATCTGGCCCATTGATAGTAGATTCTTTGCCTCAACTATCTGGCTAGACTCCTTAGCCAATTCATGTAGACACCACGTGATATTCATCTAGAATGTGTTAAGCGAGTGTTACGATGAATATCGATGGTTGACTGCGACATAAACTAACTAATAAGTTCGACCGAATAGCTAAGGTCCGACTGAGTGATGGTCAAGTATATCAGGTTTTCAACTATTTGTCGGAACCGTGTCAGGTCACAAGTCATTCCCGATTCGGGGCGAAGCTTGACATTCTTGTCAAGGGAGTCGGGATGGATTTGCAATCCGTCATTCTGAACTTGAAGAGCATACTCAACACATAATGTCGTTGCATGATCAGTATGCCTTCCGGGATGCGGATCACTTTGATCTTGAGGATGTAATGAAGGTCTCCCATATCCTTTATTTCGAATGATGCGGCAAGCTAGGACTTTACGCGGTTGATTTCTTCCAGGTCGGCGCCGGTGATGACCAAGTCATCCACATATAGCAGTATGCTAACCGGCCTATTCCAACCTTGTCGGATGAACAATGATGAGTTCGACTTCGACGGAGCAAACCCCATCCAACGCAATCTTTGCGTGATCTTCGTGTTCCAAGCATGCAGGGCTTGCTTTAGTTCGTAAAGGGACTTCTTTAGTCGGCAGGCGACCGATGTGTTCAATCCGGACTGAAATCCGGGGGGTTGCACCATGTACACCTGTTCCTCAAGCTCTCCTTGCAGGAACATATTCTTCACATCCATTTGGTGTAGGTATCACGACACAATGACATAAAATACAACCTACAACCTACAAGATGTCATGCTCAACCATTTTGATTGAACCTACAACCTCACATCAACAAGATGTCATGCTTAACCATTTTGATATGAGCATGCATTTGTATATAGTAGTTTAGTATTCTATAGTCCAACATATAATACATTTCAGAATCAGAATATTCTAGTCGTTAGTATATTCTAGAAATATTGTACGGTATATTCTAGAGATATTTCTCGAGTATATTCTAAAGATATTCAATCACCGAACTTGTATAAATACTTGTAACATCCTTGGTCCCTTTCAAGGGATTGAACACCAGTCATTGACACATCAATCTAGTATTCTCGTTTCATGTCATCTTGTCTCCTTCTTCCTCTTTGTCTTCATGCCCTCATGTCTCTCACAACTTCTAGAGTTCCTAACCTTGTCATTTCTAACTCCAAGTTCGTAGCCCGTCGTTCGTAGCCCCATCATCCGTGCTCTGTCCCAATCTGCACTTGGTGTGTTCGTGATAGTTTGAATCCCTTCCAATTGGAAGCATCATCCATCTTCATCATCGTCTTTGCTTCTAGAGTTACCATCATCACCATAGTTATAGTCGTTCCTTCTAGAGACACTTCCTCATCATCATTGTCTTCATTGCCTCGTCTTTGACATCATCATTTTTCCGCACCTCTTGTTGTCTTCATTGCTACATCGCCCAACCTTCATCATCATCAACATTACTTTGCATGGTCTTTCATTATCTTCATTGTTCCGCCCTCTTCATTGTCATTGTCATCATCTATAGGTATCATTTTGCATTCCGATTTTGGCGAGGATTGATTTCAATCGCTCACCTTCATAGTTCTGGTGGGGGTTACAATCGCTCACTTTCCTGGTGGGAATCGAATCATTGCTCGTTTGCAGTTCATTTTCATTTCGGTTCAAGTTTAACTCCACTTTCCTTTGATGAGGATCGATTTTGAACGCTCACCTTCTCAGTTCCGGTGGGGGTTACAACCGCCCACTTTCCTGGTGGGGATCGAATCATTGCTCGTTTTCACTCCATTTTCATTTCAGTTCAAGTTTCACTCCACTTTCCTTTGGTGAGGATCAAGTTTGAACGCCCACCTTCTCAGTTCCGGTTGGGGTTACAACAGCTCACTTTCCTGGTGGGGATCTAATCATTGCTCGCCTGCACTCCATTTTTATTTTGGTCTACATTTCGCTCCACTTTCTTTTGACGAGGATCGATTTCGATCGCTCACTTTCTAGTTCCGGTGGGGATCACAACCGCTCACTTTCTTGGTGGGTATCAACGTCGGTTTCTCGTTAACGCTACCATTTGTGCTGTGTTTTGGGTCAACCTTGACTATTTAACCTCGACCTCTTCACATGCACTCCTTCGCCCATTGTTGTTCCAGTTCCCAGTGAGGATACTTGTTGCTCCATCATCCGTGCTCCGTCCCAATCCGCGCTTTGTGTGTTCGTGATGGTAGGTACCATCCCTTCACCGCCGCTACTGCAAGCAGCACCCGGACGACTGGCATTTTGGCAATCGGCGCGAATGTTTAGTTGTAATCGATGCCGCGCTGCTATGTGCAACTCTTGGCCACTAGTTGGGCTTTGTATCAGTTAATGGAGCCGTCGCCGTTGTACTTCACTTTGTATACCGACCGAAATCCGATTGGATTCACACCCTTGGGAGCATAAACTAGATCCCATGTTTCTTTCTCCATTAGTGCGCACATCTCTTCCTCCATTGCGGCTCGCCAATTGGCGTCCTTCACCACCTCTGCATAGTTCCCTACCTCACACACTTCCGCCACCTTCGCCATATACACATAATGATGCACCATATGCTCATTATAGCAGTACCAGATCATGGGGTTCTTCTGGCAGGTGGATTGACGCAACTTCTGGTCTGCCGATTCTCTGACCTCAATTCTGGAGGTCCATCTTCACTCCTGGCTGCATCGGATTCACTTCGGTCCGATGCGCCGACCTCTATGCCGTATTCTGGCATCTTCATCTTCCCCTTCTCCTTGCGCATAATCCATCTCCTCGGCTTCTAGCGCAAGGATTGCATGACCGAGTCTTCGCTACTCGCCGACTTCTCATCCGGTTGGCCATCCTGGCTCAACCAATCCGGATTTGGCCCACAGAGCCAGAAGGCGATTGGACTATCTGGAAGTCCATATTCCACCCCATCTCTAACTGAGTTGGTCTCAATGACCTCATCCCTAGTAATCGGCTTGGAGTCTTCGGGAGTCAGAGACAGAAGGGAATACCAAGACATTGATTCCTTAAAGATGACATCATGGCTCACTCACACTTGCTTCGTCTAGGGGTTGTAACACTTGTACCCCGTATGCTCGTGGAGGGTCTTGAACTGCTGTCAGTACCACTTTTGTGACTCTGATCTTGCTCTTGTTGGCTGCCATTGTTGCGTGCCGATCCACCTCGTCCACCACGACCACGGGGCCGGTCCACCTCTGTGTACATTGATGTCAGTGTGCGCATTCGTCGACACACCCACATGATTTTCTTCAACGAGTAGCATTGATCGCAACTCGAAGAAAGAAGGCGTATTCTCCCTTGTGCAGACAGCCGTTCGGAATGCTCCAAACTTAGACGCCAGCCTGCTGACGCAGACCTGAACCATTTGGTCCTCCTCGATGATCACGTTGACGGAGGTGAGGGAGTTGTAGATCTCCTGGATCTAGGCAGTATAATCAGACATAAACAAATATTTTTGTTAGACATTGTTGAGCTCCTATTTGAGCTGCACCTTCCTGGTCGTTGTGCTCGCGGTGAAAATCCATTTGAGTTTCATGTTAGGAATATGTCCCTCTGGGAGGAGCCGATTGGTCGGACTGAGAGCCAACGCTTGAAGATAAGGAGTAGTTGACTGGTCGGACTGAGAGCCGACAATCGAAGATAAGGAGTAGCTGACTAGTCAGGCCGAGAGCCGATAATCGATGACAAGGAGGAGTCGACAGTATAGTAAGTGATCCAAGTCGAAGACACGACCAACTAGTTGGGCCGACCGGATTGTCGATGACAAGGTCGACCAGTTGGGCCGTCTGGATAGGTTACATAGGACTCGGCTAGTCGAATCGACTAGTCGACTAGTCGGCCGATTAACTATTATTGTTATTAGTATAGTAATAGGAAGATAGTAGTTACAGAGGCTACATTTGTAAATAACCCATACTGTGTATAAGTAGAAATACACTTAGGGCAAATAGAGTGGTAGAACAAGAGAGTAGAATAGCACAATAGTTCCTGTGTTAGTAATAGTACTAAAGACGGAGAGGGAATTAGTACTAGAGGTAGAGGAGGATGAGTACTATGAGTACTTAAGAGGAGAAGATGGTGTGGAACTCACGAGAGAGAGAGAGAGAGAGAGAGAGAGAGAGAGATGATGGCAATAGAAGATATATATTATAAGGAGAAAGATACAAGAACAACTAGGAGGCTTAAGACTGACGTTGAACCGAATTGGTTCGAAATAATGCCTTGTGCCTCTTTTTATAGTGTTGTCAGGAGTACTCCTGAAGTTTCTAGAATGTTCCAAAGAAATCTGGAATATACATCAATTTTCTATAGTGAAATAGTAAATGAAAACAAAATTCTTTGTATTATAATGTATAACTCAATGGTAGGGCTTCAACCCATGTGACACAAGGTCATGGGTTCAAATCCTTTTAAAGCCATACCATGCTATATCATGACATCTTGTAGCGAGTGTAGTTACAGAGAGACAAGAGAGTGCATGAGAGAGAGAGAGCGACGATAGAGTTTAATGAACTTACCAAGAACCCTATGTGGTTATCCTTTGAGCATCAAAGAAGAGTTGTAACTGTTCTTTGTGTTCTCTGTGTATAGTGGAAG
Organism: Azolla caroliniana; assembly: GCF_043228905.1. NCBI lineage: Eukaryota > Viridiplantae > Streptophyta > Polypodiopsida > Salviniales > Salviniaceae > Azolla > Azolla caroliniana. Next base: position 8,660,140 of record NW_028230453.1, read on the forward strand.
ATCTGCTCTCCCGAGGTTTTCCCCGATTCAGGTTTCCACGTAAAACTGCGTGCATTGTATATCTTTGTCTATTTGTTGTTTTCTATTCTGAGTTGTGTATTTCTGTGAATCTAGAAGTGAGATTCAAGATCCAATCTCTACAAACTGGTATTAGAGCTTGAGGTGCAAGCATGGAAGGAGGTTTTAGCGGCTTCCCAGGCATGATAGTTCTAAACTCGCAGAACTATGCAGATTGGAAGATAAAGATGGAAGACCTTCTCATCGTTAAAGACTTGTATGTGTCATGATATAGCATGATATGGCATTAAAAGGATTTGAACCCATGACCTTGTGTAACATGGGTTAAAGCCCTACCATTAAGCTATACATTGTAATATAAAGATTGTTTTTATTTATTATTTTATTATAGAAAATTGTTATATATTCTAGATTTCTTTGGAACATTCTAGAAACTTCAGGAGTACTCCTGACAACACTATAAAAAGAGGCACAAGGCATTATTTCGAACCCATTAGGTTCAACTCCAGTCTTAAGCCTCCTAGCTATTGTTGTACTTACTCTTCATATAATATATGACCTGTTATCATCATTCTCTCTCTCTCTCTAACACATTATACTATACATGTTGCACCTAACTACAAAACCATATTCTTTGCAGAACGGGGAAACCGTACACATCGATACATGTTAGAGTCCATATCGTTATTGGCTATGCACATTTTGTCCTAAACAAGTTCGCGAGTCTAAGTATCACACTTTGATACAATGCTCTGCCTTTGATCATATTCGACCATGCTTTCAACATGTCTTTGACCGAGCCCAATCCTTGCATGAATTCCTCTCACAACCACAATGTGCACTCTCGATTGCAACATTCATTGGTAAAGTTCATGAACATCAATAGTCACTACTCACTTTCACATGTATCACGTGAAATGTAATATTTTTGGTCTCATAGGTCATATTTGACCTCCGAAGACGATAATATAATCTCTCTCTCTCTCTCTCTCGTGTGTCTTACACACTCCCTTCCTCTTAGTATTAATCCTTATAGTACTTTCCTTCTCTAGTACTAATTCTCTCTCTTATCCTCTTATCCCTCCTTCCCTTCATACTAATCTTCTTATCCTCCCTAGTAAATGGAATCTGTTAGCACTCAAGAATACCAATCTTTTTTCTTAGAGCTCTAGTGCTTAACAGAGAAGTTTGTAGCACTAGATCAAGAAAATCATTGTCGGTTGGGGGATCTTCAACAAATAGCTCTACAAAAACAACAACACGGGGAGCTGACATTACGTGTGAAACAACTTGAAGTGACTATTGACAGTATCATTACAACAACAAGGATCAAATGCTCAAGGGACTCACAAAGAACCCAAGATCGGTCTTTCTATGAAATTTGATGGGACCTGATCATAGTTTAGAGGCTTTCTTAATTAGGTACGTTTAGTGATTCAAATGCATCCTTCTCGATATCCCACCGATGCATCACGAGTGGGAGTAGTAGGCACGTTACTTAGTGGCACGACTTTGGCATGGTTCGCCCCCCTGTTAGAAAAAAAGCTCTGAGTCCCTTGTTAAATAATTTTGAAGAGTTTATTAGCGAGTTTAAAGCTTGTTTTGGAGATATCGACAACGTTAGGATGACAATCAACAAAATCCGAAGATTGCGCCAAGGTGATCGGTCGGCCTTAGCTTATGTTGTGGATTTCCGTCTTCTCGCCACTGATAGTCCTTGGGATGACCACACATTAAAGGAGAAATTTTGTTATGGCCTACGTTATGATGTTAAGGATTTACTCTTGACTTTCCCCGAAGAGCCAAAGTCATTGACAGAAGTAATCAGTCGCGCGGTACGATGCGATAACCGCCTTTTCGAACGACGTTCAAAACGTCAGTTCCAGATGCCAAGGACAAGATCAGAGCCCACCAATGCCTTAGTTGTAGCAAAACCTTTTCCAAGGGAGTCATATAATGTGTCTCCAACAAATAGTCCAACTCCGATGGAAATCGACACCACACGTTGTTGCAGATCATTATCGGAAGAGGAAAAGCAACGACGCCGAGCAAATCGACTATGTCTTTATTGTGGTGGACTGGGGCATATTGTAGTGAACTGTCGCCATAGACCAAGAAGACAGGTAAACCAAATAGTCGCTAGTACTAATTGTACTAAACTCGAGTCTATTTTAGTAGGAATATCTGATAGTCCTAATAGTACTAATAGCCCAAGTTCATCGAACAAATTTGATGTCCTTAGTCAGTGAGAAGAAGAGTTAAACGACTAAGTCTAGCCAAAATAGGAGCTGTTTGGTTGGACAACCCTAGATCCGTGTAGCCCATTAGTGGTTCCATTCTCTCTAAGCAAGTTAGCAATGTGTTCTTAGCTCAAGAAACAATTAGTACTAAAAGTACCCCTCCAATACATATCTTAGCACTCTTAGATTCCAAAACTAATTCTTGTTTCATGGATAGGAATTTTGCGCAAGCTCATCAGATATCCCTAAGAAAACTTCCCTGCCCAGCATTTGTAGTAGTCATTGATGGTCGTCCCATTGCTTCTGGAAATATCATAGAAGAGTCAAAGCCAATTAGTATTGTCTTAGATAATTTGCCATGTGTAGTATCATTTAATATAATTAGTAGTACAAAACATCCCATTGTTTTAGGGTTACCATGGTTCGAATTACACAATCTGGACATAGATTGGAGAACAAGAGAAATTAGGTATCGACAACCCCAAGAACCTACTCATAAGGTTTCAACCATTTTGCTAAATCAATTGCGTGAGGAAGGACGCACAGAATCAATGTTTGTATTCGCAGTATCAGTGAAACCTTCCAACACCGCTGAGGAGTCAACAATTCAACTTCCAAAAAAGTATCATCATTACACCGATGTTTTTGATAAGGTAAAAGCTAGTACTCTTCCTCATCATCGATCGTATGATTATCCCATTGATTTACAACCAGGTAAAGAGCCAGCGAGGGGACCAATCTACAACTTGTCACGAACAGAGCTTGACGTTCTTCAAGCTTACATAGAGGAAAATTTGGCAAACGGGTTCATTCGACATTTAAAATCTCCTACCGGTGCACCCATTTTCTTCGTCAAGAAAAAAGATGGCTCACTTCATCTAGTCGTGGATTACCGTGGGTTGAATAAGGTCACCATCAGGAATAGGTATGCACTTCCCTTGGTCTCGAGTCTTTTAGAAAGGATTAATGGTGCCAAGTTTTTCACAAAAAATCAACTTACGAGGAGCATATAACCTCGTACGGATTCGACCAGGAGACGAATCGAAGACAACTTTCCGCACCTGATATGGGCACTTCGAGTATATGGTTATGCCATTCGGCCTCACAAATGTGCCAACAGTCTTCCATCACATGGCAAATGATATATTCCTAGATCTTTTGGACATCTGTTTAATCATATCTACTTGGATGATCTGCTAGTTTATTCAAAGACACAGGAGGAGCATGATTCTCATGTACTATTAGTACTAAAACGACTACAAGAACATGGTCTTTATGCAAAGCTGGAGAAGTGTAGTTTTGACTGTAGCCAGGTGGAATTTCTCGTCTATGTCATTTCCTCAGAAGGCATCTCTATGGATCCGGCTAAAGTCCAAATTGTGCTAGAGTGGCAGACTCCACGTTTGTTGCGAGATGTGCAATGCTTCCTAGGATTCGCAAACTTCTATTGCAAGTTTATACAAGACTACTCAAAGCTTATTTTGCCGTTTACACAACTTACAAAGAAGGGTCAATCGTTTATTTGGTCTAAGGAAGTGGACATGGCTTTTGAGGGTCTCAAGAAAGCATTTACATCGGCTCATGTTTTAACTCATATTGATCTGCAAAAACCATTTATCATGGAGGCAGACGCGTCAGATTTCGCCCTAGGTAGTATTTTATCACACAACAAGGTGACGATGAGAAGCTACATCCCTTGGTGTTTCACTCATGCAAATTTGATGCCGCCGAAATCAACTACGAGATACATGACAAGGAGCTATTAGCAATCATGGACTCTTTTGCACAATGGAGGCATTTTTTAGAAGGATCTCCTCATCAAGTCATTGTATTCAGTGATCACAAGAATCTTGCCTACTTTCAGAATGTTCGCGTGTTAAATAGACAACAAGCTCAGTGGGCCCCGTTTCTCACTCATTTTGATTTTAAGATTACATATCGTCCGGGCAAGCAACAAGGGAAGGCGGATGCATTATCACGACGCTCGTATCTAGCTCCTCGTCCGGGTGATTTGGTCTTCGACAATCAAAAGCAAGTAATCCAGGGACTGACACAACTTCAAACAATGTGGGTCTTTGACACTCCATTGGATTCCTGCATTATCGACACCATTCGTGAAGATTTGAAGACGGATATTTTCGCTCAAGCTATTCTAGATCAAATCGATTCTTCTCAGGCATCTTGTTCTCGATCACAATAACCTGGTATAGATTATCGGCAATTCAAATGTCATAATGGATTACTCTTCTTTAAGAAACTTTTGTATGTTCCCAATGGTTCGTGCCGCCTTCGAATAGTACAAAATTGTCATGACACATATACAACCAGAAATTTTGGTAGTACTAAAACATTGGATTAGTACACCAATCATTTTGGTGGCCCCATATGTGAAGATTTGTCGAAAACTACGTTCGGACATGTGATACATGTTGTAGAGCGAAGATGCCGAGACATCATTCATATGGTTTTTTGGAGCCATTACCGATCCCAAGCAAACCATGGCAATCTATTTCTCTTTATTTTATCACAGATCTTCCGGATTCGAGGGATTTCAATGCAATCCTAACAATGGTAGATCGATTTACTAAGATGGCACATTTCGTTCCCTGTACTAAAGAAATCACTAGTGAAGAAACCGCTGGAATTGTTATGTGTGAAGTATTTCGGCATCATGGTCTTCCCGAGAGTATCATCAGTGATCGTGGACTGCAATTCATCTCCAAATTTTGGAAGCATCTCTTTAAAATGCTCAAGGTCACTTGCAACCTCTCCTCTGGCTATCATCCCCAAACAGATGGACAAACTGAATGTACCAATCAAACATTGGAACAATATCTTCGGTGTTTCCTAAGCTATCAACAGGGTGATTGGGCGGATATTCTACATTTTGCTCAATTTGATTATAATAATTCTACGCACTCCTCTACTAGGGTTTCACCATTCTACACTTATATAGGCTATCATCCTCGATGGTGTATGTTAGAAACTCTTGAGTTACCCACAAATCCTAGTGTAGAGGATCATTTGGAGTGGTTACGACGAATTCAGGTAGAACTATCTACCCACCTACATCACGCCCAACAAACATGAAGGATTATGCAGATTGTCATCGACATCCATCCCCTTTTAATATTGGAGATTGAGTATGGCTATTACGATGGCACATCAAGACTACTCAACCGTGTGAAAAACTGGATTATCAACGGCTAGGCCCTTTCCATATTAACGGAAAAATTAATGATGTTACTTTTCACCTTGATCTTCCTCCGCAATTACGTATACATCCAATATTTCATAGTTCTTTCCTAGAACCCTATTAGGACAATACTATCCCAAGATCGTATTATACCACCTCCACTCCCCATCGAGCTTGAAGATGGACCTGACTTCGAGGTTGCTGCCATCCTCGACTCCAAGATTGTTTGCAACAAGCTCTATTATTTGGTTGATTGGTTCAGATATAGTCCAAGCAAGCATACTTGGGAACTAGTGACGAATTTGGCGAATGCTTGAGCTCTTCTTGAAGACCTCCATCGTCAATATCCGAACAAACCAGGTCCTCAATCAAAGATGACTCGTAACACTCGTCATTTAAAGGGGGGGATAATGTCATGATATAGCATGGTATGGCTTTAAAAGGATTTGAACCCATGACCTTATATAACATGGGTTGAAGCCCTACCATTAAGCTATATATTGTAATACAAAAAATATTGTTTTCATTTATTATTTCACTATAGAAAATTGATGTATATTCCAGTTTTCTCTGGAACATTCTAGAAACTTTAGGAGTACTCCTGACAACACTATAAAAAGAGGCACAAGGCATTATTTCGAACCAATTCAGTTCAACGCCAGTCTTAAGCCTCCTAGCTATTCTTGTACTTACTATTCATATAATATATCACCTGTTATCATCATTCTCTCTCTCTCGTGAGTCTTACACACTCCCTCCCTCTTAGTACTAATCCTCATAGTACTTTCCTTCTCTAGTACTAATTCTCTCTTTGTTTTTAGTACTATTCCTGATAGTATAAGCCCATGAACAGAGCAAAAATACCCACGAGGGTGTTAGAGTCTGAATGGAAACTTCTGAATAGAAAGGCAGTGGCCACCATCAGACAATATGTTGATGTGAGTGTCCTTCAACATGTGGCAAACGACACAAATGCTTATGAGATGTGGTAGAAGTTGTGATGTCTATATGAGATGAATAACGTCCTCAACAAATCATCTTTGATGAGAAAGATTGTGAGGCTGAAATATAGGGATGGAGAAAGCATAGTGGAGCATGTAAGTACATTCATGGGGTATGTGAACCAACTGGCAACAACCAAGTTTCCCCTTGAGGACGCAATGCAGGCCATCCTACTACTGTGTACCCTGCCAGACAACTGGGAGAATCTGGTGGTGACTCTCAACACCTCGTGTCAAGAAGAGAACTTGTCACCACAAGTGGTAAAGACAAGCAACTTAAATGAGGAGACTAGAAGGAAGGACAAGGGTGTCCTATGCTAGTCAGAGTCAAACTTGATTCAACATACCGACAAAGGAAGGAATCGGCAAATAAGTCTACCAAGAAGGGACAAGTCCTAAGGTAGGTCAAAGTCTAGAAGGAAACTGACATGTTTTTATTGTGGAAAGTTGTCATGACAGAGTGACATCAAATACGTAGTTAGTTGGGGATTGAACCTACATCCTCACATCTACAAGATGTCATGCCTAACCATTTCAATATGAGCATGTATTTATGTATAATAGTTTATTGTTATTCTAGCATATAGTATATAATTTTCAGAATATTTTAGTCTTTAATATATTCTAGAAATATTCTGTGGTGTATTCTAGATGGGTATATTCCACAGATATTTCTCAAGTATATTCTAGAGATATTCAATCTCAAAATTTGTATAAATACTTGTAACCTCCTTGGTCCCTTTCAAGAGATTCAACACTAGTCATTGACACATCAATCTACTATTCTCGTTTCATTCCATCTTGTCTCCTTCTTCATCTCTGTCTTCATGCTCTCCATAGCTTCCTAAGTTCATAGTCTCATCACTCACAACTTCTAGAGTTCTTAGCCTCATCATTTCTAGTTCCATGTTTGTCATCCATGCTCTGTCATAGTCTGCAGTTCATGTGTCCTTGCTAGTTTGAATCCCTTCCAATTGGAAGCATCACCCATCTTCGTTATTGCCCTTGCTTCTAGAGTTACCATTGTCATAGTCCTTGCTTCAAGAGTTACCATCATTAACATCCTTGGTTTTAGAGTCGCCATCGTCACCATAGTCAAAATCATTCCTTGTAGAGAAGCTTCCTCATCATCATTGTCTTCATTGCCTCATCTTCGACATTATGATTTTTCAACACTTCTTGTTGTCTTCATCAAATGGATTGATTTCGATCACTCACCTTCACAGTTCCAGTGGGGGTTACAACCACTCACTTTCATGGTGGGGTTCGAATCATTGCCCGTTTGCAATCCAATTTCATTTTAGTTCAAGTCTCGTGCCACATTCCTTTGGTGAGGATCGATTTTGATCGCTCATCATCTAGTTCTGGTGGGGGTCACAACCACTCACTTTCCTGGTGGGGATCACGTCTGTTTCTCACTAGCGCTATCGTTTGTGCCATGTTTTGGGTCAACCTCGACTATTTACCCTCTTATAATAGAAGAAGTCGAGTCGACCGCTTCACTTGCACTCCTTCGCCCGTTTGTGTTCCAGTTCTTGGTGAGGGCCGGATGGTCGCTCACTCCGGTTCGTGTTCCAGTTCCCGGTGAGGACTGCATGGTCATTCAGACTCGTTTGTGTGTCCGATGAGGACTGCACCTGGTCACTCACATTCTCATTCTCGGTGAGGGTTGCAAATGGTCGCTCACGCCTGCTCGTGGTCTAGTTCCCGGTGAGAGGGCCGCATGGTCGCTCACTCCCGCTCGTGTTCCAGTTCCCAGTGAGGGCCGCTTGGCCACTCACTCTCGCTCGTGTTCCAGTTCCCGGTGAGGACCGCATGGCCGCTCATGCCCGTTCGTGTTCCAATTCCCGGTGAGGGCCACACATGGTCGCTCACTCTTGATCGTGTTCCAATTCTTGGTGAGGGTCGCATGGTCGCTCACTCCTGTTCGTGTTCCAGTTCCCGGTGAGGACCGCTGTTAACTCTTAGGGCCGGACAATGGCCTAACATAGGGTGTCTACGGAAGACACTTCACCAAAGGGGTGTTACGGCAACAGGATTAGACTCAACGATTAATCCGACTTAATTAAGTTACTTAGCAAGATCGTCCTTAATATTCACACGCGTAAGATATAACAATGAATGCAGAACGACAATTAACACAGAGAGATAACAACACTAAGCTTTATTACTTAACCGTTGTTCATTACATTGTATCCGGGCCTTTAAATAGGTTTCCAGTATGTATTACAAAACGGTGCCATCCGCACCTGTTCGGGATCGGTCCAGATCCGGAACGGCATACCGATTCCGGTCCGTCCGTCCACACTCATAGCTTACCTACAACCATTCCTACTAATTAAATGACTCCCCGTTTCACACTCTAGACTCCTTTGCCGGCCGGGCCGGTAACACATGGCACGCCCTTGTATGTTGAATCCACATCCGACCCTTGCTATTCCTCGTCCAAAATATCCAGAATGCTTTGTTCGAGAGTCTCCAATGGTTCATCTGGAATTGGTTGTTGTTGTTGCTGCTCTGTTGATGGCTGCTGCGACGGGTCCGTTGGTGGCGGCTGCGGCTGCTCCTCCATTTGTTGCTCTGACACCGGCGTCTCCGTCGTTGCTCCCTCCGTCGTAGTGGTCTCCGGTGTACTGGTTCCGGGCTGGCCCTCGGCCGGCGACGGTTCCTCATCACTAAGGTTAACCGTTGCCGCTTCCCGTGCTTTTTCTTCCAGAACCCAGGACCGCTCGTAGCTTTCAAACTGGATTTGAGCGTCCAGCCTATCATCATCTAGCTGAGCTACGAGTTGCCGGACCTGCGCCAGCTGTTCATCCGCCAGGACTTGGAAGTCATCGGCCAACTCGTCCCGTATGGTGGTGAAGTCCTCAGAAGTCAACGTGTAACAATCATCTCCTTCCTTCCGCCGGTTTGCCACGTCTGCCCGTAGTAATTGGAGTTCCGCCGCATTTTGTGCCCACTTTGTCCACCATCTTACGGAGCTTTCGTCAATCAAGCGTTTTGTCTGATTCAACCATGCCCGGAGGATGCACTGAATCTGGCCCTTTCCCAACTGCGATTTGGTCTCCGCAGCTTGCCGTTCCTCCTTCAATTGCTTGATGATTTTGACGTTGTCTTCCACGTGCTCCTTGTAATGCGTCAATTGCCTTTGATATGTGCTTCGTAATTTCTGCAATACCGTTGACGCTCTCTCCTTTTCTTCCTGCTTTTGCCTCTGGAGCTCCATCCGGACCTTCTCCGCCTTGTCCAACCGTCTTGTATTTTCTGCACGTTCGTCGGCGATCGCCGTCACGGCCCGATCAACTTCCTGCTGGAGGTCGGCCATACGTTCCTTATGCTCTGTTTCCAGCCGTTTGTAGTCCCGGTGCAGGTGCTCAAAATCATCTGTCTTTTGCTTGAGCCGTGTGTTGATCTGTCGACGGGCCCGGTCCTCACGGTCCTTCTACTGGCGGAGCTCTTCCTTTAGCCGTTCCATTTCCGTTTCCGCCATCTTTCGCAACTTGTCCTTTTCCTGTAGCACTTTGTCTTTTTCCTCCCTTAGCCGGTCGTACGCTTGATGGCCTTTCCGAAGGCTCTCCTCTGCCCGGCGAAGGTTCTCAGTAGTCTTCTTTAATTCGGCTTCGGCCGCTGTCTTCAATTCCCGTTCTCGGCTCCTTAGCGCTTCTTGTGCGACAAGTTCATCTTTCAATTCCGCAAGCTCCTGGGCTTGCGCCGCATCTCTCTTTGGAACGATTTTCGTTGCCGGGGTCTTATTGGTATGTACAGGTTGATCTGTTTCTTTATTCTGTACACTTACCGGAGTCACCGGTGATTGGATCTGTGTTGTCGTTAAGGCCATTTTGGCCATCTCTACCGTGACCTGATCCAAGTCTCTTTCAAGGCACCGGATTCTGGACCGGGCCGTCTCTAGTTGTTCAGTTGTGACGAGCAACCGTTCGCTTTGCGCTCTTTCTTCCGCCTCAATATACCCCACTGCTCCGGCAATCTGTTCGCTTATCCACCGGAGCCACATGCTACCGGTGCTTTGTGATTGCGTTTGCCCGGAGGTTTGACGGATGGGCTCGCTTGTAGATGGGTGGTCCCGCTTGATTGCGCCGAGTTGCAATTCCGTTTCTGCCCGTGGACCACCCTGCTGTCCTGGTTCCCCTTGCGCTTCTTCTTGGTTGGCCGAGGGAGGTTGCATTGACCTTTCCGGCTTTGGCGGGATGGGACTTGCCGGTGTTGCCGGTGGTGCCGGGGCTTCTGATTCCGGTGCCATGCGCACCGGTTCCGGTTCTTGCCTTGGCATGGGAGTCTCAGTATGGGGAGCCGGTGTTCCCTCCGTCTGAGGGTCCGAACATTTCCCGACTGCCTCAAGGGTCCTTGCCGACAACCGTCGCTGGAGGTGCTCCGTAGGCTCCTCCTCTATTTCCTCTTCCTGAGTCCCGGCATTGAGTTTTGCCGCCAAGGGGTCCGCTTCTCTATTCACCGGTCGGCGAAGTGTAACCTTTACGGGCCGTGCCGGTGGTTCCTCCTGCGCATCCGTTGGCCGCTTCCGGCTGGCGCTCTCCTTTCCCGCCTGTTCTACGTCCGCCGCCTTCCCTTTAGTGGCCTTAGAGGCCAACAACTGTTGTCTTTTGGAAGCCATCTTTGGGGTGCCGTCCGCCACTCTTCCTTGCTTCTTGGGCTGGACGGGTGGCACAAGCAAGGTGAGCCACTGCGTTACGGCGTGCCATATCCTCCGTCCGTCTCGGCCTTCTTTGCCGTCTTTGCCTCTAACGATCTCAATCGCCACACACAACCCGTCTGCGATCAATACCGGCCAATCCACCTTGATCCCTTCATAGGTGGCGATGATCATTCTTGCCCGGTTATGTGGCATGACAGGGGGTCTAGGGTACACATGGCCGTATTCGTGGAGCACACGAGCAATCTCGCGGAACATCATATCTCCGCCGCCCTGTGTCCGGTAGCCCTTGATGGCTAGGGAGTACTCACCAAAATACCTGATGAGTTGCTCCGAGGTCGGATTGTCAATCGTGAGTATGCCTCCCTCCGGAAGGCTTGTTAACGCTCGAATCGCCTCCGCCGTTATGACCTCTGTGTCGATTTCTTTGATCACCTTGTCGGCTTCTTTGTGTGGTGGTACCTTCATAATCATCAAGAAGCCCTCGAGCCCGTGTTGCTTTAGCCAGGTCTTGGCGGCTTCCGACAGCGTTTGCAGGTCCATGTTTGTGTCGAGGTCGGCTTTTGGTGGCGAGATTGGCTGGTGATGAGAGTGAGAGTGAGTGAGAGAGAGTTCAGAAGGTGGGGGTTCTCTGTGTGTAGGTTCTCGTCTGATGATCTTGCAGTGCCTTGGTGCTTCTGTGCTCCTAGGTTCGTGAAAGTAGAGGGTCTCCACGCGTAGTGGTTTTTCTCTGTGCATTCTGGTGCCTTTTTCGAGTGTGTGCACGTCGTGTACTAAAATAGCATTATGTCCTGTGGTGGCGCTTAAATGCCCACTACGTACCTTTTTGCTCCTCGCTCTTTCGTCCATTCATTCCTCGCTTTTGCATGATTACTTCGTTTTATTTATTTATTATTTATTATTTTATTGTTAATGTGACGTTACTTGTCCGTTGGTCCAATCGGACCCTTACCGGCCTCATTCTCCCCAGTTACCTGCTCGCCGTTTCTGCCGTCTTGGTGGTTGCCGTTTCCCTCATAGGTTGCCATTTCCGCACTGGTGTCGGTCCTTTGCTCAAATGGGTTTTTGGGCATCGGTCCTCTATATGGCTTCAATCGGAATCCGTTGACCCATTTGCCTAGCACTTCGCCGGCAAGTGTCCCTAACTGGTAGGACCCATTATACTCACGTGTCAGCCAATACGGTCCGGTCCATCTAAACCGTAGTTTACCCGGCATCTTGCTCATCTAGGTCTGAAATACTAACACCGGTTTGCCGATTGCGAACATTTTTTCGTTTCCTTTCCTGTGCCGGTCGACAAATGCTTTCTGTCGCCGTTGTTCCAATTCTAAGTGCAGGATGCTTTTCCAGTCGTTGTTCCTTGAGTTCACACAACGTTGTTAACCGTATTGCCTCCGACTCCTTCTCGTTCAGCCGTTCCCGTAGCTGGATCCGTAAGCTGGGTACTTGGAATTCCACTGGCATTACCGCCTCTAGTTCGAACACTAACCGGAACGGTGTTGTTCGGATGCTCGTTTTATATGCCGTCCGGTATGCCCAAAGCGCGCTATGTAGCTTGGTATCCCAATCCGTTCGGTTTTCGTTGACGATCTTCCGGAGGACATTCTGGAGCGTTTTGTTCATCGATTCCGCTAACTCGTTTGCTTGCAGATAGTATGGTGTGCTCCGTTTATAGGCAACGACATAGAATGTCGTCAGGCTTTCAACTACTTGGCCGAGAAAGTGCCCCCCTTGGTTGCTTATTAATTCGATTGGGCACCCGTAACGGCCCCAGATGTACTCGTATAGAAATTTCTCCGTTGACGCAGCGGTGATGTCTCTTAAGGCTTTGGCCTCCACCCATTTCGTGCAGTAATCCATTGCGACAATGACGTACCGATTACCCGTTCTCATTGCCGGTGGTTTGAACGGTCCAACAAAGTCCAGTCCCCACTTCTGGAATGGCTCGAGTGGTAGTACCAGCTGGTGTGGCATACGAGCCTGCTCCGTTGGCTGGCCCATTCGCTAGCATAGGTCACATTCTTTTGCGTATCGTACCGCATCTCTTAATGTCGTTGGCCACCATAGGCCACTTTGCCATATTTTCCTAACCGTCGCATCTCCGGCATAGTGACCTGCGGCAACTCCGCAGTGGGCTTCCCTCAGTATCAGGACCTTTTCATCGCTGCGCACAACCCGTCTCCATATGCCGTCCGCGCCCTTGTGGTAAAGTGTGTCTTGTAGTAAGCAGAAATGTCGGCTTTGCACCGCCAGACGTTTCCGTTCGTCCCGGTTCATCTCTTCCGGAGGCAGTCCTGTGCTCAGAAACTGGTGCATGTTTGTGAGCCACTTGTCTTCTTGTGCCACCGTCTCATCTGCTGCCGTTTCCGTAGTATCGGAGCATCCGGCTGTGCCACCGGATCTGGCCTAAGAACCGGCTTAATGCCTTTGCCGTTGCCGGCGCCGGCGCTTCTAATATGGCTTTCACTTTGTCCGGGTCGACTGCAATACCTTCCTGGCTCACAATATGTCCTAATAAAGTTCCACTAGACACGCCAAATACACACTTTGCCGGATTCAAGCTTAGCCAGTACGCTCTACACTTTTCTAGACAAAGACGGAGGTGCTGAAAATGGTCCTCCTCCCGGCTATAGACGGCGAAATCGTCAAGGAAAACCTACATAAAAGCCGGGATATATTCACCAAAGATTTCCATGATGATTCGTTGAAATGTTGCCAGTGCCGTTTTGAGTCCGAACATCATCACCATGGCCACAAACACCACCCATTCGGTGACGAAAGCCGTTTTCTCTTGGTCGTCGGGGTGCATCCGGATTTGATTATACCCGCTGAATCCGTCTAGAAAGCTATAGACCTCATGGTCGGCGACGGCATCCAACACTCCATCTGTGAACGGGAGTGGAAACGCATCCGTTACCGTAGCCGCATTGAGTTTCCGGTAGTCCACACAAACTCGAATTTTTCCGTTCTTCTTCGGTACGACTACGATCGGGCTCAACCATGTCGCTTTCTTTACCGGACGGATAAAGCCAACTCTTAACAGTTTGTCGATTTCCTCCTTGGCTTTGGCGGCATAATTGGGATTCATCCGGTACCGTCTTTGTGCCACTGGTTTTGCGTCCTTGCTCAAGTGAACCTGATGCTGGTATAACTGAGGGTCGAGTCCTCGCATGTCTTCGTATGACCAGGCGAACACATCGCGAAATTCCGTGAGAAGTGTGATCATCGTCGTTTTGTCTCCGGTCTTCATCTCCTTGGCGATGTGCACCGGTTTTGTTTCGTCCGTGGTCCCTAGGTTCACCTCTTCAAGTTGCGACGCTTTTACGCGCTGTGAAACGGCCATTTCCCGTTCCAACGCTTCCTGCGCTTGCCGTAACTCCCGGATTGTGTCTTTATCCGGTTCTGCTTCAGCCTGTTCCGGCTACGGTAAGTATGGTGCTACTGCTTCAGCAATGTCAATTTCGAAGAGGGGTATGATCTTCGGGTTTTCCTGCAAGTACTGAGCTTCTTCTTCGTCAGCTAACCCTTCTAGCATGTTGACGCACTCTGCATACAATGGTGTACATTCCTTGCCAGTGCTCGTCCTTGGCTGTGTTGGTACCTGTACCTTGGCTTTTCCTCGTCGGAAGGTAATTATATTTTTCCTCCAATTCTGTTTGATATGTGCCATTTTCAACCATGGCCGCCCCGACAATAGTGGGTATGCGCCTTGTGCCTGTAATTGTAGCACTACTGCCGAGATGTGAAATGTATGACCGCCCACGGTGACTTCTAATTTCCGTATTAATCCTGTCGGCCGTACTGAGCTTGTATCGGCCATCCGTAACCAGAACGGACACGGCTCCCACTCGTGGATTCCTAGGGCATCACACGTCAGGAGGCTTATTACATTCACCCCGGAGCCTCCGTCTATAACTGTGCCGGGGAGTTCTTTCCCTTTTACAATGGCAGTGATTACCGGACTGTTGGTGTCTACCACCATTGGTCCCTCCTCCGGATTCGAGAAGAGTACCAGTGCCGGTGATGATTCTCCTACCATCATGGCCGTCTTCAGTCCTTCCGTGAATCTTGGCACGAGCTGTAGGAGTCTTCCTAGTGGCAGCGTAATCTGGCATTCTTGCAATGCCTGCCATATCTCGTTCTCGAAGTGACTGCCGCTGGCATGCCCTACGGTGTTCTCCTTTTGCCACTGTAAGTCTGTGACATTCTGCTCGTTTGCTTTCTTTACCCATTCCGTCGCTTGCTTCCGAATGGTCTCCTACGTCTCCCATTCCTTGGCCATGCCCTTCGACCTTGTGGTCACATGCTGCAGATCTGCCACCTCAGGGACTACCATATTTACTGCCGGTCGTTTTTCATAGCTCTTCACCGGGCATTGATTACTATAATGACCTTCCTGTCGACAGTAGTAGCAGTAGGCTTTCCGGGTATTGCTGGATTCGGCATTGTCTGTTGTACCCGAGGCCGGTCCTGTGGTAAGTGCAGGGTTTTGGGCCGGTTGGCTGCTTGAAGCTCCTTGTTCCGGATCCCGTAGGTAGCTGCCTTTTTTGAAATGCCGTTTTTTGTTATAGTTCTTCTTATTGCGGTACTCTTGACGAGGTTGCTCGTTATATCTACCGTATTCCTCCCGTTGCTGACGATACCCGGGGGAGTGCTCCCAGTCGTAATGTTCGTATCGTCTATTGTAATCCCGGTACCGATCATATCTATCATGCCGGTCATAGTTATCTCGCCGATCACCGTACCGGACATCATTCTCCCGTCGATCGCCATACCGGACATCCTGTGCCGGTCGGTCGCGGTCCATTCGCCGCCAGCGTTCCTCTTCTTCATCCTGGCTGCTGCGTGGCTCTATTTGTCGGATGGGCGGTGCTTGCCGATTCAATAGATTATACTCGCACCTATTCGTTGTATGGCCCTTGGATTGACAGATTACACATTGTGTCCTCATAGTGCATTCTAGTGCCGAGTGTCCGGAATTCAAGCAAGTTGTGCACTGTATTATTGCTTGCCGAAACCGGAGGTCTTCATCGGACGGTAACGCCCGTTGGAGTGCTCCCAGTGTGAGCCAGGAGCTTGTCTTTTCCATCTCTCTCACCCGGTCAATGACCTGGTCGATGGTACTTGTGCGGAAGTCAATTACTGTGCAAACCGTGCGTAGGGGTTCCCGGAGCACATTTAGGAATATAGTCCGTAATTCCTCCTCCGGGGGTGCGCGGGCAAGCTGACTATGCATCCGTTGAAACCGGATGACAAATTGGGGAATGCTCTCCCCTGCCTCCTGTCGGATGGTATAAAATAAGCCCACCATTATTGTCTAGTCCACCTCCTTTTGGAAAAAATGCAAGAATTTAGCTTTTAAATTTGCGACGGTGGTGATGGTAGATGGGTCCTGCGTCCGGCGCATCTTGCTGCCGGTCCCTCCAATGTGACGCCAAATTCTGCTATCTTAGAGCGTTCCTCTTCTTCCGGGGTCAATTGCTAGGACACATGGTTTGCTTCCCATGTCTGTTCAAAGGTGTGAACATGAGCTTCCGCGTCCGGATCATCTCTATACTTGGAGTACTGGAACGACATGTCGTCGTCCGGTATCGGTGCGCGGGCTGGCAGTGTTGGTGGTTGTTCCGGGATTTTCTCCGGTGTCAGTGGTCTTTCCTGATTTGTTTCCGGCGTCGGTGGTCTTTCCTCTTCTTTTGGTAATGGAGGCCTCTCCTCTTTGACTTCTGGTGTCGGAGGTCGCTCTTCCTCTGCTGGTTTCGGAGGTTCCAGTCTTAGCACTTCCGGTTCCGGTGTCGGTAAGGTGTCCGATCCTTCGTCCTCCAGTCCTCCCGGGGTTTCGCTGCTGCTACGGTAGTTCGTGTGCACGCTGTATTCCCCTTCGGAATCCGATTCATACGCTGAAAAGGCTTCTGCTTCGCCTTCTCCGTTTGCCAACGCCTGGAGAAGGGATTCGGTTTCCCGGAGGTTGCTTAGGCTGCTGCCGTCATCCGGGTGCGATGTTTGCTGTAACCAGAGGGAGTCCTCCGCTACTCTTCGGATTACGTTGGAAAACGAGCGATCCGCTCTAATTTCCTGCACCGCTTGCTGGAAAGCCTCTCGTCTCCTTTGCCTTTCGGCAAGGCGTTGAGTTTGATCTGTAACCAGGTCGTCCGTTGATCTAGTCATCCATCTGTGTCGTCGTTCGCTGCAAAAATAGGAATCGTGGTTGCCAAAAACTGTGTTAACTCTTAGGGCCGGACAATGGCCTAACACAGGGTGTCTACGGAAGACACTTCACCAAAGGGGTGTTACGGCAACAGGATTAGACTCAACGATTAATCCGACTTAATTAAGTTACTTAGCAAGATCGTCCTTAATATTCACACGCGTAAGATATAACAATGAATGCAGAACGGCAATTAACACAGAGAGATAACAACACTAAGCTTTATTACTTAACCGTTGTTCATTACATTGTATCCGGGCCTTTAAATAGGTTTCCTGTCTGTATTACAAAACGGTGCCATCCGCACCTGTTCGAGATCGGTCCGGATCCGGAACGGCATACCGATTCCGGTCCGTCCGTCCACACTCATAGCTTACCTACAAGCCTTCCTACTAATTAAATGACTCCCCGTTTCACACTCTGGACTCCTTTGCCGGCCGGGCCGGTAACAACCGCATGGTCGCTCGCGCTCGTTCATGTTCCCGATGAGGACTACACATGATTGCTTGTGTTCCAGTTCCCGGTGAGGGCTGCATGGTGACTCACTCCCACTCGTGTTGTAGTTCCCAATGAGGGCTTCCTGGTCGCTCACTCCCGTTCATGTTCGAGTTTGAGTTCTTGGTGAGGGCCGCATGGCTGCTCACCCCGTTCCTGTTCTAGTTCCCGGTGAGGGTCGCATGGTCGCTCACCCCGTTCGAGTTCTAGTTGTTGGTGAGGGCCGCATGGTCGCTCACGCCCGTTCATGTTCCAGTTCCCGGTGAGGGTCGCATGGTCACTCATGCCCGTTCATGTTCTAGTTCTCGGTGAGGGCCGCACATGGTCGCTCAATCCTATTCCTGTTCCAATTCTCAATGAGGACCGCATGGTCACTCACGGACGTTCATGTTCTCGATGAGGACTGCACATGATCACTCATGTTTGTTAGTGTTCTAGTCTTTGGTGAGGACCACACATGGTCGCTCACACCTGTAAGGGTTCTAGTTTCCGGTGAGGACTATACATGGTCGCTCACACCTGTTCATGTTCCCGATGAGAACTGCACATGATCGCTCACACCTGTTGGGGTTCCAGTTTCTGGTGAGGATTGTACATGGTCGCTCACGCCTGTCGTTCCAATCTCCGGTGAGGACCGCACATGGTCACTCAAGTCCCTTGTTGTTCTAATCTCCGTTGAGGACCACACATGGTGGCTCAAGTCCGTCAGTGTTCTAGTCTTCGGTGAGGACAACATATGGTTCCTCACTCCCGTTGGTGCTCCAATTCCCATCCACCCCTACACCACGCTTTCAAAAAGGTGGCCTAAAGGGGAGGATAATGTCATGACAAAATGACATCAAATACGTACTTAGTTGAGGATTGAACCTACAACCTCACATCTACAAGACGTCATGCCTAACCATTTTGATATTAGCATGTATTTATATATAATAGTTTCTTGTTATTCTAGCATACATAATTTCCAGAATATTCTAGTCTTTAGTATATTTTCGAAATATTCTATGGTGTATTCTAGAGATATTTCTCAGGTATATTCTAGAGATATTCAATCTCAGAATTGGTATAAATACTTGTAACCTCCTTGGTCCCTTTCAAGGGATTCAACACCAGTCATTGACACATCAATCTCGTATTCTCGTTTCATTCCATCTTGTCTCCTTCTTCATCTCTGTCTTCATTTTCTCCATAGCTTCCTAAGTTCATAGTCTCATCACTCACAACTTCTAGAGTTCTTAGCCTCGTCATTTCTAGTTCCACGTTCGTCATCCATGCTCCGTCGCAGTCTGCAGTTGGTGTGTCCGTGAGAAAATCCTAGACACTTCCAGAAGGACTGCTGACTGTCAACTCAAGAAGGACAAAGGTGTTGGTAATAATGTCGAACCCAGGAAGATTCCTAATGAAAAGGGCACATCCGCCGTACCTACGAGTGCAGAGGAGATCTTGTTCATTTGTGAGCAGGCAAGCACAAATCTTGCAAATGAAGAGTGCACCTAGGTGATCGACTCCGGTGCATCTTTCCATATCACTCCTTTGAGAGAGTGCTTCTCGACTTACATAGCTGGGGACCACGACTATGTAAAGATGGGAGATAATGGTGAGTGCAAGATAGCCGGCATAGGAAGTGTAAGGCCGATGACGTTGACAGGTTGTTGACTCACTTTGAGGGAAGTTCAACATGTCCCCAATATCAGATTGAATTTGTATCAACTGGAAGGTATGATGATGATGTCACAAACATGACTTCCACGTTTTCGAAAAGGCGGCTATAAAGGGGAGGATAATGTCATAGACATGACAACAATCATGTCAAGATTCGAATTGTTCACCTCTTGTATATAATTCAGTGTTATATTCTAACCAACACATCCATATACATGGTCATGTTATCTATATCTTAGTAGATTATCTATTCCAAGTTCTAGGAGTTTTTAGAAGCTTCCAAAAAGCTAGCTTCTGCATGAACATGGGTTGATGCATGGAATTACATGTAGAGGCCACAAACATGTATAAATACATGTATCTTCCTTGATCCCTTTCAATGTCCATTCAACACCAGTCATTGACACATCAATCTAGTCTTCTCATTTCATGCCATATTGTCTCTGTGATCTTCATATTTGTCTTCATGCTCTCGAGTTAATCCTAGCTTCCTAAGCTCATAGTCTCATAACTCACAACTTCTAGAGTTCCTAGCCTCGTCACACTTCTAGTTCCAAGTTCTTAGCTTGTCACTTGTAGCCCCATCATCTGTGCTCCACCTGAGCCTCTGGTTGGTGTGTCCGTGTTAGTTTTAATCCCTTCCAACTGGAAACATCACCCGTCTTCGTCATCGCCCTTACTTCCAGAGTTATCATCATCATCCCTATCTTTGCACTTCTTATCATCTTCCATATCCTTATCTCTGCGTTTTTTGTCATTGTCATCCTTCTCCCTGTGTTTCCTGCCGTTTTCATCATTGTCTATGTGTTTCTTATCATCATCATCCCTATCTATGTGTTTCTTATCATCTTCATCGTTGTCCCTGGGTTTTCTATCGTCCTCTATATGTCTGTCTTTGTGTTTCTTTTTATCCTCAATGTCTCGATCTCTGTGTTTCTTATCCTCTTCATCTACTTCTTTGTTTCCATCATTGCCATAGACACAATCATTGCTTTCGGAGACGCGTCCTCAACATCGTTGTCTTCATTGCTTTGTCTTCGACATCATCATCTTCAACACCTCTTGGTGTTGTCATCAACACTACTTTGCTTAGCCTTCATCGACACTACTTTGCCTAGTGGTCATCGACGTCATGTGTCCCAGTTCCTGGTCGCTCACGCCCGTTCGTGTTCGTGTCTCTGATGAGGACCGCACATGGTCGCTCACGTCCGTTCGTGTTCGTGTCTACGGTGAGAACCGCACAAGGTCGCTCATGCCCATTGGTATCCCAGTTCCCGGTGAGGACCACACATGGTCGATCGCACCCATTGGTGTTCGTGTCTCCAGTGAGGACCACACAAGGTTGCTCATGCCCGTTGGTGTTCGTGTCTCCGGTGAGGACTGCACATGGTCGCTCACGCCCATTGGTGTTCGTGTCTCTGGGAGGACCGTACATGGTCGCTCATGCCCGTTGGTGCTTCAATTCCCGATGAAGGACCATACATGGTCGCTCATGTTCACTCATGTTCCATTCTCCGGTGAGGACCACACATGGTCAGCCACTCCTCAACCTACTTCAGTTTTCTCTTTCAGCTCACCCCTACACCACGCTTCTGAAAAGGAGGCCATAAAGGGGAGAATAATGTCACGAACATGACTACCACGCTTCCGAAAAGGTGGTCGTAAAGGGGAGGATAATGTTACGGACATGACAACAGTCATGTCAAGATTCAAACTCTTCACCTCTTGTATATAGTCAAGTGCTATATTTTTTATAAAAATTATCCTCCATTAGTATTAAGATTAAAATAGCCAAAGGCAAGATACTCAAGTGCTATATTCTAACCAACACATCCATATAGATGCTCATGTTATCTATAACTTAGTAGATTATTAGTAGATTATTTATTCCAAGTTCTAGGAGTTTTTAGAAGCTTTTGCATGAAAATGGGTCGATGCATAGAACTATATGTAGAGGCCACAAACATGTGTTGAGAGATCAAGCTCAACTTAGTTTAGTTAGTTAGTCAACCATGTAACTTCGTAGTTACCTAGGTAGAATCTAGTTAGAAGTGTTGACTATAATGCCTTAAATAGGACCTTGTACTTAAGTGGGATATTCTAGATCCTCCACTCCTAAGTACATTTAATATAGGACTTACACCGTGGTACCTATATTCCACTCATACATGTGCACCCTTGCACATGAGATGTATATATACCTCATTGTGGGTATTTTTGTATTTGATGATGATAATGCTAATTTAATATACTTACTCATCCCCCATCTTGTGTTGTTCATAAGTGTATCTCTCTCTCTCTCTCTCTCTCTCTTCCTCTCACACATACACACACATATCACATAATCTTCCGCTTACTAACTTTATCACATAATTAGGTACTAATTAACTCTTAATTACTTACCTAATTCTTAACATGGTATCAGAGCGTGTGGTTTAGCACATCCACTAAGCCCACCCAACTCTTCATAATTGTGTGTTCGAAACGCCGACGACAAATTCCGGCCATTCAAACACACAATTGTGCCGCTATGTGATTGAAGGAAGAAAAACAAAAGAAGAGAAGACACAATCAACATGAACACACAAATGGGTAGCTCGCTCCCTAGTGAAAAGCTAGACCGGAGCAATTATTCATCTTGGGAGTACAAGATGACCCAATACCTCGTCGGCCAAGGGTATTGGAGCTACATCAACAGTGCACAAGAAAATCGACCCAACTCGAAAAATGCCGACTATTCAACATGGGAGCAAGCGGCAAGTCGAGTCATGTATTGCTTGGCAACATGTGTCCACGACCACATGCTTAGTCACATTCGAGACACCAAGACGCCCAAAGAGGTGTGGGAGAACTTAAAGAAAATGTTCGCCGCGAACACGACCGCCCGAAAGCTTCAACTCTGACAAGAGTTGAACAACATTCGGCAAAAAGACATGTCCATGTCGGACTACACCGCCAAGATCAAGAGCATTTGCGACTCGCTTGGCTCCATCAAAATAAACATCGACAAAGACGAGATGGTTCAAGTATGCTTGGGTGGCCTCGCACAACGATTCAATCCATTACGGACGGCAATCTTGGCGAGAGAAAACCCTCATTCATTCTTCGACCTCCAATCAATGCTATTGGTCGAAGAGAACCACGTCCGAACCAAAAGAAAGACGTTGGAAGGACAAATGTTCTTCTAGAATTCGGACGGTGGCCGAGGAGGAGGTCACGATGGTAGAAGAGGTCAATTCAACCCATCACACGAAGGGAACTCAAACCTTCACAGAAGCCATCGAGGAACCTTGGGAAGAATGGGGAGCTTCCACGCCGAACATGGTCGGGAAATGAGGCCCGCAACTTGCAACTATTGCAGAAAAATCGGCCACCGCGAGGAGGAATGCTAAAAAAGAATAAGCGAGTCGGCTTCCACAAGTCGACAACACACGAATTACGCCGTCAACTCCGAATACACTGATTACGGAGGACTATTCATAATGAGGCATAGAGCGAACTCTATGTCGGCCTCCAACTCTGCAAGCACCTCCAACTCGGAAGACATGTGGTTCGTCGACTCCGGTGCCTCAAATCACATGACATCTCACGAAGAGTGGTTTTGTGATTTACGAACGCCGGATCAACCCGGCTTCATAGAGACGGGAGACGACACCACGTACCCCATTCGGCACATCGGCAATGTCCCATTCGGGAAAGAAGGTGAGCAAACTTGCATCAAGAATGTCTTGCATGTGCCCACGATAACGAAGAATTTGGTCTCGGTAGGCCAAATCATGGACCAAGGAATGGAAGTTCGCTTCAACAAAGAAGGATGCTTCATCGAGAAAGATGGGCGACTCTTAGCGAAGGGGTGGAGAGACGACCGAATGTTCATCCTCGATTCGAACGAGGTGAAATCGGCAATGTACGCTAAAAGTCTCAAAATTGAGACAAGCATCGAGTTGTGGCACAAGAGAATCGGCCACATAAACCTCCAACGGCTTCGGGCGATGCAAACCAAGGGAGTCGTCATCGGACTTCCGACATTCGAGTCGAAACAAGTTGATCGAGTTTGCGAAGCGTGTCAACTCGGCAAACAACATCGACTCCCATTCCCGAAGGAGAGCCATGCAAGCAAAGGCCTCCTCGACGTCATACACTATGTAACCTTCATCGACGACTACTCCCACTACGTGTGGATCTACCCGATGAAGAAGAAAAGCGAAGTGCTCTCCCACTTCCAAAAGCTCAAGCCCGAAGTCGAAAAAGAAACCGGTTGGCACATTCGATGCCTACGATCAGATGGAGGAAATGAGTACTTATCCGATGAATTCACCTCCTACCTCCAAAGTGAAGGCATTCGGAGAGAATTCTCGTGCCGACACACACCCCAAAAAAATGGAGTAGCCGAAAGGAAGAATCGGCAAATACTCGAGGTAGCACGCGCCGTGATGCATGAGAAGCACATGTCGAACTTCTATTGGGCCGAAGCGGCATCCACGGCCGTCTATCGCATGAACCGGTGCACCACCAATGGAGTCCATGAGCTAACTCCATACGAGCTCCTCATCGGAAGGAAGCAGATCCTGTCGCACCTAAAGGTGTTCGGAAGCATTGCGAATGTAAGCATCCCGAACGAACAACAATTGAAGCCCAATGCAAAGTCGGAGGAATGTATCCTCATAGGATACTCGTCCGGGAAGAAGGCATACAAGTGCTACAACCCTTCTACCCGAGTGGTTCGGGTAAGTCGAGACGTAGTCTGCGACGAGTCCGCATCCTGGTACGCACCAGAGACAACTTCGACTCCGACTACGCTCGACCCGGAATCGGCTGAACAAGAGGTAGAAGATGGAGATCGCTTCGAACACATGTTCGAAGAATGTCTGATTATGGCAAGGCCTAGTGGGCCACAAGAGCCCCCACGCAACCCAAGCACGTCGCGGCCAAGTACGAACTTGGAGAAAGGCAAAGGTAAAATGCCCGAATACGAAGTCGACCACCTTGACGACAATGATTCGGATGGATCGACTCCCTCACTAGACAGTGAGTTTGGTGTACCCATCATGCGTACACCCGGAGTAAAGAAGGCGCTCACATCGGCGAGCGAAAAACTTCGATGCTCTTCTAGAGAGAAGAATCCTGTCACTCCGCTCGGCTACAACGAGTATAGGGACCATCATTACGCCTTCGTGATGAAGGTAGCGGGCGAACAAGAGCCCAAGAGCTCCACCAAAGCTGCTCGTAACCCACGATGGGTGGAAGTAGTCGACCTTCACCCACACGCTACAAGCCTTCGTCACCGGCTTGAGTGAATTGGACTGGAGCCGACTACATATGCTAGCAATACATCCTCTTGACTGATGAAGGTGAATTGGAGTGCTATGAAGAGGTCATGACCAATGAGCACAAGATGAAATGGTTGAGTGCAATGCAAGACGAGATGGACTCTTTGCACAAAAATTATACTTAAGACATGGTGGAGCTACCAAAAGGTAAGAGAGCACTCAGGAACAAATGGGTCTATAAGGTAAAGATTGGAGAAGTTGACAGTGCACCTAGATATAAAGCCTGCATTGTGGTGAAGGGGTTTCAATAGTAAAAGGGTGTCGACTTTGACGAGCTATTCGCTAGCAAGGAAATGATTTGGATGCAAAAGTTTATTTTAGAATCAAGTTTGAATCAACTGACTTATGTGATCTTTTGTGACAGTCGAAGTGCAATAGGTTTGAGCAAGAACTCTATGTACCATTCTAGGAAGAAGGATATTTCCATGAGGTACGATTCAAGAATTACACATAGATGACAATGGTGTTGACTTGTTGACTAAGGTGGTCTCCAAAGAAAAGCTTCAACTATGTGCCAAGCTTGTTGGATTAGATGGAAATTGAGTCACTCAACAAAATTTTCTTCGTATGTGATTGAAGATGGAGGTTGTTAAATGTTTTCTTCCAAACAATTTATGTGTGTGAATGCTACGTGGATGCCCAAATGTTATATTTTTAATATAATGTAAGCAAGTCACAAATATAAATATTTACATATATACTCACTTTTAAAAAGTGAGAAAGGGGATCAATGGAGAAGTTTTGGTCAGTGTCTAGAATTAAATCGTTTGGTTTATCCATTGATAGTGAGCTATTTTTGGGCTTGGTCCCATGGCTTTTAATCACTTGTAGAAGGGTTTCCATAATAAAATTTGGTTGGTGGGGTATCGTGCATTCCAATGTTGTGTTTTTTGTTTTTTTTTTCAATTGACATAAGATAATCTTTGCCTCTAATCAAGTTGTGAAGTTCTACTTTCATTCCTAACAAAATGAAATGTCAAGGGTCAATGATGACGAATCACTTATTGACTTCTAGGAGAGTTTTTTGGAATTGGTGCAGTGATACCCCATACCAGAAAGGGAGGATACAAACTCCTTCCAAATGGAGGAACTATTTACATAGAGAAGGGTGTTTAAACTTTCTTTCTAAGTTCAAATTAATCAAATGGCATGGTAGAGGTTGGTTCAAGTACAAGGTTCCAGGTTGGCTATTTGGTTATATATGTATTGCAATGTGGGTTTCTGTAACAAGTCCCCCATTCCAATGGATCTTTGCACAAGTGGAATTTACAGTTTCCCCTTCACCACTACTCCCAAATGCACTACCTCTTACTAGGTTATGCTCTTGGAAACATGTGTTCGACCCATAGAAATATTGGCACTCTAAAGAGTACATAAATACATTACAAAAGTCAAGAATATGCCGAATCATCAATTACCACATCTTGCTTGGAATGTTGGATGTAAGTTACAAAAGAATCATAAGAGCAAGATTCTCTCATCTGGTTGGGTTATTGACATAAGGAAATAGTTTAGAAGATGGGGTGTGGATGATCTTTTAGAGCTTTCAAGCGATTCTATGCATTATGTAATGATTGAGGAAAGGTCAGTGGAATAATGAAGGATGAAGTGGGAAGATGCTAAGAGGACAAAGCTATAATACTACATTGCAAATGTCAACCATGAATGTTGGTCTCAATATAAAGCAAGAATGCCTATTGATCGTATCCAACCTTATGTCAGTACCAATATCAGGAGTAATGCTCATAAATCCCTTACACTACTTCGCACTCGATCTCACAAGTTAGGTATTGAAGTTGCATCATGGTATCAAAATGTAACAAATTTGAAGACATGTAAAGTATGCAACGAAGGCAGGGTAGAGGATGACTGTCACTTGCTCTTCACATGCTTGACATATAGTGCAATTCGTTCAAGATATGTTGACATACTAAGAGGGAGTGAAAACTTAAGTGCCAGACTTAAGAAACCACCTAGAAGGTTGAGCTCATATGTGTAACATGTATGCTTTATTCACACATAGAGACATTGTGCTTCAATGTATGAATACCCCTTCTTAGGAAGGAGACACAGATCAAGAACACATGTATACTCTGGACCCATAGGTCAAAATTGGCCTCTTTATGGACGATAAAAATTCTAATTCTAATTCTAATTCCCTTGAGTTGTTGCTTGAGATTCGAGTATAATGGTGTTCGTGAAATGTGACTGTACATGAGGCGCAATGAGGGGTTAAAACACATATATACGGATGTTGAAGAAAACAAAAGGTATACTACTGATAGACGGTTCTCAAGGGCATGGTAATAATACACGAAGAGATCTAGAAAATGATCCGGCCTATCTACGGGTTTCTTTTCGTAGTTAATACAAGGAAAGAAAGATTGGCAATTTCACACACAAAGAAAGGCCATGGTCCTACTACACACAAAGCTAGAGGTTTTACAGAAGTATTTTTCCTCTTGATTTCAACTATTCAATCATCACTTGTAGACATGCCAGGTGGCACAAGCATTCTCCCATACAGAGGCAGAGGCAGAGGCAGAGGCAGAGGCAGAGAGAGAGAGAGATCGGCTGTATTCTGCACATCTTCCTGAACATGGCCAATTTTCCGCATTTGAATGAGAATGAGAATTTACGTGTAAGTTAATCATGTTCTTGGTGGACTAAAAATGAGCACATACTGTCTAAAGAATTTACTAGGTATTTGAATCAAATGTCAGGATGTGAAAGATTCAGTGAAGAGGGTAGGGCAGGAGTCCCGGGTCCCGGTGCCATCAGCCGAAGTGCCGGGGGTCGGACACGTGAAGAGCTTGGCTATGAAGCAAGTAAGAGAAATGACGAAGAGTTTCTCATTTCTCTCTTCTTTTCCCCATCAAAACATGTGCCTATGCATGCTTATGTGTGTGTGTAGGGGTAGTGGTTAGGGTAAGGTGTGTGCATGTGCTTTGTGTAATCATGTGCATGTCTCGTTGGACAGCTTGTATGCGGGATTATCGCGGGCACGGTGGCCTCGTTTGCCATCTCACCATTTGAAGTGGTTCACACCAGAGTTGTGGCGGAGCATGGAGGGAGATCGGTGTCGGAAGTGCTCAAAAGAGTGGCCAAATTCGAAGGGATAGAGAGCTTACTGAAAGGAAATCTAAAGGTCTCCTTATTTGCAACTTCCCTCCAGAAAGGAGTACAGGTAAAAAATACATGTATTAGATCTATCAAGTGATGATACAACTCTTTAGCTTCTTGGTAGACTAAAATGAGCACATACTGTATAAAGGATTTTACTCATAATATTAGGGTTTTTGGCTATAGTTTTCGGTGTTCGAAAGCGTGAAGAGGAACGTGGAAGCAAAGTTGGGTCGGGGCCCGAAGTGGCTTCCGGTATCGGCGGTAGCGGGTGCTTCGGCCGGGCTCGCATCCACAATCGTTGTGTACCCGTTTAACATGCTCATGGATCGCCTTCTTTTGGAGGTAAAATAACACACCCGAAATGCCCTCCCCCCAAAGGTTGATTCTTGACTTTGTTTTCTTATGTGGAGGGGGGTAGTACTTCAACTTCCACTTGATTTGTAGCCAAATAAGTACCCTTCACTATGGAAAGCTGTGACCAAGGTAGTTCAACAAAATGGTGTTTCCGAACTGTATCGAGGGTTTCTCCCGGCCATCATCACTCTGGTACCTCAGGCCGCGACTAGCTTCTATACGTACGAGACCTTATCGAATCGCCTAAAAGAGAAGAAATTGCACTCTCCGATTGCCGACGCGGTTGGCTCCGGCACGGCTGCAGGTTTGGTTGCGACAGCCTTGACCTACCCATTAGAGCTTGCAAGGAAGAAGATTAGTATGAGTGCTATCCCAAAAGGAAGGGTTGCCACGGGTGGGTGTTATAACAACCTTTCCCAGGCATTGAACGGAATCGTACGACGAGAAGGTGTGGGTGGTCTTTATCGAGGATTTGTTGTTCAAGCTCTACAATTCGTTCCGTTGACCACAATCTCATTTGTGGTCTATGAGGTTGCTAAAAGGGGGCTTATTGCCCAAGATGAGGAGGATCGGGATGAAATCAAAGGATAGTTGTTAAAAACATTGTCGAATGAATGTCCCAGAAACAAAACAAAGAAACTTTGAAGTACAATAGTTTACAATAAGGATCCACAAGGACGTCAATCTTTGTGGATAAATATTATGAATGTTCTCCACAAATACATTGGACATAAATTAGATTTTGAATCACCCATATCCATTTTTAACAAGATGGGAAATAGTGTTTTTATTATTGTGGATAAAATGGAAAGTAGAATTTAGCTCGTGATATATTCCGCTATGTGAAGTGAGTGTAAGCATCATCGCCTCTAGGTATGACATTTCTCCAACTTTTTTTGTTCCCAAATTAAATAGATTTTAATTAAACTTTGGAAATTAAGTTTCTGTCTAAATGAACTTTGTCCTTGGACATCGTTTGGCATGCTCAAGTTTTTGTTTTATATTGAATGGACATTTTCTTGAATCTTTGAGATTTTCTTTGAGCTTTAATGGAATTTTTGTTAAATATAGGAAATCTTGTCCCAAATCAAGAATACCTTGTTCTCGGCTTGATTTTTATATTTGTTTAGATCAACACTTACATTCAGTAATTGTTTATGGTTTGTTGAGGTCGATTTAGATTAAATAGAAAATAGAACAAGAATCATCCTGATAGTCATAAAAGTTAAGCATTAGTCTTTATTTTCGTTAGAGATCAAGCCAACGCATTAATTATCCTTTGTCCTTGGTCAAGGCAATTATGTTTGTTCATCCAAGCTCATGTATTTTGATTTGAGCCAAAAGGGACTTCATCTTTGTACAAATTAATTTAGAGTTAACATTATGTTAGTCTTGTTTATGGATCACTAATCAAACCCATTATTGCTTGTTCTAAACCCACAAATTGTTGACACATGATCATTCGTGGTTTTGAGAAGAGGTTTGTTTGATGAACGGAGACAAGAATCATTCATATGATCATATTTTTGTTTTAGGTTACATAGTTCAATGCTTATTTGATTGATTTTTTTTTTATCTTGGTACACTTGAGGTTTTTCTTCTAGACGAATGATGAAACATAGTTTCGTATGTACTTTTTACTTTCTGGGCTCAAATATTCTTTTAACAAAATGACCCAACTTGCTTTGGCTTATGGTCTTGAGATGTACTTGACTCAAGATGTCACTAATCCGGTTTAGAGGGTAGTTATGTCTAGTCATCACTTCCAAAAGTGCTTATTCACCAAACAAAGAATGATTAAATGTTCCCGCGATATCAAGTTTTACTTCTAAATCAACGTGTCTTTGAATTTCTATGTTTGTTCATTGAGCAAAATATCATTTTTTCATGACATTTTTAATGTTTTGCTCTAAATAAAATGCAATGTACAATTCTACTTAGTTTTTGGTCACTCCTACCATGTTAATATTGAGGTTCATTTTAGATTAAATGGAAAATAAAAGTAATCTAATGTTTTTCCACATGATGTGCATTTTTCTTTATTCTATTGTGTCAAGGAAGTTCGTCCTCGTCATGATTTTATCAAGAAAGAGATATGTTCCTTTATTAGGGAGTTAGTTAGCAAGAAAAAGAGCCCTTAGCTCTTTCTTACCTTCTCTTTTAGAAGGAAGTTCACCCTCAAAAAGTTAATTTAATAAGTATCTTTTAGAAATTTGGTGTTGACGTTAACTTTTGAAATATGATGTTTATAATTGTTCATAGGGTTTACATAGAGGAGGTTGTTGATTATGGCATTAAACATTTATCAATCATTTCATATCCCATGCTATAGTCTAGAGATACTCAAACCCCTTGGCTACAAAGACAAAATTGACAAATATAAATGTAAATGATGTTAAGGGATATAAGGGTTGTATGCATAAATCTTAAACGTGTAAACCCTCTGAAAAGGGACATATGTTTAATTGTGCTAAATGTAAAAGAACTATCAAGAAGAAAGTATAAACCTTTGAAAGGGGTGCTTTAATCTTCTCCGTTAGATCAGGTCAAGACTAAATGCCTAATTATTATATTAAGCCTAAGCTTGCAATTTCTTGAAGTGGAGTGATGAAAGTTTGAATGTGTCTGTGACTTCCTATCTCTTTGCTCTTCTATTAAGTGTTTTAAAGTGCATTAAAGTCTTGTCATGTTTTAAATAATTGCTAAATCATATATTTGTGATTAGCTCATTCAGTAATATTAGAGTTTGGTTAGCGTTAAGTGATACACTAGTAGCTCAAAGTTGTGGATATCCACTATTTCCCATCTCACCAACAAAAGCATAGATAGTGATACGATCCCCCACAATGACCTAGTGGTGGATCTTATGACAAGTATTGGAGGAAGATGTACAATATCTAGTGAAATAATGAAAGATACCACATCTTTGGCACCATTGTTAAGGACTAGAATCTTTGCCTTAAGCTTGGAAGAAAACTAGCACAAAGTAGAAGAAACTAAAGAAAGAGGGAGGCTTCATAACAATGTTGAACAAGGAATACTTGATATTAGAACTCTATTACAATGTAGTGTGAGAGACCAGCTTCATAGACTTACCACCCTTTGAACTAGTTGGTGAGACTGTTAACCACTAGGTATGGCTACAACAAAGAACGAATGACAAGAAATTGCTAACAAAGACCATGGTTAAGAAAACTTAAGATGAACGAAGTGGCTAACCCAAAGCTTGTTGCCACACTCTAGACCATCCAAACCTTTTTTATCCTAGTCCCTAGAGAGAGGAGGCCAAGTCTACGTCATAGTCATGACAATGAAAACAAGAAGTCGGCACAAATAAGTAAGCACTTACCCCATTTGATGGGTATAGGTGATGCTTATGACCCTATAGAATGGCTCATTAAACAAATAATATGAGCTTATAAAATAGTATCGATTGAATAGTAGTGTCATCGTATTTGGGTTTATCTGTTGATCATCAACAAAATCTTATGAATAAGTTCATCTATGGGCTATATGACCCAACCTACAAAATTTCTTCATAGCTAACGAGTGTCATACTTTCAATCACACGTGCATAAGATCTATAATGAGGAAGACCTTAGGCAAAATGATGAAATAGGCCCACATTATCTCGAAATAGATGGCGACATCTATCTTGTGTGCTCACTCAACAACACTTGCAATATCTCTTCACGTATTCTCTTAATCATTTGCTAGTTCCACAAAATTATGTTAGGTAAGTCAAAAAACCTTTAATTTAGTTATGCTTTCTTAAATTGTACAAAAATTATAATAATGGACCTACATGTCAAACCAATTATTATTTTAATGTTTCCTCATCCTTTTTCTACTGTATCCTCAATAGCTTAGTTGATCCGTTCTTCTCGATCCACTTCCTCAATGTTGTTTGTACCATGACTTTTCTGTGTTTCTATGTTTGCATCGCTCTAGACAAGAGTTGTTTGTGCTTTGCTGCTATTCTAAATCGTTCTCCCACTATGTGCTCTCAAAAGTTTTCTGTCTCTTAATGAGATTCCTTCTTGCTTCGGGTGTCCTTGTATGCCCATCTCTCTCTGAGCCCTCTGTCCATGTGTCATCGCCTAATTTTGGTTCTTGTGCCTGCATGTTGTGGATAATTATAGCATGAT
Organism: Azolla caroliniana; assembly: GCF_043228905.1. NCBI lineage: Eukaryota > Viridiplantae > Streptophyta > Polypodiopsida > Salviniales > Salviniaceae > Azolla > Azolla caroliniana. The sequence goes on from NW_028230453.1 coordinate 8,692,581, forward strand.
TATGAAGCTTAGTGTTCATGAAATAGGCAGTTGACGTCATATCTTTCCACTCTCTTCTCCATCATTGTTGTTTGAAATATCGTACTCGATTTATTTTTTCTCACTCTTGTACACACATCGTACGACATAATCTACCTGCAGTCTCCGGCTATTGTAGATGGGTGAAAGAATGTGAGTGAAAACACTATTATAGCTAATTAGCTACTAAAATGGCCACAGCTAATTAGCTATTTGTTTAGCTAGTTTTTTTGTGGGAAAATCATAAGGATGGTTTACGAAATTTTATGTTTTATTAGTTAAATACATGTCTTTTAATTGATGAGAATATTCAAATATTTGAACTTTGGTTTCTGACGTAGTGGAACATGGGGAATAGTGTCATCATCTAAGGTCGACTTGAATGTCATCAAATTCCTGATAATCCTGAGTTCGAGTTTGAACTCCAAACAGATGGAGTACACTGAGCATGAACTCAGATGAAGCCCCCACAACAACACAAAAACTCTGAGATCGACATTGCACCTTCAAAGCTACAACACACGAGCTAGTCGATCCTCGTCCAGGTATGTATCAGTTACATATTAAAAAAACTTTTTTTTTCCTAATTTATAACTGTCTGTAACTTTAGTGCATGTTCATCTTTCCCAAAAATCGAATAGGGCGAAGTCATTGGAGTCACAAACAAGGATGTCTTGAAGATCGGGGTGTAGCAACAGGTGTGTTTCTGATTGACAAAATTTTGTAGTACGGTTGATTTCTGCCTTTAGTGATGATTAGGGTTTGTGTTTCCCTTAAGTGGTTTAGGGTTACTGATTACAAATTTCAGATTGCAAGTTTCTGGTTACAAATTTCTAATTACTATCGCAATCTGTTGTAATTTTGCACCAATTCTCATGACAATTTCTGATTAGGGTTTCTGATTTTTTAAGTGGTTGATTCTGATACATGTTGAAAAGAACAGATTACAAATTTCCGATTACTGTCTCAAAGTGTTGCAATATTGCACCAAATTCACATTAAAAATTATGTTTTTGCACCAATTCTGATAATTTACTGGTTTTCTATTTCAGGTGGCTCGTTCCTCCCTATCCTAGAGTGCTGAACTTCGCAAAATTTTGCGAGACAAAGGAGGACTTTCACAACATATATGGTCTGTTGCTCGAGGGTATGGACCCTGCTGTTCTAACTGATAGATTGATTAGTGATGGAGACTGGATGTCAGTATATAAAGTGCCTAGAGTGAAAGGCAAGGTCAAGATCAAGCATGTACGACCGGACCTGTATGACGACTGCATGAGACTGCACCAAAAAGTACATCAAGAGATCCCGGTCAACAACGACTTGTCAGTTTCATTTGCCAGAGCTTTTGCATACGAGTATTGCAAAACAACGAAGGAATCTCGAGACCCTGAAATGTACATGGTAGCTTGGGCAATTTATGGTGAGGCATCGGTAGAAAGATGTCGAAAGATGGGGAGCTTGCAACAAAAAATGGCAAGATTTTGGAGCATGGCAGTTGATGATGCAACTGCCGACTCCCAACAAACCCACAAGTATAGGCCACACCGACACAAAATGAAAGCCAATGTCGATGATACAAGTGAGACATTGATTAGCTATATGCTAAAAAAATTCCATGAAGCCTGTGAGACATTGGAGTTTTTTAAGATTGATTTAGAGAAAGCAACATTAGCTGTTGTGATGGAGAGCAAAGTCACTTTGGCAGTTACAACAATCAGAAATAAGATTCAGGTACCTATTGTTTTTGTTATGGGCATGACCATATAATATCCCGTGGTGAGAATTTACCGTAGTATTCTATACACGTGGATAAGTGTCAGGGTTAAACAAGAGTGTAAAGAAGGGGAGGATTACTTTTAAATCCTCGGGATTGAGACATGGCTGGGGGCCTTGGGTATTGCTATAAATAGAGGCCTAGCTACCCTCATTTCATTATCTTTTTGACTATGTCGAGACTCTGTCTTGTGGTGGGTCAACTCTTGTAGCGAGCGCGCCAGCACCAGGTATGACTCGACACCACGACAGTGGTATGGGACGCTGATCAAGGCTCAAGTCCGTCTCGATCACTTTGCTCGGGGGTGGTCGGGTGGATCGGCACCCTTCTTTCTCTCTCTCCTTTCTTTCTATCTACCTAGATCTATCCTTATCTAATGCTTACTTTAGTACATGTCTCTAATAGTTTTGCTACTATGTAATATGTTATAAATAACTTGTACGTGAAAATGTGCTACTGAGGCATTATCTAGAACAGGTTGCTCAACATGAACTTGAAATTGAGGGGTCATTGGATCCCCAACGGAATATTCAACTCCAGATAGAGATCCAGGTTCTTTCAATGAACCTGGACCTTCTAGGTGTAAATACTGTCGATGATTACAATTTGGAAAAGCTACAATTAAGTTAATGATTCTTGTTTCTTGTTGTTGTATCTTCCTCATTAAGGAATAATTAATCGGTAAATTTTCCGGCTATGTTGAAGGAACAATACTCCCGTCAAGAACAGGTAGTTAGCTGCCTTAAGAAGCAACTACATTTTGCAGTGGGGATGGTAAGGAGCAGACAAGAATTGGACCTGAACATTCTTGCTCCCTTACCAAATGAAGGAGAACTAGGAAATGATATATTGATTGTTCAAGCACGTTGCATCGCTTGTGGATTACGTGTAGAGGACAAATATGCTACTCTCTTGGTTCACCTACAACCATGCCAACACACATACCATATCGTTTGTTTTCAATATGCCTGTTGCATTGCTGCATTCTGTTTGGGGGATTGTAGTATAGCTCTCCCAGATGAGTGGAGAAAACACACAGGTAAAATTGCTGCTTGTGACCATAGTGTAGCTAATTAGTTCCATCTTTGCTAATTAGGTAAGCTATATAAAGTGTGGAAACTATTTAGCTATTATGGTTGTAGTGTAGTAACTAATTACCTAACATGTAGTTAATTAGCTAAGTGGTAGCTAATTAGTTAAGTGGTACCTAATAAGCTACTACCATAGTTTAATACATTAGCTAATTAGCGACTACCATAGTTTAGTACAATAGCTAATTAGCAAAGTGGTAGCTAATTAGCTACTACCATAGTTTAGTTGAGTAACTAAGTAGCTAATTAGCTAAGTGGTAGCTAATTAGCGACTACCATACTTTAGCTGAGTAGCTAATTAGCTACTACCATAGTTTAGTACAGTAGAGAATTAGTTAAGTGGTAGCTAATTAGCTACTACCATAGTTTAGTACAGTAGCTAATTAGCTAAGTAGTAGCTAATTAGCTACTACCATACTTTAGTTATAGTGGCTAACTAGCTAGTACCATACTTTAGTTGAGTAACTAATTAGCTAGTACCATACCTAAGCGAAGTAGCTAATTAGCTCAGTGGTAGCTAATTAGCTACTATCATAGTCTTGAAGAATAGCTAGTTAGCTAAGATGTAGGTAATTAGTGACCATGTTGTTGTAGAATCTTGTTGATTAAGGAGGGCGCATGACCTATCTGGTGCTGATGATGCTGCAACCGATGAGGAGATAGTTGCCAACGTGGCTTAAAGTAAGAGTCTTGTTATCACATCTCCTTCAGATTAGCTCCACCCTATTCTTTTGGAAGATGGTAATGAATTAGGCAATGATGTGAAAAGCCATGAAATATTGGAAACAACATGTAAATCTAAGGTTCACAACAATAGTGTTTTTGAACACTTGATGCAACATTTCTTTAAATCCCAAAACCTTGATTCCACCCCACTGAGCCCAACTACTGATAATGTCCAAACAGATCCCACTATACTGGAAAAGCTAGTGCAAGACGCGGCGAACCTGCAAGCCGTTGCTGAGGTGATGGAAAGGTTGTCGGAGGAGGACACACTTGTGCAATGGTGAAAGAAGCAAGGATAAATGGGCAACCGGCTAGAAAAAGGGTGAAGAAGGGGCCACGATCGGGGACAAGGCCAATTACTCGGTCAAGGGGCTCTTGAATTGGAGCGAAATACTTATTAGTGGGATATGATTGTTAGCGATTTTCCTAGGGTTTTATGATGTTTTACTATGATCTATTTGGACTAGTAAAACCTCAAATTGGTTGTTGCTTGATCCACATTATGTAATGGAACTCTATGATGTTTCTCCAAGATAATTATGTTCATGTTTCTATGATGGAAAATATTTCATGTTCATTATGTTGTTTTGTGAGACTGTTAGTTACTTTGTGAGTGTAAATATGTTGGTGTTTTCCGATGTTGCAAAGTCTAAAGGGTTTGAAACTATTGCTCCTAAGGCCGATGGTAGTGTGGAAACTGTTGATGTTGCTGCGTGTTTAAAGGGCCACATCTTGAAAGTAGATGTAGCAACTGACACAAATGATCTGGTCACGCAAGTTGATCAAGCATGTTGCACAGATGATCTGATTTTGTAGGTAGATGTAGCATGTGATACCAGCGGGCTGATATCGACCAGATCAGTATCTACATGCACTGAGCCAATGACTAAGTCAACAACACAAGACCACCAGAATGTGAAGCCAGGCCCAACACAGTCGACCAGGGGTTTGAAGAGGAAAAGGACACCAATTGTGCCGACAGAACCTGAGTTGATTGACCTTGATCGTGTGCTACCAATAATTGGTGTAACAAAGACTCAGTTACAGGAATGGAAACCTAAACCATTAGAAATCGAATGAAGAGCCTTGATCTTGGAACTTGAGAAAATCCAGATGAGTGTGCGATATATGACACCAAGGAGGGACGCAAATCAATTTCTGGAGTGGGTTGTGCAATATTTTGATTTGTTTATTTAGAGCGAAAAACCACGTACAGATGTGTGGAAGTGTGTAGAAATATTCTTCCCGAAGTGGCGACAACATTTCAAGGGTCAATGGACACGAGAGAATTGTGAGCAGAATGATGTTGCAAGATTCAAAAGACTTTCTGACTTTTGGGACACTTGGCCAGATTATAATGCTGACAATACGTTGATTCTGGATACAGAACATTTCCGACATTACTTCAACATTCGCAGATGCTGTCTCATTCTACCCGATGAAATGCCTGAACATTATTTGGTGAAAACATTGAGCTGCCAACTAGCTACATGGTTGTGGACTCCATACCGTGCTTGGTATGCAGATCATATATGTAGAGAAGTTCCACTAACCAACAAGAGCTTAGTTGTTTATAGACGATTTCAAGACATTGGCAATGGGATGTTATAAATATGTAATTTGCTACCACATAATCAATGAAGAATTAAATTGCTTGTTTTGAGTAAATTATCTACTATGTATGTTCAGGATTGCTGATTTCATGATAGTGCTTTTTCTTAAAATTATGCAAACTATTTTAACTTGTACATGGTTCATTTGAGTAAATCTGTATCTCAGAAAGAAGAACCCTAAACGATATTATTAAACTGTATATCTAATAGAAGACTGATAGAAGAAGCACAAAAAGTAGACTGTGTATGAAAAAAAAAACTCCCAAACAGGTCCATTAAACTGTTTATTTGCAATACATGTGCTTTGTTTGTTTTACAAGAAAATTGGTAATTGCTACTTGTAGCAACAAATTCCATGGCATACTGTTGTAAATACTTTCATACACATTAGCACTAACTGTATATAAACTTGAGTAGCTATTGTATTGCGACATTGGGACATTGATGCACCTGACCAAATGAGAGTACATGCACACCACTGGTTTGTCTTCTAATAGCCTATACACATAATCGTAATCATCTAGTCTTGCATAAAAAATACCTTCGATGTAGAATGTCCCGGTAGATACAACATTTCCTCAAGCATCTAATATATTCTGCGTTGCACACTGTTTACTAACCGTGCACTTCAATATATAGAAATCAACACCCTCTAAATTGCCTTCTTCTGCATTTACAACAAAATTATCCCCAACATTTAAGACATCACTCAGAATATCTCCACATCCTTGATATGTGAAGTCAGCATTCTTTTCTGTTTCCCCATCAATTGCTTCCTTATCGTTCAATGTATGATACTCCCAATTCTGAATATATGCTTTGTTTAAACAATACCTCCAATTTCCCTGCACACAATGGAAGCAAAAACAAGTTAATTCTCTAACCACAATACAATGACCATCCAACCTAGAATAACCGCGAACAGCATGGAGAGATCACAATTCAGGAATTCCTTGGCACTCCCAGTTCTTCTCCCTATTTACTTCATCTATCTTCACTTCCCAAAATTCACGTTTGATATCTCGGACCTGCAAGGAATAAACACCAGTTGCACTCGTTGACATATTAACTCTTAAAAATTCAACTACATGTGCTGCACAATTCATCTGCACACCATCTGCCTTTAGTTGTTCATGGGTAAGTGCCCGCTTTATAACAGCACCTACACCATCATGTTCACCTTTACCATGGTTAGACCCAAAAAAATTCCATCTCATCTCCAAACCTGTTATAGCAGGATACCTCCCCACAAAATAAAATGGACGTCTAGCCTTGAATTGTGACGCAACTCCATCAGACCAAACCCAATGTTGAGTAAGCTCCAAACGTTTAGCTAATAACCATTGCCAATGTAAGTTAAAACAATGTTGGATGAACAAGGTGTCATGCTTCTTATCATCAGAAATAAAAAAATGAATTACTATTTTAACATCACCTAAAACTCAAAAATATGTTATGTGCACAAAAATGGTTACCTGCGCTGAACACCAATGCATAGATTGAATTTCATTCTGCTGCTTGAAAGTATAATTCTCTGCGAAATCTACCACTAAGACTACTACATCATTTAGAAAATCAGATATGCAAGTCTTAAACTGATGGGCTTGCCATGAATAAATGAAGTTGTGTTTAATGAACTTTCTTAGAGATACTACAAATAGAGACGCCAAATCCCTTGGTTTAAGCGACTTCCTAACTAGATCCTTTATTTTACACACCTTTCCTTCGAAATTGGTGTCAACTGACTCAAATAACTTGACAGAGATTAGTATTTCACTACTCAATTCATTTGGACACCACCTAAATCTACTAGGGCCACAATCTTGACATAAACCCATGACACATTTATGATTGTGGAAGATGGCCTCAGTTTCTGTTGGACACAATATTGAATCTAAAAGACAACTCATGGAAGAGATAACATGCTCAGATGATTTACAGTGCTCATGCGGGCTGGATTGACAAATTGGGCACACACAAGTGCAAATTGCATTTGTTAGGGAGGCACTATGGTGACGTACTAGATTAACAAAGTCCTTGAGAAAACCCATTTGTACATGGTAAATGCAACAACATGTGTATCGATCCTTCAAGCGTTGTCATGATGTGGCGTGCTCGAGTGTGAGAAAAACCGGCGAAACGGGGGTCAAAATGTGCATGTGCAATGTGTGTGCACACGAAGGCAATTAGTTGTGCACATACAAAAGAAAAGGGAAAAGGAATGGTGAAAAGGAGGTATAGGGTTTCGTGTAAAAAGTAAGAGAGAGGAAAGTAGGGAGGAGAGAGAGTGTGGTTTTCTAGATGTTTACTTATTATATAAATAATAGGAAGTGAAAGGGCTAGTGGATAGATGTACTATCCCCTAACTTAAGGTACATGGTTTGAGTCCAAGTAGAGGGTGCAGCGTGATTTAAGGAATTTTATTCCTTTTGTATTGAAGGGACGACGTGTCTAGAGGGGCTCATTAGGGTCGGCCATTTTGGGGTTTGAGAGTTATCTTCTTCTCTTCAATTTCTAGGGTTTTCTAGGGTTTTTGGGGATCGCACCATTAGGGTTTCGGTTTTAGGGTTTTCTTGTTTACTTAGACCTCTACCTTCTCTTGGGTTTAGGGCAAATGAGTTCTTTCTCGTCTTCTTCTAGCTAGGGTTTAGGGTTTAGGGTTTCAATACTTCTTCTTTTCTTGCTCATTTGTTCTTATGGGTTCTTGATCTCTCTCATTCACATTCTCATCTTGAGGTGTGTCCGTGGCCTTGTGATGGTGTTGGTGCTCGTGAGCCCGAGGCTCGTTGGTCCAACGTACTTTCACTCCGTTCGTCATTGCGAGCCCGTGTGCTCGCCGTTCGGGTGGTTCTCGGTCCATGGTGTTGGTGCCCGCGTTCGTCGTCGCGAGTTCGTGAGCTCGTGAGCTCGCTGTTCGCGTGGTTCGAGGTTTATGGTGTTGGTGTCGTCGGCTCTCGTGGTACATGGTTCTCGGTTCATGTGGTGTGGTCGTGCTCTCGTTGTATTCGAGATTATGCTTGGTGTGCTCATGTTTCGTGGTCATCGTCGTCACGAATTCCCATTTCCGTCCCTCTCCATTGTAATCAAACCTTGTTTTATAAAGGGCTTTCACTTTGAGATGGTCACCATTTTGTTGTTTTGGGTAGACCATTAGGGTTTCATTCTTCTCCTACTTTACTATTCGGTTAGGGTTTCGGCTAGTTATGCTTGAGCCGGTGTATATGGTTGCGATTGTAAATCATTGTGTGTCTTGGTAATGGAATTTGCTTGGTGAAACTTGGCTCAGTCTAGCCCATTCTCTTGTCAATCTTCGCGCCTTGTTCTTCCTCTTTTGTGCTTGAAAGCTCGTAAGGGCTAAGCTCCCACTTCCCCTCTTACTCCCTAGTTCAAGACCCCAGTGGTCCCACCTAATCTTACATGCACGCGCGGATTTCCGCGACAGCGTCTCACAAAGTGTGGCTTAAGAGACTCGAATGTTCGTAGTTGAACTTTGATATTTGGATGCATTCACCTGAACCTAGTAAATAAATCAACCTGCGTAATAAAATGGACATATTGATTAGCTCTATGGCTAAGCCCTACTGTGGTGATGCCTACAATGGCACAATACTGAGAATTTCTGACTCATGCCGAGCCGAATACTACCAGAATTGAGTTCCGTGAGGGGTCACGTCATACGATGCACCCGAATCGAGAAGCCAAATTGTGGATTCTTCAGTCATATATAGAACTTCTTATTCAACCGAATTCTCGATAAACAAGATGTTCGGGTAGTCGGATAAGATTTCGGCCGAAGAGCCGACAAAATTGACCTCCTTCTGATGGTTGCTCCTTTGCTCCGATCGTTGAGCCTTTTCATTTTTAGCTTTGAGAGCACGAAAATCAGCCTTAATGTGTCCAAGTTTCTTGCAATAGTTGCATGTTCTCGTGTCCTTGGACTTGCTTTGACTTCTTGCATTTGTCGGTTGTCGAGAATAACTTCTTCCTCAACTATTCAGTTGGTTGGTCGAACTGTGTACTACATAAGCATCACTACCCGATTTGTTTACAAATGATTTCCCTTGAGCATCTTCCGACCGAATGGAGCTCGTAACCTAGGAGTACTTTATGCAATAGTCGATGCATTACACACTGTGGTCACAAAAGTTTCCCATGAAGAGGGTAGACTACTCATAAGCAAGAGAGCTTTTAGCTCATCATCGATCGTCATTCCCTGGGCCGAAATCAAGGAGTTGATGCATTTGTATTCATTCAGGTGTGTCTAGACCGAGTCAGATTCCTTCATCCAAAGATTGTAACAGGGATGGATTCTTTTCGTAAGTGTCCAACAACATTTTCCACGATTTGAATGTTGTCAAACAAGATTGCATCGTGTAATATACAATGTCAGACAGGTGCATGTGAATGGTGGCACGAGTTATCCAATCCAGCTTCATCCATTCATCCGACTTGTATTCATCAGGAGCATTTTCATTCTCAATTGGGCCAATTTGACCCTTCACGATTAGGTAATCTTGCATTTGCTCCTTCCAAAATTTGAAGTTCATGTCACCAAACTTATTGAGACTCATCTCTAATGAGCCGGATGCTAAAGCCATACATGTCTTGATTTGAGTCGACTAGTCGAAAATTTAGTTCGGGAACTACAATCAGTGGGGTTGGGTGCAACCAGCTGGTTCACCCAAATTCTGATCTAGCCGAATCAAACAAGAAATTTAGTCAATTGATCGGCTTGTCCTGCCAGAGTGGCTACAACCGAAAGCAGAGTATAGTCGACTGGTGTATCCGAAGTGATGCGTAGCTGAATTGAGTACAAACGGTGTGGAATATGTTGTCGATCTTGCTGGGTTGACTACAACAAAGAGAAGGGTAGAGTCAACTAATCTTGATCGATGGAGAAGGGACACTTCCACATATGACAGAAGTAGCGGTTGGGTGTCGGTCGAGATCAACGTTGTCTCAAGAGTCCTCCACCCCTTATATCTCTAGTTTTCACTCTATTTTCCTTATCTCAGTTTTCATTATTGACCTTCTGATTTTCAACATTTGGTTTTGTTTTTCTACGCTACCCCTCTAATAATGGCATATAAAGAATAAGTAAAAGGTAGTGTTGAAAATACACAAATAGCCTTTACCTTTTACTTATTACCTTCATAATTGCGGGTCCCACGTGAGAGGGAACCCCCCCCCCCCCCCCCCCCCCACCACATACGATTACTTATCACGAGGAAATGATCACGTCCAAATGGGCTATAATCTATCTGGCTTCTAATTTTTCTTAAATTGTGCTTAATCTTAATGTCCACGTGATTAGAGAGAGAGAGAGAGAGAGAGAGACATCGCCCAGAATGAAACTAGAAGAGGATGATCATGGGGTCACTTGTTTGATACACATAGTACATGGTATAGGAGAGTGGGGTAAGGAATATAAGTATGCGTGAAAGACCAGGGATTCGAACCCTAAACCTCAAAATTGACAGAACTTGACACTATAAATCACTTATAAGAGACTATGTATATAGTAAGTAGGTCCATCATATCCATTAAGTTTGATTTGTGCAGTGTGAAATCGGAGTTTCATACTCTTGAGGCCAAAGGTTATGCGAAGAATAGTTCCATGGAGAGGAGATCCATTTCTTCTGCTTTCTCTTCGTCCTCCATTGCTTTTCATGCTCAGATTCATCCATGGGTTTTTGTTGCTTTGAACGAGATTTCATCGATGATGATAGACCTCCATATCTCAGAGGTTGTCTTGATTCTCTGCGCCTTGCTGGACTTGCCCTGCTTCTTGCTTGCTCCATCACACTTCAAATACTTGTAAGTCTCTCTGCTCTCTTCATTACTCGCAGGGGTTTCTGTTTCTCAGTTAAATCCATTGTTTTCTCTCTATTCTTCTGATGGCAGGCATGTGCAATCTACAGTAACTGGTGGCCTATGCTAACATGTATGCACAAAAAATTTATATTTGTTTGGATTTGTTCCTAATTTAAGCTAAAACGGATCCACCCTAATCTCAATCGTTGTGTTTCCTGATTTTGTTGGGCAGTCATAATGTATGTTTTGTTACCGATGCCATTCTTGTTCGTCTCAGGCCCCGGTTCATCTGACATCTTGTCGGAACCCAACGAGTTAAGATCTTTATAAGAAATAGATATGCTCTGTTGTTTTCCCATCCTTATATATGATCCTTGATCATCAATGTGGGTGGCCTGTCTTTTCAGATGGGTCGATGTCGCACGATTCTTGGTAGGGTTCTCGATTACCGGAAGCTTCGCAATCCCATCCATCCTATACCATGCCAAACTCATCCAAGCAGCTTCATTAGGCCTCACCTTTGCGTCTTTTTTCACTTTAATGGCCACCATCTTACTATTCTCATCTGTTGTTAACATTGATTAAGGTGAACCCGTGTAGTATACTTCTATTCTCTTCCATTGCTCACATTGATTAAGGTGAAGTCAGGACAGGGCCCTTGGTTGTGCCCATTGTATCATTTATTTCAGAAACTCGCAAATCCTTGGTTGCATAAGATTATTGTTTTTTTCTTCAATTAAATGATAAAATGAAAGAATTTAAAACATACATCAAACTCTTCTTATTGGAAGTGTATCAAGGACTGCCAAATGCCAACAAAGGTAGAAAGAAAATTAAATCAAAGACAGTCAAATTGATGAGTGGCATGATTTACCCACTCCCAACAAATCATAACTGGGATATCTGAGTTCAGAGAAACTATTAAATGGAGAGAAGATATAGGCCAACGCCACGCTGGAATTTCAGGTGATCTGTTGTAAGTTAAGCCAAGACCCTTTTTGCAAAGTGAAAACTTTATGCTAATCAAGGAACATGAAAGGCGCAGAATATAGAGGTCAAAGGCATACTGGAATTTCAGGTGATCTCCTGTAAGTTAGCTAAGACCCCATTTGTAAGGGGGAAAGCTTTGTGTGAAGAGCATGAAGTCTGTATGAACTATGGTTTATTAAGCATAATGAAACATGCCTTGGCAATCTTCTGTATGTATGTTAAGTAAGGGGGAGGGAACTTATATGAATATGAGAGGCATTCTCAAGATATATTATGCATGTGTTGAGATAGAGGAAGAGACTTAATGAAGAGTCATGTGGAGAGACTGAGACTCCATCATGTTGGGCTGTGATTCGGGGCCATATTTAGAGTCATTGAGTGACAGATGTCTGGGCCACAGACAATGAATTGTAATCATACTCAATTGACAGATTAAACGGAAATTTCGTATATTTAAGGCGGGAAACAAATTTGTTTCAGGTCATTGTGTCTCAAGAAGAAAGATCTTTTATTATAAGTGAAGCATTAGCCAAAATTTCACTAAACAGAGGCCAATTCGGCCATGTTTAAAAACCAAAATGAGCCAAATAGAAGAGATTGCATGCAAGTTTGTGTTTGTGGAGTTGTCACTCAAGATCTTAAGCAGAAATTTTGTATCTTTTAAGGGGGGAAACAAATTTGTTTCAGGTCAATGTGTCCCAAGGAGAAAGATCTTTTATAAGTGAAGGATTAGTCGAAATTTCACCAAACAGAGGCCAATTCTGCCATGTTCAAAAATTGCTTTATTCTCAGGTTTCTAAAGCATAAGAGCTTTGTGTTTAATATAGAATTGCTATGCTTTTATTGTATTGCAAAAATCTACTTTACCACTTGGCAATGAACGGAATAGAAGAGATTGCATGCAAGTTTGTGTTTGTGGAGTTCTCCCTAAAGATCTTAAACGGAAATTTTGCAGTTTTAAGGGGAGTCAAATTTGTGCCATGTCAGTGTCTGAAGAAGAAATATATTTTTTAAGTCAAAGATTAGTCAAAATTTCAATAAACAAAGTTCAATTTAGCTTCTTCAGATTTAGCTTCAAGACCAAAATGAATAAGAAGCTTGAATGCAACATTCAAATTTGAACAAGGAATTTTGGGTGGAAGTAGTGCTAATTGTTGTACATATCATCAATTTCTCTCTAATCAAACATAAGGGCTTCAGGTAGCACATGAACTCTAGAGCAAAAAAGTGCTACATTATAACTACTTGTAGCTATTTGGTTGGAAGGCATTTATTCACATGCTTAGGAGTTCCAAATCGACAAACTGCATTTTTGTTCGATATGGCCTCAGTGCAAAATTAAATTATTGCATGTGAGATCCAACAACTTGAACAATGATTTGGAGCAACAATATAATCTTTTGTGAAGAGACGATGCATCGGTAACCAACAAAGGAGTGCAAAGTTTTTCCTTTTCCAAATACTAATAAATAGATGCACATGGAATGTCGTGGATATAGATGCTTATAGAAAATTTGGCATAGAGTATAGGCAAATTGTGGAAAGGAGATGAAATGAACATTGGATCTTGGGAGATCTAGACATTGTTGTGTTCCCTTTGGCATGTAATGCAAACCAACTCTAAACCAAATATATTTATCAGTTCTCAGGGGGTGTGAAAGGAGGATTTAGGTTAGGGTTTAAATTAAGAGTCAAAACATTGTAAATGAATTTAGGGAATGGATTTTGCAATTTGTACCTCAAAGTTACAAATGCAAGATGATGTTCAGCAAATGAAAATGGAGGAAACATAGGAAAGAAGAAGCAAGAAAAATGAAGAGGAAGATAATGCTAGATAGAATTGAATGGATCTAATAATTGATGTTGAAATTCTTGAGGACAACTATAGTGGGGAAGCAAGAAAAATGAAGAGGAAGATTCTGATGCTAGATAGATTGAATTGATAGAATTGAATAAATCTAATAATTGATGTTGAAATCCTTGAGGACAACTATGGTTGGAACCCCCTTCATATCCAAACAAGTATGCAAAAGTTAGGCCATGAATGTGTGCCACTTTGCACTTCTCTATGTAGGACATGCCGCCTACAAGCCTATGCATATAATTTACTTTGTGTCCCTTTAACATTAGAATAAACATAGAATATAGTAGCACATAAACTCTTATACTTTCATGTCTAGTATCACATTGATTGTGACAAATCCTCCCCTTTATTGTTGACTTTAAGACAAAGCGTGTTTGTGAATGGCTTCACACAAAGGATGACCCTTCCATGACACTAGATAATGAAGTTTTTGAGCACCAATTGAGACTATTAGCTCAAACTCCTTCCCATCTTCAAGTATGACTCAAGGGGGTGCAATGAGTTCATGCTGATGAATAGAAGATGGATGGTAAGGATCCAAGGATGTTGTATAAAACACATTGTGGAAGTGGACATGTGGAGGTAGGCGAGTTGTAAAGCCACTTGGTTTGTTTGGCGACAAAAGGACCTAGTATTTTGTTGTATGGGCGAGTTTTGTTCCTGACTTTAAACCTAGGTGGTGTTGTTCATCAATGCTCAACTTTATTTTTATATTTATCTTGTACATAGGAGAGTTTGACATCCACATCATGGTGGACTCACACCTTTAAATTTTGAGGGCATTCTTGTTTCAAGGGGTATATGGAACTATTTGGGTTATTGACATTAAATCATGAATGGAACCTATAAATGGCAAAAATGGAGTTGTGCTAATCGACAAAAGTATAGTATTGTTATAGGCAGATTTAGCAAGCAGCAAGGATTCTATCCAATTTTCATATAAATAAGTTATGACATATTTTTGGTATCATTGAAGAATTTGGTTGACTCGTTCTATTCAGCAATCCATTTGAGAGTTGATATGTTGAGGAAAACTTGATGGAGGTCTCAAGAGTCAAGGCGGCGCTTACAAAAACACAAGATGCACGTGGGACCTCGATCTAAGTGTTGGTATAAAAGGCCGACTCCTTCCAAGTTGTATCCGTCCGAGTGTGAACTCGTTAAAATGTTAGGGCTTAGTATACAAGCGAAGACCTAACATTGTAATAGATGATGAAGAGCATTGTAATCTTTGAGTGAGAAATGCGTTGTGAATAATCGAGAAGCTTTCCATTAGAGCTCAGATCTGTGTAAGTCTCAAATCTGTCATATTTCTTGTTTTGTCCATACGTTGTCTATTGTACACAGTCGTAAGATCTATACGCTTCCACATAAACGTAAGAACATCAACAAGTGGTATCAGAGTTGGTTTTGCTGTGCGGCGGCAACAGAAAACAGAAGAAAAAGCTGAAAGAAAAGACCAAGTCAGAAATCTCAAATCCACGAATAGAATATGGCTTCAACGTCTGGAACAGGAATAGGAGTTGAAATCAAAAAGTTTGACGGCAAAAATTTTGCCCTATGGAAAGAGATGATGCAGGATGTGTTGATCATCCGAAGGCAAGTCGAAGCCATTTGACATAGAGAAAAGCCTGAATCGATGAAAGCAGAAGAGTGGAAGTCATTGGACGAGATAGCAAGATCCACCATTCGAATGCATCTGGCTGAAAATGTCTATTTCAGCATGGCGAAAGAGTCAACAACGTTCTCGTTGTGGAAGTCATTGGACGAGATAGCAAGATCCACCATTCGAATGCACCTCGCTGAAAATGTCTATTTCAGCAAGGCGAAAGAGTCAACAACGTTCTCGTTGTGGGAGAAGTTACAAGCTGTTTATGAGTCTTCATCTTCAAAACTGATCCTGATAAAATAGTTGTTTAACATGAAGATGAAACAGACCGATCCGGCGACCTCCCACATCAACACCTTCAGCCGAGTGTTGTCAGAGCTCTCGCCCCAAGGGATCAACTTCGAAGAAGAAGTAAAAGCCCTTGCCCTCCTGTCAAGCTTGCCAACGAGTTGGGAGGTATTCTGTACGACATACGCCAATAGCCGGCCGATCCTAAATTTGGACGAAACAACCGGCCAAGTTCTCACAGAGGACATCAGGAGAAAGTCAATGGGACTGACCATCGTCGAGTCAATAGAAGCGCACCACTCGACTGATTTGTTCGACCGACAAAGTCGACCGAAAGAAAAAGCCGACAGAACCGGTCGACAATATAGTCAATCGAGACTGAGGGGAGAACGAAAGCGGTCGAAGTCGAAAACGGGCCGAACAAGTGAGTACTACACACACTGCAGGAAAGTTGGCCATAATGTTTCTGACTGCTGGTCGATAAAGAGGAAAGAGAGTGGTCGGCGATCCGAGCAGAACAGGGGACGTCCCGACTCGAACCACTCTCCTGTCGGAAATCAGATAAATGTAACCGACACCCGATCCGGAGAAATCCCCTCTCTAGAAGACTCGATGATCGGAGAAGTCCTATACATTGGACAAGTTGCACATACGTGGCTACAGGACTCCGGTGCCACATTCCACGTAACCCCCAACAAAGAGTGGTTTTCGGACTACTCAGCCGAAGCCAACGGCACAGCCCGACTAAGCAATGGGCAGGAGTGCAACATTGCAGGAACTGGAGAAGTTCCTATCAGATTGTCGAATGGAAACACGATAACCCTGCACCAAGTTCGGCATGTACCTGATCTGAAGAGGAGTTTGGTCTCCATCGACATGGTAGCCAAAGACAGGTATAGAACGACTCTACACAAGTCAACTTGGGTGATCAGCCGCGGAAACCTCAAATTTGGGAGCGGGTACAAGTACAACAACATGTACCCGTTGATGACGATCAACCCTGAAGGGGTCGTGAACGTAGCCGAAAAGACCGACCCTAGCCTATGGCATGGCCGACTTGGCCATATGTCACAAGCCGGACTTGATCGGCTGATGTCAGTAGGTGATGAGGTGTTTAAGACAGATGATAATCGTACACAATATGAGGGCTTGACCAAGCCGATTAGATGGAGTTGTGACTCATAATATATTATATAGATCAAGAGAGACTCAAGAAATTAAGAGAAAAAGATAGAGAAGATGAGAAAGAGATAATATTGTTATGATATTCCATCATCAAGACAATACAAAGGAGATAAACTCCACATTCAACTAAGAAACCAAAGACCTTCTTACTACCAATCACTCAAAAACCACAATTAAGACCCTTCCTCTTTCACTAAGTTTTCTCTTCCTAAGACTCCCTCTCCTCTATTAGGATCCTCTCCCTATTAGTTCTCCCGTCTATGACTATCACTTCTTCTTTTATAATTTTCTTCTTCTTCCTCGTTCACGCTATTTTTAGAAGCTTTTTATCTCCTATTTTTAGCTAAGACCCAACGACCTTCTAATCGTCATATCTCCCTCCTCAGAGCTCCGAATTTAGTGATTTAAAACGCTATAGATAGCTCTCGTTACAAGCTTTCTAACCCATATTTAAACATAATATTTGGGTGAAAAAAGAAGGATTTATGACCATTCCTTTTTTATTGTTTTTTATGGTCCGCTTTTTCTCTTTGTACTTTTCTCTTGGTCTCTTACTTTTACTTTTGACTTCTTCCTAAGGTCTTGATTCGTGTTCTAGCCTCCAAATGTGAATTATCCATACTTTATATTCTTCTAATGTTCAATGGCTTAGCTTCTAAAAACACTTTCACATTAGGCTACATCCCAAAACTCCAGACAAAGACGGACTTCTGCGAGCATTGTCGGTATGGGAAACAGACCCAAAGTCCGCATTCTCTCCATTACGAGATGGTACGACAACCCCTAGAGCTCGTGCACATAGACATATGCGGGCCCATGCCCGAGCGATCACTAGGAGGATCCCGATACTTCATCACTTTTGTAGATGATTGTACATGGAAAGTCTGGGCTTATTCCATCAAGTCCAAAGGCGAAACGCTCGAGGTCTTCACTCTGTGGATAGCCGAAGTAGAGAACCGGTTGGGATACAGAGTGAAGACACTCATGTCCGATAACGGAGGTGAGTACACCTCCAGAGCCTTCAAACAATAATACTTGTCCAACAAGGGGATTCGGCATCAAAAGACCGTTCCCTACACACCCATGCAGAATGGGGTGGCTGAACGGATCAACCGAACGATCCAGGAGAGGATGACGGCAATGCTCCAACAAGTCGGACTGAAGCTGGAATTCTAGGCCGAGGCATTGCAGACGGTAGTGTACCTAATAAATCTAGCGTCATCAAGAGCAGTCAAGCTCGAAGTGCCACAGGCACTATGGTCTAACAAACAGCCGACCTATGACAGGCTTCGTATATTCGGATGCGAAGCCTATGCGTTCATCCCCAGGGAGAAAAGGACGAAGCTGGCACCCCATGCAACGAAGTGCATATTTCTCGATTATGGAACCGATGGGGACTTCGGCTATAGGTTGTGGGACCCTGAGAACCGGAGATTAATCCGGAGCAGTGACGTGGTCTTCAATGAAGACTCTATCTTCTCTCAACGGAACCAGCAGAAAACAGTGGGCAAGAAGGTATCCTTTGAAGACGATCACATCATAGAAGGACTGACCCACCGGGACGAAACAGAGAACCAACAGATAGTTGAACTCGAACCAGCTCACAACGTCCTAGCCGACATCGAAACGGCAACAAACCACAATGTCGAACTCAAAGACAAAATCATCAAAGACAGAGCCGAGTCGACAAAGACCAACAAAGGCAGAGTCAACAAGAGACAAGTTCGAAAAGAGTCGACAACAACTGCAGGGGAGGACGAACAAACACCGCCAAAATCCTAGAACGGGGTCGGGACTTCGAACAAGACTCCTGACAGACATGGTTCAACAAAAACCGATCGTCAAACTGAACCGATCGAAGAATCTGAACAAAATAATTTGGCACCTAGGAGATTTGGACGAGCTCGACGGCAAACAGAGTTCTATCAACCGGGCCTTGACTACTTCAACTACACAGATGCAGGTGAACCAAGCACGTATGACAAAGCTATGGCCGCACCTGTTACGGGCATGACCATATAATATCCCGTGGTGAGAATTGTCGTAGTATTCTATACACGTGGATAAGTGTGAGGGTTAAACAAAGAGTCTAAAGAAGGGGAGGATTACTTTTAATCCTCGGGATTGAGACAACCCATGAGGCCAAGTGTGAACATGGCTGGGGGCCTTGAGAATTACTATAAATAAGAGGCCTAGCTACCCTCATTGGGGCATGCATTGACTACGTCGAGACTCTGTCCGTGAGTGGAACGACTCTTGTAGCAAGCGCGCTATCGTCCAGGTACGACTCGACGCCAAGGCGGTGGTATGGGACGCCGATCGAGGCTCGAGTCCGTCTCGATCCCTTCGCTCGGGGGTGGTCGGGTGGATCGGCACCCTTCTTTCTCTCTTTTCTCTCTATTCTTTCTAGATCTATCATTGATATATCCTTATTTTATGCTTACTTTAGTACCTAATCTCTAATATTTGGTATCAGAGCATATATACTAACGTTTCTTTTGGTTTTCTTTTTGTCTTCGCGTGGGATGGCGATTGATCGTTGTGCGGTCGCCTTCATGCAGACAAGGATTAGCGAAAGAACTTCGGTAAATTTTCCTTAATTTTTTATCTAATTTTTCTTCTCCCTTCTATACATGTGTATACTTGATATGTAGTTTTTTTTTCATATATTCAATGATGTTGACGTGGTATTTAATTGGTTATCTTAAACGTTTACATATGTCCACGAGGTCAATACCTCGTTTGACATATAAATCATATGTGATGAGTGTCGTATGCGTACGAGGTTACTACCTCAATTGCGTATTACGTTCACGAACATATGTTACGTTCGCGTACGAGGTCAATACCTCGATTCGTTCGAAATGATATGCGTTGGATTTACTATGCGTAAGAGGTCAATACCTCAATTGCGAATTACGCTTAACCTTATTTTCGGATGTTTCGTGTGCGTAGAGGTATATGCCTCGATTACGTATCCCGAATACATCATTGTTGGCTATATAAAAAAAACGATTCATTTAGTATACGCATATGTGGTCACTTATATACGTCTCTGATCGTATATATGTGATATATTGACATATGTGTATATTTTAGATTACGTGATTCATATCAAATGTTTTCCTAATTGGGGAGAGGATTTTGGTGGCCGTCCTCACATTTTTGTGAGAATGGCGTTGTCACCATCCCTTTTATCAACAATTTTTATTGTTGAAATTCCCGTTGGTCACTTTGATCTTTCGTTACGTAACGAACCTCGTATAGCCAAAATGATGTTGAATACGTCGGGCTTGATCCACATCAAGTAGGGTCGCTCTAATGACACACGTATCCAACATCTCCCCTCGTTACATGGATACGATGCCACCATGAGCTCGTTCTTACGAGCGCCATTCGTAATGACGTGACCATGTGATGGGCCACATGAGCCTACGAAGACACAAGGGCTCATTCGGCTTGACCATTAGGTTACACTTTGGCATATGCCATTGTACTTACGAGGCTTGAGGGTAGGTAGCGTACAACCATAGTGGGTAATAAATGAGGGAGAAATAAGGCCACTTGACCTATATGTTTCTTTTAAAAAAAACATATAGGGGCAAATGCCTCGCATATCTCGAATACGCCTCAAACATTAAACATTCAAGACGCGCAATCTACTTGGTTGGCTCAAGTATTTAATGTATTTGTCCTCGAGGTCTCGAGTTCAAATATGACCAACACCATACAACATCGTTGATACATATGACTATAATACATGTTTAGACTTTAGGTCTAAGTGCACTTCGGGGTCCTCGTAATAGGACTTAAAGAGCCGAAACCACATATGTGGGCACAGAAACATAGTTATTGTTAACATTTTTTTCGTGTATAAACTATTCATGACGCGAACATACATGGTTGAGCCTCGGGGAGCCGCCATGAAAAAAATCGATATAGAGATCAGGGAAAGGCATTCATTTGTCACCCCCATGGTTTTTAAAACACCTCTGTGTTACCATAGTAACCTGATCTTGAACCTCATCTCATACGTCTAGAGGGGTATTGACGTGAGATCATGATATCGATTAATGTTTGCCCATGATATGTTTACACCACGACAAGATGTTATGACTATTTGTCTGACCTTATCTTATTTCTTTGCCAGAAATAATCATTCAATGGCTCAGAATAACGACCCGATGCCCTCCGCTCAAGCGGAAAGACCTCAAGGAAATCCTCCTGGGACAATGTCCATTGAGGCGTATATTTTACAAGTACAACATTTCCTTAGTTCAACCGCGCAGCAGTTGACCGAATTTCGGCAATCTCAAAGTGCTCTCGAGGCACGAGTCATTAGTCTCCAAAATGAGATTAATAGACCTGATGAGCGTCAGGGTGAACCATCATTTGTCGTAAAGCCATTTACGGGAGATAAAAAGGAAAGAACCGAAGAAGCAATCTGCACGTGGCTGGGCCGATGGGAGTCTCATTTTGAGCTCTATCCCACGCCAGATAGTACGAAGATTGCATATGTCGGCCGAGAACTAGGGGGTAAGGCCGCCGCTTGGTGGCGTGGGCTCCGAACTTTGGGGAGATTGCCCGAGACCTGGACAGACTTTGTCACAGTTTTCAAGGGTCAATTTCTACAACCTCCCTCTCGAACCGAGGCAGCACAAGCTTTAATGAACCTCTCTAGCAGGAAGTTTTCCTCGCTAGAAGACTATGTCCACCATGCTAGAACCCAAATCCAAAAATCGGGTCTAGAAGGGGACAATTGGTTAATAGCTTGTTTTGTCAATGGCATCCCCAATTCGGACTATCACTGGATAGTGCACGATAAGGATCCAAAATCCTTCGAAGAGGCCGTTGAGATAGTTCTTCGCTATCAACGCACTTCGAAGAAGGACCATAACAAACCCAACGAAGCGCCCGGGACTAAGCAGTCGCAATTCGTTGGGAAACGCAAGACACCCAACGAATTCATGGATCGCGATTATAAGCGACAACATCCTTTTTGCGTATTCTGCAAAAAGAAAGGTCATACAAAAGAGCAATGTCGTAAGCTCCAACGAAAAGAGCACGACGCCAAACCTAAAGCTACAGACCATAAAGGTCAGATTCCTAATGTCCTTCAGGTCTATACACATCATTTGAGTAATTGTCAATGTTCTTTCCCTCATTATGTATTGGGTCCCAATGATTTACTACGTGCAAACGGGTATATCAATGGATCTCCCGTACAATTTTT
This sequence comes from Azolla caroliniana, assembly GCF_043228905.1. NCBI lineage: Eukaryota > Viridiplantae > Streptophyta > Polypodiopsida > Salviniales > Salviniaceae > Azolla > Azolla caroliniana. The sequence goes on from NW_028230453.1 coordinate 8,714,789, forward strand.
ATTTGATTCGGGAAGCTCACACAATTTTGTGAATGATCGTTTGGTACAGATATGGGGAATCCAACCCACCGTAAGTGATCACACCTACACGGTGCACTTGGCTGATGGAAGAGTACAACACATCAACGGGGCGATTCATTCTTTAGGAATTTCTATTGATACCTATATAGAGGAAGTAGACTTCCATGTAATGAATCTTAGTACCACCGATGTAATACTGGGTTATCCCTGGTTTTATAATAAAAGCTCTTCTTTATTTATTGATTGGGTTCGCCATTCCATTTCTTTTGTACTCAACGATTGTACGCATTTTATTCAATGTGTAACAAAACAATCCCTCTCGATTGTTTCCTCGTGTCCATCAATATCCGAGTTGTCTTGTTCTACGTTATTTTATTGTGTACTTGATCCGGACATTCACGTTTACAATATCGATAATGTCTCGGGTCAATTAACATATTTTGAACAAAAACAACTTGATGAAATCGTAAACGATTTTCGTGATGTTTTTCCGAGCGAACTACCCGATGGTTTACCTCCTAAACGTAATATAGACCATCGTATAGATATTGTACCTGGCATTGCACCCATTAGTATACCTCCGTATCGCCTAAGTCGATCTGAAGAGGATGAGGTAGCTAAGCAACTTAAGGACTATTTACGAATGGGTTATATACGTTATAGTAAATCTCCATGGGGTGCACCAGTTCTCTTGGTTAAAAAGAAAGAGGGCACATGGCGTATGTGTATTAATTACCGACGCTTGAATAAAGTGACGATCAAGAATTCGTACCCATTGCCCCAGGCTGACGATCTAATTGACCGTCTCCAGGGAGCTCGGTATTTTACGAAACTTGATCTCCGTACTGGCTACCATCAAATACGAATAAGTGAGGACGATGTTCCTAAAACAGCATTTCGTACGCACTACGGCCATTATGAGTTTTTGGTTATGCCTTTTGGTTTGACCAATGCTCCGGCTACATTTCAACAAGAAATGAATGACATTTTCCGAGAACAACTTGGAAAATTTGTCGTTATCTTCTTAGATGATATTTTAGTTTATAGCCGTACATTACAAGAACATGCTAGACATGTCCGCTTTGTTTTACAAATATTGCGTGACAAACAATTTTACACGAAGATCTCAAAATGTGAGTTCTTCAAGAAATCAATTACTTATCTTGGACATCTCATAACCGAACGAGGAGTTGAAATTGATCCTTCTCGCATCGAGAAAATCAAGCTTTGGCCCACTCTTCGGAATATTCGAGAAGTTCGATCATTCCTTGGTTTTGTCGGATTTTTGCGAAAATCTCTTCGTAATTACTCACAATTGACGACGCCGTTTACTGATCTTCTAAAAGGTCAAACGCGTAAGTCTACAAAACCTATTGTGTGGAATGCTACACTAGACCTCGCCTTTAAGGAACTCAAGGACTTGGTATGCAAGGCTCCTTCACTTCTTTTACCCGATCCTTCAAAACCTTTTGAGGTTGAAACCGACGCAAGCGATTATGCTATAGGTGCTGTCTTGTATCAAGATGGTAAACCAATAGCATTCGAGAGTAAGAAACTTGATTCTGCTCAATGTCGGTATACCGTTGAAGAAAAGGAATTATTTGCGGTTATACATGCGCTCAAAACATGGCGCCATTATCTTTATGGAAATCGCTTTGTGGTAACTACGGACCACGAGTCCTTGAAATATTTTTGTGACCAACAAGACCTGAAAGGTCGTAAGGCACGATGGGCTGATCTCATCCAGGACTTTGATTTTTCCATACGATATCGTAAAGGTTCCATGAATACTGTCGCTGATGCACTAAGTCGCATCCGTGAAGTTAACATGCTTAGCTTCACTGAAATAACATCAGATCTTTATGATCACCTTCGAGGAAAGTATCCTGATGACAATTATTTTGCAAAATACTGGGCAAGAGTCGAGTCTGGAACAGACACCACCACACCCTCGAAGGAATACTTCCACATTGCTAACGGTCTGCTCTACCGTAATGGGAAGGTTTGTGTTCCAGATTTACCTGAGGTCAAAAAGAGAATTCTTTTTTAATGCCATGATGCACCCTCAGCAGGGCACCCTGGAATACATCGTACACTCGTTCTCATCTCCACTCAATTTTATTGGCCTAAGATGCGTCCTGACATACATAGCTATGTGACTAAATGTCACCAATGTCAGGTTAACAAAGCCGAGCGACTTAAAGCCGCAGGACTTTTACATCCCTTGGACATTCCCAATAATAAGTGGGAAAGTATATCCATGGATTTTATTGTTAGCCTTCCTCGCACCCAAAAAGGTCATGATGCCATATGGGTTGTGGTTGACAGACTAACTAAAATGGCCAGATTTATTGCTACTAAAACCACGGTAACAGCTCCTGAATTGGCTTACCAATTCGTTGATGAGTTATTTCGTTTTTACGGGTTACCGATGGATATCGTGAGTGACCGAGATCCGAAGTTTACTAGTGACTTCTGGACGCAAGTCTTTAAGAAGTTAGAAACTACGTTGAGCATGAGCTCCACGGATCATCCTCAATCCGATGGACAGACAGAACGAGTAAATCAAATTATTGAGGACATGCTTCGAGCATACGTTGGTGCAAAACCAACAAAATGGGAACGTTACCTCCCAATTTTGGAGTTTGCTTATAACAGCTCCAAGCATACGTCGACGGGATATAGTCCTTTTATGTTGATGTATGGATTTCAGCCACGAGCCCCGATTGATGTTAATATACATCATGATGAGTTGCGAAGTACGCAAAACTTTCTTCGGGATATGCAAGATATGTTGCATATTGCACGGGATAATATAAAAACAGCTCAAGATAGAGCGCGTTTTTATGCCGATCATCACAGGCAACCTCGTGTATTCAGCCCTGGACAGAAGGTATTTTTACGTGTACCTCACAATTCTAAGACATTGTCTACGGGTAAGTGCGCTAAGTTAGCCCCACGGTTTTGTGGACCTTTTACAGTCCTCAAACGCATTGGATCATCAGCCTATCGTCTCGCTCTTCCCGATGGTGTTGGAATCCATCCAGTCTTTCATGTAAGTCGTCTAAAAGAACTTCTAGGTTCTGGCGACAATACAGTTACAACTGAAACTCTGGTTACTTCTGAAGATTTATCTTCTAAACCACATGTACCAGAAAGAATTCTCGATGTTAAAACAAAAAAATTACGTGCTAAGGAAATCCGAGAATTTAAAATAAAATGTCGAACTCAAAGACAAAATCATCAAAGACAGAGCCGAGTCGACAAAGACCAACAAAGGCAGAGTCAACAAGAGACAAGTTCGAAAAGAGTCGACAACAACTGCAGGGGAGGACGAACAAACACCGCCAAAATCCTAGAACGGGGTCGGGACTTCGAACAAGACTCCTGACAGACATGGTTCAACAAAAACCGATCGTCAAACTGAACCGATCGAAGAATCTGAACAAAATAATTTGGCACCTAGGAGATTTGGACGAGCTCGACGGCAAACAGAGTTCTATCAACCGGGCCTTGACTACTTCAACTACACAGATGCAGGTGAACCAAGCACGTATGACAAAGCTATGGCCGCACCAGACGCCGACACATGGCTACAAGCCATGAAATCCGAAATGGACTTGATTCATCAAAATCAAACATGGGAGTTGGTCGAACTACCAGCAGGAAGAAAGCCGCTACCCTACAAATGGGTATTCCGATACAAATATGTATCTGACTCGGAGAAACCCAAATACAGAGCTCGACTTGTCGCAAAAGGATTCAAGCAAGAATACGAGGTCGATTACGACGAGATATTCTCACCAGTAGTCACGATGACCACCCTTCGACTCCTACTAGGAGTTGTTGCGACAGAAGACCTAGAGCTCGAGCAGATGGACGTAAAGACGGCATTCCTACATGGAGATCTGGAAGAGGATATATACATGTCTCAACCGGCAGGCTTCACGGCGATGGGGGAGGACAATCACCTTGTATGCTGACTGAAGAAAAGTCTATATGGCCTCAAACAAGCGTCGAGGATGTGGTACCAGAAGTCTGACTCCTATATAAGGCAGCTTGGATACAACAGATCAAACTCTGACCCATGCATGTATGTTCGGCAACTGGCCGACGAGTCCAGGATCTATTTGATCCTATACGTCGATGACATGCTGATTACAGGAAGCAATCAAGCAGAGATCGGTAAACTCAAGCGGAGCCTTCACGCAAAGTTTGCGATGAAGGAACTAGGACAAGCCCGACACATACTAGGCATGAGGATAGAGTGAAATCGGACGAACAAGACTAGACTCTAACTCTCACAGTCCGACTATATCCGCAAAGTGCTGAAGTGCTTCAACATGGAGAGTACGAAGCCAGTACTAACACCGCTTCCAACGTCCATCAGACTATCGGACAAAGACTCTCCTGCTATAGACAAGGAGAGAGAGCTTAATGGAAAGATACCCTACGCATCGGCAATAGGAAGTATCATGTACGCAATGGTGGCGACCCGACCCAACCTAGCTTATGCCGTAGGGGTGGTTAGCCAGTACATGTCAAACCCAGGAAAGAAGCATTGGGAGGCCGTCAAGCACATCCTAAGGTATCTGAAAGGATCCTTGGATGCACGGCTGACTTTCAAATTGACAACCTCGACCAAAGTCGAAGGCTACACCGATTCTGACTACGCTGGTAACACAGACAATCGGAAATCAACGTCAGGCTACAATTTCATCTATGGTGGCGGTGCGATATCATGGAGGTTGAAACTTCAAGAGTGCACGGCTCTGTCTACCACAGAGGCCGAGTACATAGTAGCATCGGAAGCAGCGAAGGAAGCGATCTGGCTGCACCAACTATCTGCAGATTTCGGAACCAAGAGCCGAACTGACCGACCAACGTCGACCATCCATTGTGACTCACAAAGCGCAATACACCTCATCAACAATCCCATCAATCATGCGAAGACGAAGCACATTGAGGTGCGGTATCATCATATCCGGGAGCTCGTGACAAAGAAGAAACTCGAAGTCCGGAAGATCGACACTGAGGTGAACATCACTGATTGCCTGACAAAGCCACTCCCAGATCAACGCTTCAGAGCACTAAGGACGAAGATGGGACTACGACAAGCGACCGAACAGAAGAAAGCCGAACGGGGAGCAGAAGGTAAAAACTGATTGATGATCATATCACGCCTTTGCCGACTCGGCTGCATGCCGACAAACTTGTAAATATTAAATCTAGGTAAATTTGTAATCTAGGTTTACGGGGGAGATAAACCCCAAAACATTTGTATATACTAAAAAGAGTAGTCCTTTTACAGGGGAGTTTGTTGGTATAAAAGGCCGACTCCTTCCAAGTTGTATCCATCCGAGTGTGAACTCGTTAATAAGTTAGGGCTTAGTATATAAGCGAAGACCTAACATTGTAATAGATGACGAAGAGCATTGTAATCTCTGAGTGAGAAACGCGTTGTGAATAATCGAGAAGCTTTCCATTAGAGCTCAGATCTATGTAAGTCTCAAATCTGTCATATTTCTTGTTTTGTCCATACGTTGTCTGTTGTACACAGTCGTAAGATCTATACGCTTCCGCATAAACGTAAGAACATCAACACTAAGGTGATGTCATCTAGGAGTCCATTGAACCTAGCCACATTTGCAAGAATGACGCTCATTGTTTCCTTTATTAAAATTGTCTTATTATTACAAGAAACAAAATATATGGGCCATCTTTGTAAGAGGCCCACTATAACTAACGTAAAGTGAACCCTATTGACTAATGGCAAGTCTATGATGAAATCGACTCAAATGGAGCCTAAATGATTATTTGTGGTCAAAAGAGGCTAATGAAGATGGTGGGGCACCTTTGAGTGAGTACATATGATATGTCTTTACCAATTCGTTAACTAACTTCCATTGTTGCAACCATCGATAGTTTTGTAATACTAGTTCCAAAATGTTTTAAGAGCCTGTTCTCATGATGTGGTGTGGCTGAAGGTGGAAAGTGGAAAGTGGATAAAAAGAGGGTCTAGCCACAACTACAAGAAAATATGTATATACGAAAATGTATATAGTTAGAGCCATTGACTAAGTACAAGAGGGGCAAAGTTTGAATCTCTATTAGCACGCATAATGGAATTATTCCCTTCAATGTTTTCAAAGCAAAAGGGAATAAACGCATTTGATGCCGAAAATAGGCACCTCCTCTATAAAAAAGGAGAAGAGAGCTTATTTGGGGTTGCTCATTTTGTGTTTCAAGAGTGCACCATTAGGGTTTTATGAGATTGTTCTTAATCTTCTACCTCTCCACTAACTTGCGATTTCAGGGTTTCTTCTTCTTTGGACTTTAGGGTTTCCTTCTTCTTCTCCTCGACATACTTGTGGTTTTAGGGTTTATTTTCCCCCTTCTTCGTGAGTATTAGGAATTCTTCTTCTTCTTCTCAAGCTTATCTTCAGACCGATTTTCTATCAATCACCATTACGTGTTGGCAACTTCAAGAAGGGGTTCAACAAACTCACGCAGTGACTAGTTGTGAAAGGGCAGCACAACGTGACCAAAGAACCCTACATCAACCCGAAGGTCATTGCCGATCAATGTAGGTGAGGTCTCGGCAACCAACTTGACTCGCAACTTCACGAAAACTCAATCCCCTCCCCAACATTCATTTCCATTTTATGCTTAGTGGTCTTCTTGTATCTACCACCGTTGTACTCACTTGTTGGTCATTTTGTAACCATTAATGTATAAAAGTGAATCTAGCATCTAATTCTTAGTATGAGACCATTTTAGTCTTAATCTCATGTACTTACGTTAAAATCTTGTGCGTTAAGCCTAATCTTTTGTGTTACTCGCTCCCAAACCCTCATGAAAAATAGCAGAAGAGGAAAGAAACTCGTTGAGGCCGAACATTTGAGTCCTTTAAGCTCACCTCCTCTATTGTGGGGTAGGTCTCCTTAACATACACACAGACAAACACAATACATCCTCTATTGTGGGATAGGTCTCCTTAACATACACATCGACACACACAATACATATTCGTGATTAGTATTAGGGTTTATCATATGCACACACATAATAATTAACACAAAAATTAATTATGAAAATCACGAATGGATATCTTTAAAAAGAAACAATGACATATCACATACATACGTACATACACCTACACACATACATGCATGCATGCATAAATACACATGCATCTAATTACAACACTCCTTATTGGCATTTTCAACCTCCGAAATGGTTGTTTCCCCTGCCGATCACATAGAGTTTAAAATCTTGTAAAATGTTTACACTAATGACATGATATCTTCTTCTTCTTCTTTTTTAAATACACATGCATACATACACACACATACACTACAAACATATACACATACATATATTTTAGGTCGAATTCATTTTTATTCATCAAAACAATTCATATATAGCATTGCATGATCATAATGTGCGATACACTAGTTGTGAACTAAACAATAGGAATGACTTATTGCTTGATGGGACAATCATTAAGGCACCTAAACAAGTAGCTTATATGCCATCAACTATGGGATGAATGAATTTCTTATGGGTAGAAGATTCTCTTGAATACAAACTAGAGAGGTGACCACAAAATGGAACATTCCGTCCTAAATCTCCTTTGAAGTTCACTCTGTTTTAGGTACTATTTCTCCTTTAGTTAATGGGTTATCACATGTGTACATAAATATAGACACATATACATACATACACATTCCAGGCATACAAACATACACAACAAACACATACATTAACATTTACTACAACACACGTTCATTCATACATACACATATAGATTCATGCATATGCACACATATATTGATTCATGCATACATGCACATTCATACAATTATTTATTCATACACATGCATTCATACAATCAATCAAGAGTATCATTTATTCATACACATACATGCATGCATTCATGATGGTGTTGGCATATACAAAGGATGGCATTCAAACACACATGGCCCTCTTACAAATGTTGGAGTTCTCTCAACAACAAGCAATTTTACATGTGTTCAAATTCAGATGTTCTATTCAATGACTTCAATATATGTGTATATTGCTCGCACATGCTTTCTGGACCTTATTCATGTATGGTATGCATGATTAAGTGTTCGTTACTCTCTTTCATGCAAACAAAAACGAGAATTTCCATTCATCATCGCTAATGAGAGTTTTTTATCATCTTAACCAAGTTGGGAACTACAAAATTTGGAGAGATAAATGTTGATTTTATAGAGATACACATTAACAATCATAAACCTACATTCCCATCTAATTGTTGCAGCTTAATAGATTGACAAGATCAATTCTACTAGTAGAGGTTTGTTTCTTGATCTGTTTTATAAAACACACGTTACCTCTATGTGAAATTGATGAGATATTAGAGATTTTATTGTTTCCGTGTTTAGGCCATCCAAATATTGGAGAATTTCTAGACTGATGAGATTGCAAAAATGAGGTTGGCTTCATCTTAGATCTTAGATTAGAGGATTCAGGTCGAATAAGACCAATGAATTGGTCAAGTGAGTCTTCTGCATCCAAATGCGAATCAATTCATCACCGTATGATCCCGCATTGTATAGTGGTGAGGAATCATCACAATCGTGCTCACCAACTTATGTACATATAATTAGTTTTTAATCCCCAACTTATTGTAATGACACTTTTTTTTAATATTCAAATTACTTCAATCATTTATATATCATTTTTGGACATGTTAAAATTTTCATGTAATTACACTTACCAACATGGTCTATTGTAAGTTGAGTGAGACCGGGACCGAGAAGACATTGAGAGAGAGAGAGAGAGAGAGAGAGAGAGAGAGAGAGAGAGAGAGAGAGAGGGCATGGGTAATTCCTTTTTTTGCACTATTCAAATGGAAGATAATACTCATCGATTTATAAATGTCCGATTGCTTGTTAGATTTGGGGTTACATTTCTCAAATTTGGCAAGTCTTATCATGGTGTTATTTGACACCTAGACAGTGGGTGTTTGCACAATTTACACAGGTTGACCCAAAATCGGAGATGGAGATCGTTTTTCTATTTCTAAGATATTGGAATTGCGTCATAATTGGAATATATGCAACGCTTTTGTATTCGATGGTAGACATGGAGTGAAAGCATATCTACGAAAGTTGAAGAGAGTACTAATGTGGCAATTTTCTTTATTGGAGCAAGTGGAAATTCTTTCCTCAATGGAGTGTTCGTCTTGCCTATTGGCAATTCAACATGTTTCACTACCCATGTAGTGTAGTTAGTGGGTGACCATACTCCATTGTCACACCCATTGTAAGTAGTGTTTTTTACACATATTTATTAATATAATTGTGTGTTTTCAGAGAGAGAGAGAGAGAGAGAGCACGGGCGAGAGAATGTCATGAAGGTCTTTATTTATGGGCTAGAACATAACTATTTTAGGGCATCACTCAATACCTCAATGTGTGGATAAGGATGCGTGGATAATTGTATTGCTAAAACGATGTATTTTGCAACGACTTTTGTCATCACTAGCACCCCCTTTAAGTTGTAGTGTTAGGGCACATGGTGTCCAAAAGGTATATCCATAGATGAAGCCAAGTTGAAACATGCCCCCATCAACAATGGAAAATCAACTCCAAGGGTTTATGGGTTATGCTAGGTATTATTGGAGGTTCACACTCATTATTATTATCTTGTGCAATTACATGTATACACTCACATAAATACCTATGCCCGCATAGAATTAAACCCAATATAATCACACAAATACGGGAAACATGAGTGCACATGTTCCAATCATGCACACACTACATTATTATTACATGAACGCTCACTTAAAAAAATTGAATATCTTGCACATCTATATATTCATTCCATAGCACAATTTCTTCAAATGAGATTAGATTTTCCCACACACCGAAAGTGTGCACCTAAATATACCACCACATATGACTTTTGGGAGATCAAATGGATTTCTCATATCGTGTTCAATTTGTAATGTGTTTTGGGGGTCATAGTGTAGTTACGATTACAACTTACAAATAAAGTGGTGTGTTGATCAATAACATTGTAATGTTGACATACAAGAGATAATGCTTATCACGAGATCTATACTTTCTCACATTGATAACTCTCAATTCCTAGAATTAGATAATTGTCGATGAAGGTACACAAAGATATTCTTAGAGATGTTGGGTTCACAATTTCCATATCCTATAATAGGTCTACTTATGTTAATTCTCAGTGTAGGAAAGTTTAGGGATGAGTTTACATTGACACAAATAAAGTGGTGTGTTGAGCAATAGCATTGTAGTGTTGACATACAAGAGATAATGCTTATCACGAGATCTTTACTTTCTCACATTGATCACTTTCAATTCCCAGAATTAGATAATTGTCGATGAAGGTACACAAAGATATTCTTAATGCTTATCACGAGATCTATACTTTCTCATGTTGATCACTCTCAATTCCCAAAATTAGATAATTGTCGATGAAGGTACACAAAGATATTCTTAGAGATGTTGGGAGATGTCGGGTTCACAATTTCCATATCCTATAATAGGTCTACTTATGTTTATTCTCAAAGTAGGAAAGTTTAGGGCTGAGTTTACATTGACGTAATCCATTGTTCTTCATTTGAATATCGAGATTCCATATCGGTTACCTTTACTTTGAACAACCTAGGTGGATGCAAAGCCAACAATCATCATTTACAAAACTAAATATCCCTCTCCTCAATGCTCTCATTGTCCTCAATATGACATCTACAACCCTACATAAACATAGAAACCATATCCACAAGAAGTACAAGAATGCACTCACAATGTCAATAAAACCACGAATACGCGTATACATGTGGTATTGTTTAGTAAATTGAGAAAATCAAATAATAATGATCATGTTGCATGTGTGATATCAAATAGAAAACTTAATTTATAAGTTTACTATAGTAAAGGAGCAAAGAGAACTAAAACTAAGTCTAACAAAGATACGGTGCTAGAGCCTAGAAACTTGGTGGAGGGATTTTAGATATCTACTTGAACAAATTAATAATGATCTTGTTGCATGTGTTTTGTTCATGTTGCACGCAATGTATAAGCGTAATTTGTAAGTTTCGAATATTAAAGAGAGGGGGGGAAGAGAGCTATTATAACAAAGATTTTGTGCCAAAAACTCGATGAAATCTAGATTATCTACTTGTCAGTGGGGAGTACTTTTCACCTCATTGTCCATGTTTAATGTCTTCAAATTGAGGAACTCTATCCATCTAAATGCAAAAGAAAACTCGAAACATAATCATGAAATTTACCCAAAGAGCAATGGACTAGAAAATTCAATATTTAAGAAACACTTGGTGGTGTGTCCCTCAAGCTTGGAGGTGAAAAGGGGCACCATAAATATGGTGCACTAAATGTGAAGTTTGAAAATGTTTCTCACTCATATGCCAACTCAAAGTTGATGTTGCAAAAACCTCCAATAGTCTAGAGGCAAGCACCCATACAATACAAGGAGCATACTATGGAAACAAAGGAATGCACACTACGGGGGCGAGCAATGCCAATATAGAGTGCGAGGAGTGATATTGGCCATAATGACTAGAGAGGCGTTGTAATGTCTTTTCAATGGGAATGACTTGTGTGCATGAGCATGGGTGCACACACACACACACACACACACACATACCAAAATTTGTATGGAAATGATAAATGCATCATAGGATTTATAAGCAACACACAATACTTTGATAAGGAAAACCCTTTAACCCTAACGACTAATGTTACCCCCATAATAACAATGTTATGAGTAACTATTCGTCTACCACTACAAATATCACCAACAACTTCATACTCACAAAGTTCTTCTTATGCATCGATTATGAGAGGACATCTTCAGGTAGAATGAACGTCCAAAATCATGAACTATGTAACAATTGACATGGTAGACACACGCCGATTGGTGACAACGTAAATAAATTATAAGAGGAATATATGTAACTGTATGGAAGGTGTGACAAAAGCTCACTCGACTACACACATATAGCTGTATAGCATATTATGATGATAATATGAATGAACCCAATAATTGATCTTAAATAAGGGTATCTATTTAGGGTAATGTTTCCCATTTAAGTTCTTTAATAAATAATTAGATAAACAATGAGATTTTTTAAAAACATTTTGTGATTTGAGGAATATATGGTCAATAAATAAATAAGTAAGAAACGTAAATGTAGAGCAGTTTATTATTATTATTTTCCCTAATAATTTCATGCGCTTTTTTTTGAATAAGAAAAAATACTCATAAAGTCTCAATAGTTTATACAGTATACTTATTGAAGGGATTGGAGGTGGCGGCGGTTTCGAAGATTTGAAATACGAAACTACTAAATATAGGTGGTTTTCAGTACGGGGAAAAAACCTCTCTAAAGTCCTATACTTTTTGGCTCAATCAAAACCTCTGTCTCTCTGTCTCTCTGTCTCTCTGTCTCTGTCTCTGTCTCTCTCTCTTTTGTTGTATGTGTATGTGAAGGTTCATAATTGACTTCCTAGATGGGTGGTTCACCTTATGGTGTTTGAGTTTGATCGATTGTCACTTGTGTACTCCCTTGTTTGAATTTGGCAAAACCTCTGTTCACATTTCATGGAACAAATTGCACCTTGGAACGATTGTTAGGTGAGGTACTAGGACATTCCCACCACATCTTTGCGTTCGTTATGACCTTTGCAACACTTGTCTTGTGCCTCAGTGTGTATGTTCTCCTTTGGATGTGGGTGATCCCCTTGGAGAAGTATGAAAATATAGCTATTAATGTGCTATGGATGCATGCATGTACAATCAATCAATTCACACATGCCTTTCAAACATCTCCCATTCATGTCGACATTCAAGATTCCGCACAATTTAAGAGCTCAAATGATACATGAGATCCCCCCCCCCCTAAAAGAACATGTACAAAATACACAGTCATTAATAGCGATGGTGATGTTGAGTTTTACATTTTGTGATTAGGGTTGACAATGCTTGCACAAATTGTAATTTAGAAGAGGTCACGCTATCATGAAAAATAACAGATGATCCCATGATTTTGTTTCATTCCAACTAGGGAACCATGATGTTTGTTGTTCGGATTAGTTAAATCAGTGATAAGCAAAACCGAAGAAGCTCTAGGATGCGCAACCATATTTGCGTAAGTTCCATGGCCATGCAAGTGGTCAATAGTGTAATGGATGAGGATGCACAAGAAACTAGCAAGGAAGAAGCATCGAATTCTCTCCTATCACCGGTTATGGACCCGCTATACATAACACCTTTCTTTTGTTATGGTTTATGAGAGCTGAGAGTCGTAAGGGACAACCCCACATCAGCATTCTATGAATTCTTGGACACTTACGCTATGCTAGGGGGGCCAAGAGGGAGGGGGGGGGGGGGAGAATTAATAAACCCATATTGCATACATACAAACAGTCCTTGGCATAGGACAAATGTTTCTTGTTTGTATGCAACAATAACTAACTAAAACTTGGTTATGAGAACAATAAAATGATTTTGATTGCTAAACTTTAGGTCTAAAATTAGACTGCAATTTCCAAAGGGTCAAGAGTTAAAGATTAAACAAGAAAAAGAGAGAGGTTAGAATCAAATCAAAATACAAATTTGACTAAATTTCATAACATAAAGAACAAAAAAAGGACCCATTTACAAAAAATATTAATGCAATCAATCTCTTAAAAGTTTGAAAAGGAACAGAAGAAGAAAAAAAGGAGTTCAAATATGGTATTGGAAATTTACGAGAATGCCCCTCGCCCCCCCCCCCCCGCCTGAACTTTATTGAATAAATTGCAAAACAAAATTCGTCGTTTTTTTGTTTTCCAAAAAGAAGAGGGGGCGGGGGGGGGGGGGGGATTCGGGATGACGTGGCGATGACGTGGAGTGTGACGTGGCGGCGACGTGGCGGGGGGGAAAACCCGCGAGCAAGATCAGAGGAGTTGGGTTTGAGAAACTCCAAACGAGTAGTAACGGGCGGTTTTCAAACGAAGCGGTTTTCGGAGGCGGTTTCGGGAGCCGGCGGGAAAACCGGCGGTTTCTGCCGGGACTCAGACAGTCGTTTTGGGGAGAGAGAATCTTCACAGAGATTCCTTCCGAAGAAAGAAGAAATAATAAAGCAGGAAAGACAGAGAGAAGCGAGCTCTTCATCTTCCCATCTTCATCAGTTTCTCTGTCTCTGGTTCTGTTTCTCGAAAATCTCGATCTTCCTCTTCCATAGCTAACTCTCAGAAAACCTCCTCTGCAAGCCATGCTTCCCTCTGATCGCAAATTAGAGAACTCCATTGATCCTTTGCTGGGCTACCCCCCTGCTTTTGCAAGCCTCTGCTCTCACTCCCTCTTCTCTCCCTCATCCTCCCACTCTTCCTTCCTTCCTTACCAACTCTCCCCCAAGCAGGTAAAACCTTTTGTAAATTAATCTCCATTAATTACCTCCGTCGTTAATCATTCATCCATTACCACCTTGTCAGTGTAATTTCCTGAGTTTGTACTGATCTCGCCCATTTTCATTGCATTCTATGTTTCTGAAAGATTTGTGGTCTGTTTACAAAGTCGAAGCGCTGTTCTGCTTATTCTTGCTTGTTTTTGGACTCTTCATTATACATTTAATCTGTTTTTTTTTCTTGCCTGTTGTTTTAAATCTAATGTCTGGAAATGCTGTTATTCTCACCATAGATTGCTACTTGCAAAGGGCTGGACGCCCTGTTTCCAGCCATCACTCATGGTTCTGATAATGAAGAAACCATGGCATCTCTCAGAAGAAACCAGGGTGGATTCCTGTGGGCTCAACTCAATCATCTTGGGTAAGTGCTCAAATCATTGTGGGATCTTTTTAACTGCATTTGCTTGTCCATGCACATAAATGTATACCATACTATAGGCGATCTAATTTATCTGCACTGTTTTTTTTTTAATCATCAGAAATGCTGGCTTCGATCCTGCAGAGTTTCGGATTGATCCATTTGGCAATGTGTTACAGTGGGCTGCCCCTCCCTTTACTCCTCTTGCGTGGGATGTGGACCATTGGTTTCCTCTGTCAAGTAAGTGTGAAATACAAACCAAATCGCATTAACGAAGAAGAAGAAGAAGAAGAAGAAGAAGCAGATTATTTACTTCTGGTGCATTCCATCTTCTGATACATTCTTAGAGCTTTGTTTCTGGTTTTCTTACTATTTAGGGGGAGGTAAAACAGTGGCGAGAAACCTTAGGTTAATCCAATGGCAAGTTCGTGAGCAGAAAGGCCAGAGGCTTGAGTTCCTCATGCCTTGGTGGGATTTCCAATTGGGCATCTCAGTAAACCAGTTTCTTCTCATTTATGCATCTAAGAATGCTGATTTCAGGTCAGTGGTCCTATTCATAGAAACATTAAGCTTTCTGCTACTTGTTGCTTATGCTTTGATTTTCCATGGCCATGGATTGATATAGGGCCACTGTGTTGTTAATTAATTCCAGGCACAGGGCCTTCTCATGGATCTATGGTAGTGATCATCATCATCATCATCATCATGAGATTAAGCATAGCTGGCCTGCTCACTTCAAAAGAAGAGCTGAACAACATGGATATGCAGCTGCCGGAATCGTAAATCTATCCGAGATCCAGAACAAATCGCAACCCGATTCTAATGCCTGGCCATGTGAAGTAAATAGTAATGTATGCATTTCTATAAAATGCATGAATCCTCCGAATCCTCTTTAGTTTTAATCTATACCCCAAAGTTTATTTGCACATTTTGTGGAAGATTTTGATGTTGGTAAACGGTCTCTCGTAAATAAATCTCTGCAGAGAGAAGATGGTGAGAGGAAGGCTATGATATTGAATGCAATTGAAGTTCAACAAAAACAAGAGGAGGTCTCCTTGATCGAGAAAGAGTTGAAGGTAATGAAAGACCGGAATGAGAGGGAGAGCGTGGCTCTCGAAGAGCTCGAGAACACTCTAGCGAGGCACAAAAAGCAATTAGAAAAGCAACGGATGTGGTCTGAAACACAATCGCATTATCGCCAATGCCTCGAGCGTGTAATCCGAGACACCTTACACCAGTAAGTAAACTCATTTCTGCAATAATATCATATACTATGTATATATAATGCATTGATCTCTAGCTAAAACCTAATTTGTTTTGATGATTTAATGTAGGAATATTATATATAGAGAGCAAGCAAGGATTAACCAAGCGGCATGTGGTGCTTTGCTCGCCAAAATTCAATCCCACAAGGTAAATGCCGAAGACGTTGAAATCAATCTCATCAAACAGTTGAAGCATCGGGAGGCCCTTGAGGTACTTGCGGCACAACCTGACTCGGAATTGTCTGCCCATACAAATCTTCTTGTAGATCAAGATGGATTCGACACAGGTCTCCGAGGTTTAACTGACCCACCAAACATGGTTACTGACAAAATACTAGGAGTGGACAAAGTTGGTGATGGTAAAGGTGAAGAGAAATGCTCGATAGATGTTCTGGTGAAGAGAAGCTCGGATGTCAATAGCATGGATGCTTCCTCGAAGCTGCCAATGATGGACACCATCATGGAAGAGGAAGATTGTATAGAAGAAGCAAAATTGGGAGGTGAATCCCAAAGTGTATCTCCATTGAAGAGGAAGGTAGTATCAGATCCTGATGTGAGACATGGCTTTCAACGACAAAGGATCGAATCCAATGGTCAGATCTATGGTCGAGATGAGTCGCTAAATGATGTGAAGGTCTCTCATGTAAAGGTGAGAAGAGAAGGGCAACAACTTGAGGATGTTCTTCAAGAGGCATTGACTCTTAAGAGTAGCCAACAACTACGCGATGCCGATGGCTATGGTGACACTAACAGCTTTTTTGTAAGCAGAAATGGCACATCCGGATTGGAGACAGAGGAACAAAGAACAAATAGGTTAGGGAAATCAAATGTGGAGAAATGGTTGCACCGGCTCCTCCTTAATACCAGTGCTTCAGACGAGCCATCACATGATAGTCATGAAGAGAGACGACTCTCTGATGCTGCTGTTGGGTCGAAGAAAGATCGTTATCTAGATGTGAAGAAACATGAAGATGCCGACAGCATGAGAAATGAACTAGAGAAGCCGAGGAAGGTATTAGATGGGCTCTTCCGGATGGTCAGTTTCAGACATGATCACGTGAGAAAGCTCAAGACATCCAAAGAGAGAATGAGAAGTGGTTATGATGATAATGTGATGAGGGACGGAGGCTCGCATAATGAAGCTGAGGAAATCCATTGTATGCAGGAAAATGTCGAAGTATTGGATGACTTGAGCGAAGCGTGCAATGACTCTATTTGTGATGTGGTTCCTAGTGACATAGACTTTGTGAAGAAAATGAAAGATCTGAGAGAAGTGGAGAAGAAGAAGAGGAGTTGCTCAACAACCTCACAACAATCTCAACCACGGCATTCGCATCATCAAGAAATTAAGGGCGATGACACTGAAGGTCTGCGAGCATTTACTGCGATCGAGAATCTGAACCTGACAAACATGAAGAGCTTCCCGTCGGAATCGAAACGTGGTGCTTGTCAAGATCAGCTGAAGAGAAGCTTGAGCATGAGGGCTCTCACAACCAACTCAGGTGAGAGATGCAAGGACATGGCAATGCACACAAGGAGGGGCTCTGACATGTTCACATCTTCATGGTTGTCATCATCAATCCTAGAGGAAAATGATGACCATGACCATGATCATGATCCCATGGCGTCTATACTTCAACCTTCATGGTCAATGAGAGGAGAAAAAGAGGATGGTCATAACAAAAGCACTAGTGGTGGCCTCAAGGCTTCCTTGAGAACATGTACAAAAGCAGTGAAGCATGCTGTCTCAAAGAGAAGGTCCAACAAATTATGACACTACTGTTAAGGAGACAATGATATATAAGCTCCATATAAAATCTTCTAACCTCCTAGTGGGTAGTTGTGTTCTATTGTTAGATTGTTCTTTTTTGACACACGATCCAAATGTAGTTTTCTAGGGGATCAATTGTCGTAAATTGTTGATAAATGTGCAAATGGAACTTGGGCTTGGGTTGGAACACTAGTTACATACATACATCATGAAGCAATGGTGTGTGATAAGTGAGAAATCTTTTTTTTAATTTTCACAATGGAGGAAATGGAAAAGCAAAACTCATGACTGGACAATGACATCTTCATTTGGGGGAGATCAAATTGGCGATCATGCTTCGTTGAACCATGTGTCTTTTGTTAAATCTGAGACAAAACAATTATCATTTACAGATTTATTTAAGTGAGAGTTCTAATAAATGCTATTTGCCTATGATCTAACTTTACAGATATATCGTCACCTGCAAAGCAAGACAATGTTAGATATAAACCTTCGTGTATAATGATAGGCCACATGAAGTCTATTTATTGCACTACAAATATTGTGACATGAAGTTTGTCCCTTCTTTGGATAATTGTGTTTAGCTTTTTGCGACATCCATCCATTGAGTTAATGACTTACTAGATAGTCTCTCCATTGTCTCTACATTATGTCCAAACAAAACCAAACTTTCAGTTGTATACAGTAATATCGAGTAAATGTTGCTTAAGAGTCAAGAAGGTAAAGGAATGCCATGCCACTTTTTCAAATCATAGATTCCACTCCAACCTTCAAATGATTAAATTTCCCAGAAATTATTATGAGGTACCGTGGAATATAATTTTTGAAATCTAGCATGCAACTATGAGCATGAATATTTTAGTTGCAGCAATTGTATAACAAAAACAGATGTAGTAGTATAATTGGAAATAAAATTAGCTTTGCAATCTTCGTATCATCTACCAACCCATCAATTTTTTGTTGACCTATAGTAGACTTCAACAATTGTAATATTATGGTTGATCCCACCATGATAGCTCAAGTAACAACGTAGATTTTCTTGCATCACCACCTTTACATAGAGCCTTAATGCAATTCTGTCATGAATCCTCACAAACACTTCTTTAATGGAGATCGTACACACTAGAGTTAGCTCCGAAAATTTGACTTGGCAACATTTACATTTTTTCCCACCATAGGACTCAACGAAGTACTAAGGGATTAGTGTATGATTGGATTGATAGACTCATCACAAAAAGCAGACTCAGATGTCCAACAGATGTTGCATTCTACAAATAAACGATGAGTGAGTAATGATCCATGTTTTGTATTTAGATGATTTGGCAATTCTCACGAGAAACATTGAGGTCAATCTATAAACTAGATAAGTAGACGTTCTAAATAGGGTTGGGGGTGTGTGTATAAAGGGATCAATAATTTTACTTAAAATTTCGATATAATCAAAACCTTATTCCATAAGAGAGTGAAAGGGTAATTGTATTAGTTGTGAGAATGTTTTGTCTCAAAAAATTCAAAGTTCTATAACACATGTACATACAAGGGTTTTGGATAATTATGCTTCATCTAGTCACACTCAAGCTCACACCTGTTTTAAAATTAAACAAGGGATATGGCCTGTTGCTCTTGATGCCCGATGATAAGAAGTAGTTAATCACTTCCAATAAGATTGCTTTAGACCATTGATGCACGTGTAAATTTTTTTTTAGAGGTATAGATTATTTTACTGAATGGAGGAGCTATTCTAGAAGATAATGCTGGTATAATCGGATCCATGGCGCATGACAAACAACAATACAAATGTGAAAATTACAAAAATAGAACCCATCTGTGGAGAATGCTCCTGCACCTCAGTGCATGTGCCATTGCGACTTCTTGTATTTATTCTGGACAAAAAACTGAGTGAGAAGGCAACAAGAGAAACACAAACAATAGGAAAGTGAGAAGGCATATGGTTGCAAAACTGAGAAAACAAGTTTTTTGTTTGTTACCCTAATATGTACAACTGCTTTGGTTTAAAAAAAAAAAACTCTGTAAAAGAGGTAATATCCACAAGCCTCTTAAAGCGCAAGGGGGCAATGTAGAGGATAGTCACACAATATTTATTCAATGTGTTTTTCTTAACTCTTAATGGGAGGGAAGGCAGTGCAAGCCCAATTTATTTTTGCACTCTTTTAAGTTACCAAGTGCCGAATCCGCAGAGCCCCACTCTATATGATAGGCTTAGTCGAAATGGAACAGAACATGACCAAACACACAAACACGAATCCAAACCCAAACACAAACCCCCATATGAGCTCTACTTATTTGCTCCAAAATGAAGCCCTAGCGATAGAGGCTAAAGCCACTCCCGCAGCTGCAATGGCTAGGCCAGCAAAGATCAGTGGACGGTTCATAAAGTGGAAGCTCGATTGCTCCTTGTTGTTTGCTAGATCCTGCAATCAATGATTTGCCAAGTGAGATTAGAGACAAAGGCTTGTAGTTTTTCCTCTTCCACTTTATGTTTTCATTACTGTATAGTAAGCCCATTAGCTATTTGATGGACACTGACTACTTGGGCCTGCTCAAGGGGTTAGCTAACCCTTTCTATTTGCCATAGTTCAAACACTAGGTCTATGTTTAAACCACAGCCATCCCAATTCCGGCCAACCAAATGACCATCCACAGAGCTACTCCATAAACACATGTTTATGCATCACAAGCACATGAATACAAAGCTCTATCGATGTATAGTGTATCTATTTATCTATATATGTATGTGTATATATATATATCGGACTAAACCTATGTCTATGGCCATAGCATAACTAATCAAGACTATGGCTATTCACAGCTAATGGACATACCTTTGACCTTATTGACTCCATTAAAGGAACAAGTATCCATAGCTACAGTATGATTACGCAGCAATGGCTGGTACTTAGTTTTCTATATATAAGACTCAACCCTACATCTATGTCCTAACCATAATTAATCAGGATTTGGATCATCCACAAGCTTGCGACCACATATATTGGCCTAATTGACTTCACTAAAAAATAGTAACGCGTAGCAATGTGATGATTCAGAATGAATGGTAGCTCTCTTAATCTGTCTAATCTAGGATTATTTCCCAACCATAGAAAATCAATATTATGTATGGCCAACCATATTTCCGCCTACAATCTAATGGTGATATCTATTGGCCTATTCAACTACAGTATGACATGAGTACAGTGGACGATTCAGAATACCTTTTCTTCCTCTACTGAATTGTTGTTCGAAGTTTGGACATATTGAAAATAATTCTTTCCACTGGCAGATAGATCATAAGGACCCTCTTCTTCTTTCTCGATTTTTTGTCCTTGAGAAACTTCAGCTTCTCCTGGAATTTTGACATGTTCAGAAACTTCTTTTTCTTCACTTTCTTTTACATCAACAGATGCTTCAGAAAACTGAGAAGAAGGATTCTTCTCCTCCACTTCATTTTCTTTTGCATTAACAGACTCATTACGAGCTTGCGAAGGATTCATCTCTTGGATATCTGCTTCTACTTCTTCTTTCATTTCTTTATCGACGTTAGGCTTCTTCACAGGTTCAGAGCTAACCTCATGACGCAAAGATGTCTTCACTGCTTCTATATCTCCTTCTGAAGACGTCTTGAACACGCCAACAGCTTCTTCTGAAGATGTGTTCACCACGTCCATAGCGTCTCCTTTCTGATCATCTGTTCGGGAATCTTCTTCTTCTTCTTCTTCTGTAGGCGCAGGGGTTCCGTCACTGCTCGCCATGTCTTTCTCTTCAGTAACGAGGAGGCCAGAGACTGCGACCGTTTCCTCCATTGATGGAGAAGTTGCCATACATAGATAGTTCAAAGCTAGATAGATGATGATGAAGAAGAAGAAGCAGCTTAATGAAGAATACATATGTACATACATACATGATACATATATAGAACTTAGAAGAATACACACACATTCATACATACATTCATACATACATACTGATACATACATACATAATACATACATACATACACACGCACACATGCACACACATAGTCTCTTTGTGCGTTTCCTTGGGTTGAATTCATATGAAGAGATCATACTTGACTATCACGAATGCCAGAAGACATCTGTCGCTCTCCTCAGTTCCGCCATCGACCTTTCCTCCTCACTCTTCTACTGCATCATGCCATGTGCTGGCTCTTACGAAGGATGGTTCTTTGACATCTGCACGTTGGAGACGAATACTGTTAACAATTGAGTGATTGTTGCATCACATGTTGCAAGCGAGCTGTAACTCATGTGTTGAGTTTTTGTTGTGAATGTATTTAGGGTAGCCATTGCATGTGTGAGCTCATATATGGGTCTCATGGATCAAGACTCAAGGTTGGCTTTGCTCTAGTGTGTTTCCTTGCTTAAAGTATGAAAGTGGGGATCACAATTTATGCTCATATGCATGGATTTGATGTCACTCAGGGGCCAAAGCTTAACCAAGTTTTTATTCCGTATGTAAGAGGATAAGCCAAAATATGAAATTTGAAACTTGTGCATAGGGTAAAGCTCAATGATGGGCGAGTCACAAGAGTGTTACCTTGGAGTAAATCTGGATGTGTGATGTGACCTAATTGTTGTTATAATGTACATAAAGAGTGGTACCTTGGAGTTTTGTGGGCATGTTGAAGACCATCATATACATTTTGGCCAAAAGGCCACTACTTTTAGGTATAGGTATCTACTTACTTTAGGTAGTCGGTTTGAAAAACTATGTAAGTAGTCTCATTTTCTTGATCTTGATCTGAGGGAGATTCCCCGTTTTGTGTATAAGCTTCCTTGTATAGTCTCATTGTAATAATCCTTCCTAACTAATGGGAAAGTAGCTTTATTTTGGAAAAAGAAGAAGAAGCACACATTACGTGTTGGTTCATCAGATACTCCATAGTATGGAACTATGTACTCTGGATCGCTTTATGGGGTTTGAGGGTGGGCTAACATGATGAACAACATACATATATGAGTCGTAATATATGTGGAGTGTGGTTATATAGTACTCATACATCAAAGCTATGGGTATATTTGAGGTCCTCTATAAATAATTAAAGGTATTTCTTGCTTAGTGCTTCATAAAAACAATGTAAGACAATCATTCATAGGCGATTTCACAATTAAGGTTTGCGCATCAAAAACTTAGGGACGGGGAAATTATTAACAATTTATAAGCGGGCAATGGAATTTGTGTGCATATATGTATATTATTGTTTGAAAGGCATAAGAATATACATGGATATATAGAATATTAAGACCTTGATCCTTAACCTAGGCTATTGCATAATATATTTTCTCCATTTCATAAGTTGTTACTCATGAAAGCCTCATGTATGCCTAAAATATGGATACATGTTACACATATTTATCATTTTGCAGTTCATGGAAATTCTATAGGCAAATTTTAAATGGTAAGACAAATAGTTGAAATATCAAATAATTGAATATTTATTCTCATGACAATAAACTAGAGATCTCAAAGAAGATTGGATCCAATTGACC
This sequence comes from Azolla caroliniana, assembly GCF_043228905.1. Taxonomy (NCBI): domain Eukaryota; kingdom Viridiplantae; phylum Streptophyta; class Polypodiopsida; order Salviniales; family Salviniaceae; genus Azolla; species Azolla caroliniana. Next base: position 8,738,223 of record NW_028230453.1, read on the forward strand.
AAAATGACTACGCATAAAAGAGTTTCATGTTTGCGTGTTGACTTTGTTGGATGGATCCCATGTTTTTCCCTTTGGACTATTGGGGGTTTTCTTTAGGAAGTTGAGTAATGTAATTTTATTGTGCATATCAATGTTTGTTCATTTGTATTGTTTTGTATGGATCTTGTCACATGTAGTTATGTGTGTGCGTGCGCGTGTGCAAGTGTGTTTGTCAACATGTGCGAGTATGTGGATTGCACAAGTGTGTGTGTGTGTGTGAACATGTGCACCATGATGTTTGAGTGACATAAGTAGCAATGGGCCTGGTTCGGTTCGGATTCTTTGCCTTGAAACCAAACCAAAATGAACCAAACCATTTATATAAACAAAAACCAAACCGAACCAAACCATTTAGGGAAAAGTTGAAACCAAACTGAACTATTTAATAAAAAATTTAAACCTAACCACATTTAAGCTAAACTAATTAAAAAATTAAATAAAATAAAAATACACTAAATTAAATAAGCATTTATGTTGAATTAATTAATTAATTAATTAAACATTAATTAAGCCATTCAATTAAATAAACATTTAACTTAAGTGAATTAAATAAATAAATAACATTAATTAAACCATTAAATTATATAAACATTTAAGGGATAAAAAAAGATAGCCCAAAAACCTATAAACAGATAAATCCATGTTTCAAAACCAAACCGAACCGTTTATTAATATTAAAACCAAACCAACCCATTTAATTATTTTGGAACTTATAAACCTTTAAACTATGGCTTAACGGTTTGGTTCCATTTGAGCTGAAACTGGGCCCATTGCTAGACATAAGGCTAAATGTAATTAGGAACAACTGAATGCAAGGCCAATCCAAATATAAACAAGCAAGAGCCAATAAGGAGAGAGCAAGAGAAAAGCTAAGGGTTACAAACCATAGGGAAAGGCAAAGGAATAGAAGGCGAGATAGAAGCTAGTGACACATAATCATAAAGTACCAAGCATGACCATGAGTGCTTTGAATATCATACTACATTAACATATTGTGAAGTTATTGTTAACGCCATTGAACTTTGTAACAAACTAGAGAATAAATTTTATGGAGAATCAAGTGTATATGCAATTGAATATTTTAACCCGACCATCTGCAATAACTCGTCTATAAATTTCTAGCATGGCTAAACCCTGAAAATTGGTTATAAGATTCAGAAGCAAAAGCTAAAATATCTAAAACCCAACGTGTGTGCATTGCTAAGACTTCTACAATTACAAATACAAGGTGATCAATCCATTTGAGGGTGAGCGCTGAGCTCATGAGTGGATGATACTTTAGGAGAGACCCTATGTGCTCATGAATGGAGATAGGTTTGTTGTAGTAGGGTTTAGGGCTTGCACATTCATTGCATGAATCAATTTTAAATTCACAATTTGTTGAAGCAAGAGAGGTAGTGAGTGAGATCTTTATATTGAAAGCTGGGCTGAGAGTGTGAGAGAGATGTTTATAAATTTCAATATGCTACCTCTTGTTGAAGGTTTACTTGAATGCACCACAATAGCATGACAACTATTAGAAAAATGCATAGAAAGTGGAGATTTTTAAGCGATTTTCCATTGTTGAGCGGCAAGCTCAACCGGATCCAGATCGGCTGAACAAGCCTGAGTCGGATTGGCATCTAGAAGGATGAGCCGGATCGGTGAGCCGGTGAGTAAGTAAGCCGGTGAGCTGGGGAGCCGGTTAGCTGGATCAAGCAGTAACCGGAGGCCAAGTAACAGCTAGTCTACTAGGGAGTTAATATCTCGTAGTTAGTGTCAGACGCTCGTATGAGCATTGAAGTACACCGTACTTTTGTTAGTTCGTATGGACTTGTATAAAAGTGTTCACTGAACATAGACTGTGTATAGGCATAGTAGTATTTTTGAATTGAGTTTCTATGTGCTCTCTCTCTCTCTGTCTCTCCCGTGTACTATTAAGCTCTCCATTAAACCTGTTCTCTGTTTTTTGTTTTCTATTGCTTCCGCACGCTATTTGTTTCTACATGGTATCAGAGCGCGAGGGTTGAGAACCTCTGCAGCCGACATTCGCTTTCACAAGAAAAAAACCTAACCTTTGTAAAGAACAAAAAAAAAACAAATGGATAGAGGAATGGCTAGCTCACTTCCGGTGGAGAAGCTCGACAGATCCAACTACGCATCTTGGTCATACAAGGTGCACTAGTACCTGCTTGGGCATGGTTACTGGATCTATGTTGACGGAGCTAACGACACAACACCTGATGTAGTACACACAGACTTCCCGGTGTGGGAACAATCAACAAGCAGAGTGATGTACTGCTTTGCGTCCAGTGTCGGAGACCAGTTGCTGAGCCACATCCGAGATGCCAAGACGCCGAAAGAGGCTTGGGGAAACCTGAAGAAGGTGTTCACTGCAAGCACTACAACCCGGAAGCTGCAACTCCGACAGGAGTTGAGCAATGTCCGACAGAAGGACATGTCGGTGGCTGATTACACGGCTTGAATCAAAGAGATCCGTGACTCGCTTGCCTCTATCAACGTTACAGTAGAGGAAGACGAGATGGTACAGGTCTGTCTTGGGGGCCTGACGTATAAGTTTCGAGCTTTCCGAACAACAGTATGTATGAGGGAGAATACGCCATCATTTTTCGACTTACAGTCGATGCTCATTGTAGAGGAGAACCATGCCGGTATGTCAACAAGTGCACCCACCGACAACCGAATGTTGTACACGGAGGTAGATCGGCCCCCCGTGGGTGTGGTGGACGAGGCGGCCGACAAGGGCAAGACCGACGGCACAGAGACCATGTCGACAGCAGTTCCGAGACCTCCACAACCAGGGGGAGTCAAGGCGGCGCCGGAAGCCGGCAAGACAAATCCGCCACGGAATGTTGGTACTGTGGTAAAAAGGGCCACAGAGAAAGCGAGCGCTGGAAGAAGCGCGCCGATTCGGACAAATCCGAATCTGGCAGAGAGAATCGGCAATATTCACACTATGTAGAAGGATCCAAAACTGGAAAAGCCGGTAAAGGGCCAACCTTGGTGATGAAACACGAGGCTAACTCGATGAAGAAGACCACATCCAAATCGGAGGAACTGTGGTACGTTGATTTCGGTGCGTCGAACCACATGACGAGCCATAAAGAGTGGTTCTCCTTCTTGGAGAAACCGGAACAACCAGGAGTCGTCGAAACCGGAGACGACACTCCACACCCAATCGTGCATATCGGAGAAGTCCCTTTGAGCCATGTAGGACATAGGGGGAAACTGATGAATGTATTATACGTTCCGACTATCACGAAGAACCTGGTGTCGGTGGGACAGATCGTCGACCAAGGAATGCAGGTGCGGTTTACGCACCTCGGGTGCTTCATCGAGGAAGAGGGCCAGATTATCGCGCAAGGGCGTAGAGATGGGAGGATGTTCATCCTCGACACCAATGATGTCGGCACCGCCTTGTTCGCCAAAGGATAGAAGGTCAAATCAGACATTGACCTGTGGCACAAGTGGATTGGCCACGTCAATTACCAGAGGCTTCAAGAACTGCAGACGAAACAAGTTGTTTTCGGTTTTCTGAAGTTTAGTGGCCGGAAGGCCCATGTATGTGAAGCCTGCCAACTTGGGAAGCAGCACTGGCTTCCATTCCCCACCGAACGAAATCGTAGTCGTAACAAGCTCGACCTTATTCATTCAGATGTATGGGGACCAACACAGAACGCGAGTCTTGGCGGGAGTCGATACTTCGTCTCCTTCATCGACGACTATAGCCGGCACACATGTCTTGACGAGAACGCAACGTTCCTTATGCGCGACGCTCGGCCACAACCGAGCTTAGAATGATACACAGAAAACGGGAAATAAAACACGACAAGAAGAAGAAGAGAATACACAGGAGGTTTACGTGGAAAACCCCAAACTAGGGGAAAAACCACGGTAGCCCACAGGTTGCAAACTGTCACTATGTAGGAATATACAACAGTGAGTTCACTGAGGCACCGACCTCGTGCTCACAAATCTTCGCCACAGGCGGCGGTCACAACAGAAGCAACAACCTCTTTCTTTCTCTCTCTCTCTCTCTGTATAGTTACACACACTAATCTCGTGCAAAAAAGGAAAATGACAACAACAAACAAAAAGTTTGCCCTAAGTCATATTTATACTAATATGACTTTACGGCTATTTACAAATATAGCCTCGATGGGCTCTCAGAAACATATTTATGAATATGTCTCTTCCTTCGGTTCTCACCGGGTCTGCACCATCTGGCTCTCCGTAGCCGGGTACTCCTTATCCGGTTCTCACCGGGCCTGCACCATCCGGCTCTCCGTAGCCGGGTACTCCTCATCCGGTTCACACCGGGTCTGCACCATCCGGCTCTCCGTAGCTGGGTACTCCTCATCCGGTTCACACCGGGTCTGCACCATCCGGCTCTCCGTAGCCGGGTACTCCTCATCCGGTTTGTTCATCGGCACTGTTCTTCTCCCTTCCCATCCGGAGGGACCTGTCTCCCAACAAACTCCCCCTTCACTCTGGCATGGGGTGTCTTACCAGTCCGATCCTCTTCCGGCATGCGTCCAGCTTGTCGGGTGTCAGCACTTTGGTCAGCATATCTGACCCGTTCTCGGCCGTGTGGATCTTCGTCAGTGCGAACTCCTGGTCATCTACTCTTTCTCGGATTCAGTGATACCTCCGCTGGATATGCTTCGTCCGGGAATGGTAGGCCGCATTCTTAGCAAGGTGGATGGCACTTTGACTGTCGCAATAGAGTCGGTATTCCTCTTGCCGGATACCGAGCTCTCCGATGAAGTCCTTCATCCATAAAATTTCCCTGCCGGCTTCCACAGCTGCCATGTACTCCGCCTCCGTGGTTGACAATGCAACCGTCTTCTGCAACCTCGACTGCCACGAAACAGCTCCCCCTGCATATGTCATGACATACCCGGATGTAGACCGGCTGGTATCCACATCAGCCGACATGTCCGAATCGGTGAAACCGTCCAGTTGAGGTTTTCCGGAGCCGAATCGGAGACACATATTTGAAGTGCCCTTCAAATACCGGAGTATCCATTTGACCGCGTTCCAGTGCTCCTTGCCAGGATTACTCATGAACCGGCTCACCACTCTGACTCCGTATCCTATATCCGGTCGAGTACAAACCATTGCGTACATCAAGCTCCCGACGACAGAGGCATATGGAATCTTCATCATATCCGCCTTCTCTGCTTTTGTCTTAGGGCTTTGCTTGCCGGATAGCCTGCAGTTTGCTGGAAGTGTCGATCCGACCGGTTTCGCTTCTGACATGTTGAACCGGTGAAGCACCTTTGTCACATACTTCTCCTGTGACAGCCATAATTGCTTCGCTGACCGGTTCCGGATGATGTGCATCCCCAACATCTGTCTTGCCAGACCCAAGTCTTTCATTGAGAAGGTCTGGTTGAGAGCCTTCTTCAACATCCGTATTTTGACTTGGTCTCGTCCGACGATCAACATGTCATCCACGTACAGAAGGAGTATCAGGAAGTCGCCTCCTTCAAACTTCTTCACAAACACGCAGTGATCGGCCTGCGTCTTGTGGTACCCTTGATCGGTCATGAAGGAGTCAAACTTCCGGTACCATTGTCGGGGAGCCTGCTTCAGTCCGTACAGGCTCTTCTTCAACCGGCATACCAGGTGCTCCTTCCCTTTCTCCACGAATCCTTCTGGTTGCTGCATGTAGATCTCCTCTTCGAGGTCGCCGTGAAGGAATGCCATCTTCACGTCCAGCTGCTCTACCTCGAGGTCCATGCTTGCTGCTATACTCAGCACCGTCCGGATGGAGGTCATCTTTACTACCGGGGCAAATATCTCGTCGAAGTCCACGCCCTTCTTCTGCTGGAACCCCTTCACCACGATCCTGGCTTTGTATCTTGGGGGGTTGCCGGCATCTCCCGGTTTCAACTTGTACACCCACTTGTTTCGGAGTGCCCGCTTTCCTTTCGGGAATCCATCTCATCCTGCATGGCACTTAACCATTTTCGGCTGTGGGTGTCTTCCTTCGCTTCTTCGAAGCTTTCTGGCTCCCCCTCATCGGTCAGCAGAACATGCTCTGCATCCGGAAATCTCCGGGGCGCCCTTCTCTCTCTGAGAGGATATCTACGTCTTCGGGCTTCGGTAACCGGCTCGTCCATCTGCTCTTCATCCGAATCCGATTCGGGGTCTAGGCCGGTTCTGGTTTCAGCTTCCACTACTTCTTCTTCAGCCTGTTCGGTATCCTCACCGTAACCGGCTGGTCCCTCGAGTGCTAACCGGTCTCTTGCCGGTTGGGTCTGCTCATCGTAGAGTCGATCCTTACCAGTCGACTCAGAGTTCATTATCTTCTTCTTCGACTCCCAGTCGGCGAGCGTCTTGTCCTCCATGAAGATAATATCTCGACTCCAAGTTGTTTTCGGTTTTCTGAAGTTTGGTGGCCGGAAGGCCCATGTATGTGAAGCCTGCCAACTCGGGAAGCAACACTGGCTTCCATTCCCCACCGAACGAAATCGTAGTCGTAACAAGCTCGACCTTATTCATTCGGATGTATGGGGACTAACAGAGAACGTGAGTCTTGGCGGGAGTCGATACTTCGTCTCCTTCATCGACGACTATAGCCGGCACACATGGATCTACCTCATTGAGCGGAAGAGCGAAGTCTTCGACTGTTTCCGGAACCTCCAAAGCATGGTGGAACGGAAATTGGAGAGGAAGATCAAGTGCCTGTGGTCAGATGGCGGAAAAGAATATTTTTCTGGCCAATTCAACAGTTATCTGCAGCAAACAGGAATTCGGAGAGAGTTCAACTGCAGATACACACCGGAGCAAAACAGTGTGGCCGAAAGGATGAACCGGTCACTTGTCGACGCGGCAAGGGCAATGTTGGAAGAGAAGAACATGCCCCATTTCTACTGGGCGGAGGCGGTCCGGACGACCGTCTACATCCAAAACCGGATCGGTGACAAGGTGTCCGCGCATGAGCTGTATTTCGGGTGCAAGCCGAATTTGAGACACCTTCGGATTTTCGGCAGCATAACATATGTGCATGTGTCGGATGAGAAGCGGAGGAAGCTGGATGCAAAATCGGGAAAGTGCATCCTCGTCGATTACTCACATGAGCAAAAGGGGTATAAGTGTTATAACCCCCGGACGAAGCAAGTTTGAGTTAGCCGCGATGTTGAGTTTGATGAGACGACATCATGGTATGCCTTACCAGCTCCGACTTCTGACCCTGACCCGATACCGGAGGATGAGGCTAGTGAGCCTGAACCGGTCCAGATAGAAGATGATGAATCCGGGACTCAAGAAGAGAGTCCGGAATCGTTTCGGTTGAGTGGGCCGAACGAGAGACTGGGTCAATCCGACCAGTCAGAAGAGGAACCAGCGAGTAGTGAAGACTCTACCGTGCTCTCCCCGCGTAGGGAACCGAGGAGATGGTTCACACGCAAAGAGAAAGGGAAGAAGAAGATGCCGGATTATGAAACCAGTAATGATGAGTCAGATCAGAGCGGATTCGACTCCGGAAAGGAAAATGACGGCTCTTCGGCACCGAAGACCGAACCAGCCAAGAAGGGCCTCAAACCGGGTAACGGTGGGTTACGCCGGTCAACCCACCAGAAGGAACCTGTTAAGCGGTATGGATACAATGAGTACATGGCGCATCACTATGCGTACATGACCAAGGTGGCGGAAGTGCGTGAGCCGGAGAGCTACGTAGAAGCGGCAAAGGACGCACATTGGCGTGCCACTATGGAAGAAGAGATGCAGGCACTTGATGCCAACAAGACATGGGACCTAGTTGACCCTCCCCGTCACTATAAACTGATCGGATGCAAGTGGGTGTACAAGGTAAAGTACAACGCTGATGGTTCAGTTAACCGGTACAAGGCCTGGTTAGTGGCGAAGGGATACGCGCAGACCCACAGAATTGACTACGACGAGACCTTCGCTCTGGTAGTGAAGATGACGACGGTTCGTGTGGTGTTGGCGGTTGCTGCGGCAAGGGAGTGGCATCTTCACCAGATGGATGTGAAGAATGCATTTCTTCAAGGCGATCTAGAAGAAGAGGTCTTTATGACCCAACCTCCCGGTTTCCAGACAGAGATGAACAAGTCGGCGGTATGCCGACTGAAGAAGTCACTTTATGGCTTGAAGCAAGCCCCCCGAGCTTGGAATGCGAAGATCACGCACCGGTTGCGTAAGATGGGGTTTGTGGCCTCCAAATCCGACTCTTCACTGTTCATCCGGCAAGGTCCGGACGGTCCGGTTTGCATCTTGCTATATGTTGATGATCTAGTCATCACCGGACCCGGACTCGATGAAATCAGCGAGTCAAGTCCTAGCTGTTGGCCACATTTGAAATGAAGGACCTGGGGGACCTTCACTATTTCCTTGGGATCGAGGTGATCCGAACCCCCGATGGCATATTGCTCTCACAAAGACACTATGTGTTGAATATGTTGTACAAGTTCGGATTGACAGAATGCCAACCTGTCTCTACACCCTTGGATCGGAAATAGAAGCTATGTCCCAACTCCGGACCGGCCTGCGATGAGAAACAGTTCCGACAAATTGTCGGAAGCCTTATATTTTTGACCATCACCCAACCTGACATCAGCTATCCGGTCGGTGTGATTAGCCAATTCATGCAGAAGCTGACCGTAGAGCATCTTCAGTGCGCGAACCAAATACTGTGATATGTGAGCAACACGAAGGACCGGGGACTGTTATACCGGCATGGTATAACCGAAGAGCTAGTCAGCTACACTAATGCCGACTGGGCCGGCGATGCATCGGATCGCCAATCCACCTCTGGATATATGTTTTCCCTTGGTAGTGCGGTTGTTGCGTGGAGCAGCAAAAAGCAGCCAACAGTGGCTTTATTGAGCACTGAGGCTGAGTATCGGGGCACTATCGTTGCCACTTGTGAAGCCATTTGGCTTTGGCATTTGTTGCAGGACCTGCGGATCGTGGTGCCAACCCCGATCCTGATCTACTGTGACAACATCAACAACATGTAGCTCGCCAAGAACCCCGTATTCCATGCTCGCACAAAGCACATAGAAGTGCACTACCACTTCGTGCGTGAGCATGTCCTGAGCGGTGAAGTCAAACTTCGGTATGTTCATACGGATCGGCAAGTTGCTGACATCTTCACCAAACCGCTCGGATCGGACAAGTTGCAACACTTCATCGAAATGCTTGGTGTTCAGCATCTCGACGTGCCACACTTGAGGGGGAGAACGGGCAAAGACACCGGAACGGGCAAAGGCAAAGAGACTGCTGATTGCGCCGGTGAGGGAAGAACCGATAAAGGGAGAGACAAGAAGAAGAAAGGAGCCGAGTCAACCAAGGAAGTCGAGGTGCGCAGGAATAGAAGGGTCGTGGCAAACGTGACCGGACTGGACGAGGAGCGCGAGCAAGGCGGAGTGACGCCATAAGGAGCCGGGTGGATGGACTGACTGCCATGGAGACTGACACTACGATCCGACCTCAAGTTGAGCTCGAGGGGGAGTGTTGAGCGGCAAGCTCAACCGGATCCCGGTCGGCTGAATAAGCCTGAGACGGATCGGCATCCAGAAGGATGAGCCGGATCGGTGAGCCGGATTGGTGAGCCGGTGAGTAAGTAAGTCGGTGAGCTGGGGAGCCGATTAGCTGCATCAAGCAGTAACTGGAGGCCAAGTAACAACTAGTCTACTAGGGAGTTAATATCTCGTAGTTAGTGTCAGACGCTCGTGTGAGCATTGAAGTACATTGTACTTTTGTCAGTCCGTATGACTTGTATAAAAGTGTTCACTGAACATAGACTGTGTACAGACAGAGTAGTATTTTTGAATTGAGTTTCTGTGTGCTCTCTCTCTTTGTCTCTCCCACGTACTGTTAAGCTCTCCATTAAACCTATTCTCGGTTTTCTGTTTTCTATTGCTTCCACACGCTATTTGTTTCTACAACCATTTTGAACCACAATTGCTCAACATAGCCCGCATCATGAAACAAAACTCATTTTTTGCAGAGTATGCATAGGAAGATACTAGGTGCAAAGAGCCATCTAGATTGTGGTGAAAGTAGGATTGACACAAGGTATTTTTGTATATGATTTTATTGATTATTCTTATCTACATTTTCTATTTATTCCATGTTTATTTTTCCTTTATTCAACAATGCATAGATTCCTTCTATTCTTCTATAGGCATGGATCATCTCTTTTCTATTTTCTACAAGAATATGATAATGAAGACATTTTGTATTAAGGGGTTTCAGAAGTAAGAGAACATGAAAGATGATGATATCACCATCAATGAAGATCATTGCTACCATGTCATTGCCAAGGGCAGAGAATTTTGTGTTAGATAGTGCACATCAAGATGGTGAACGAAACCCTCATAAAGATGATAATACAAGCGGTGAACATAACAACCACATTTATATATATTCTAGCCCGCAGGCTAATATTTTGATGAATTTAATAGATTGTTTCAAAGGTAATTTTGATATATCCTTTGTTATCCTTGTATTTACTTGGTTATGTGGCAATGTTCATGGTATTTACATTTTACATCATGCTTAGAATGTTGATGTAAAACTTTTTTGTCGGCTGCAGAGGAGTCTCAACCCTCGCGCTCTGATACCATGTAAAAGAATACGTGTGTGGAAGCGTATGCGAAAGATACATAGTACATGGTTCAGAAGTACGACAGTTCGGTAAAACGCAAAAATCACAGAGAAGGAGAAGGAGAGACAAAGAAAGTAGAAAAGAAACTATATTAAAAAATAATTCTCTGTATGTTCTTTGTGTACATACTTCGTGCTCAGTGAGCACCTTTTATACAAGCCCTGACTATTGGGTTCACACAAGTACTTACAGTACTTGACTGCTCATAAATGAGCATCCTACACTTACTCCCAAAATTATTCCTTATGAGGAATAACATTCTAATGGCCTCTTGGTTTACACACCGCTACGACCATATTGTGCGCACGGTTTTACGCACCCAGTCTATGCACTAGGTTACGCACCCGTTTACACACCCAATGTTGAGCTTGTCTGTCAACAAAAAGGCTCTCTATGGACTGAAACAAGCATCGAGACCATGGCACAGAAAACTTTCAAAATCTCTGAAAAAAATTGCTTTCAAAATGTCAAAAGCTGATCCATCATTGTATGTAAAGATTGTGAATGATTGCATTGTTGTGATTTTGATTTATGTTGATGATTTAATCATTGGAGGTGATTTATGGATGAAATAAACAAGTTGAAGAAAAATATGGAAATGCAATTTCACATGAAGGATTTGGGAGAGCTGAAATACTTTCTTGGTATTGAGATGATCAGATCTAAAAGTGGAATATATATGCTGCAAAAACAGTATGTTACAACCGTGCTGAAGAAATATGGAATGCTTGGATGCAAACCTATTGATGTACCGCTGGATAAGAACTGCAAATTGAGGGCTAATTTGGGAGCAAAAATAACAGATGTGAATATGTACAAGTCTATGGTGGACAACCTCATATACTTGACTATAACAAGACCTGATTTGAGTTATGCAGTTGGATTAGTCAGCCAGTTTATGCAGCAACCAACAAAGCCACATTTGGATTGCATTAGAAGAATTTTAAGGTATGTAAAAACTACTCAAAACTATGGACTGTTTTATAGGGCTGATCTGGACATAAAGTTGGAAGGATATACAAATGTTGATTGGGCTGGAAGCCAAACTGATAGAAGATCCACAAGTGGATATATGTTTACATTGGGAAGTGCAACTATTTCATGGAGTAACAAGAAACAAGCTATTGTTGCATTGTCAAGTACTAAAGCAGAATATAGAGGAGCTGCAATAGCTACATGTGAAGAAGTATGGATTAGAGGATTGCTTGCTGATTTGGGAGAGTATATAGATGGCGCAGTCACAATCTGGTGTGACAATATGAGTAGTATTCAGCTCACAAAAAACCCAGTGTTCCATGCAAGAACAAAGCACATTGAAATGAATTATCACTTTGTTAGAGAAAAAGTGATTGATGGAGAAGTAGATTTGTTGTATGTGAGTACAAATCGGCAAGTGGCTGATATTCTTATGAAGGGATTGAGCATAGAAAAACATATAGTTTAGGGACATGACGGGAGTTATAAGCATTGATATGATAGCTGGAAAGCATGATGGAAAAGAAGACTGAAGATGATCTCAAGAGTGGATAAGTTGAGCTTGAGGGGGAGTGTTAAGAAACAAGCTCAACAAAAGCAATGTGCTGCTTATTGGTAGCTGAGATCTTCCGTACTAGCTATTAGGAAATTAGCTACTATTAGACATATAGGTAAAACAACTATTTACCTACTCACAACTATTTAGCAATTCACAGCTAATTAGCTGAGTATGTAAGTCACTAATATACTTAGGTAATTTAAGAGTAAGAGAGAAAAAGAAAAGTAAGACAACAGACGAGAGAGGGTTCTCTATGTAATGAAACTAAATGTTTTTGGGTTGCTATAGAGGTGAGTCTCCTTCCCCCCTTTCTCTCTCCCTTGAACACTAAATGATCCTGCACATCACGTATCCGTTGTTGCACTAAGAAGAGTCATAGCGCCTTCTTAACACGAAGAATGTCGTATACCACTCAAGGACCAAGCACATCTAGAGGAGATACGATCACTGGCTCTAGGAGAAGGTAGAAGAAAAGGAGTTTGCTCTAGTGAAGATTCACACAATGGAAAACGGTTTGGACATGCTGACGAAGGTGTTGTCGACAGGGAAGCCAAATGTGTGCCAGCAAAGGGTTGGACTGATGAAGTACCCCATACCAGACTAAAGGGGGGGTTTGTTAGGTAATAGGTCCCTCCAGATGGGAAGAACACAAGTTAGATGGGATGGAGAACTAGCTGAATCAATCGGAATCCGATCGATTGAAGAACCAGATGATAGCTCGCTTGTTCGAATCGAAATTCGGATATTGCATAAGAAGCCGAATCCATTGAATTGTACTGAGCTATATTTGTAAATAGCCTAGATGTGCCCATTAGGGCTATAATTGTAAATAGCCCTAAAGTTGCATTAGTATAAATACAACTAGGGCAAATCATTATTATGATGAATGTATACTTAGTGTTGGTTGTTGCCTCTGAAACAGAGAGAGAGAGAGAGAGAGAGAGAGAGAGAGAGAGAGAGACCTCTATAACCGTTAGTCTGACGAAGAAGAACTCAAAGTTGTTGCCTTGTAGTTTCTTGTTGTATACCTTACTCATATAGTGATTTCTTGGAGTTCGTGGACTCCCGTGGTTTTTTCTGTTTCCAGGTTTTCCACGTAAAATACTTGTGTCTCTATACTTCTTTTGTTTTCTTGATTATTTCTGTCATTTCAATCTTTGCACCTGCATACGTATTAACCGGTTGTAGCTGGTTGAATCCTTATCACAAGCATGTCCATTATTCCTTGCAACACAATATTTCGAATATTTTCTTAGAGATCGGCTTTCAATGCAAAAATGGAGATGTGGGGTATCAATCCCTATACCTTTCGCATGCTAAGCGAGCAATCTACCATTTGAGCACTAAACATAACACATAACGATATGTATGAATCTAAGTGAAAAGTTATACAAATCCTTGTTTTCAAATTTAATCCCTTGAGGTCAAATTTAAATTAATACCTTTGCAATGATGCATAGTAGAGAAGAAGGCAACGACCCTATACTTCCCGCACACCAAGCAAACATCCTAGCCTTTGAGAATCTAGCAACATTGTTTGTGATACATTGGCACTCTATTTGTGAAATGAAATCCCTTGTAAAATCTTGAAGTTAATTCCTTTATTTCAAGTGTTTCCTGATACGTTTGTACAAATATGAAATGAGGACAAGGGTATCGATCCCATTTTAACCAAGACCCTTCCTAGTTCGTCTCCATTCGAAGTGGATTGACATTCACGAAAATAAGACACTTAGACCTTGCCCTTCAATTCTTTGATTCATAATGATACAAAATGGAGAAGCAGGGTATCGATCCTCGTACCTCTAAGAGAGCACTCTACCATGTGAGCTACATCCCCATCATGTTTAGATTTCTTCTCATTCTACCAAACAAGCTTTAATTTTGAACATAATCACTAGCCTATAATAATCCTTGTTTTTAAATTCTAGAGTTAATCTCTTGAGCTCAAGTTCTAATCAGTACATTCGCAATGATACAAAATGGAGAAATTGGGTACCAACCTTGTACTTCACACACACCAAGCAAGCATTGTTCAATTTCTTGTAAATGCCCATTAGGTTTAAAGAAAACGATTTCTAATAATTGTCACAAACAATGCTATGATTGATCATTAAACTATGAGGATTCTTATTTGTGAAATGAATTTGATTATGACATAATGAAGGTATATCCTGTAGTTCAAGTTTTGATTGATACATTTTAACTAATACAGAATGATTGAGTGGTGTATCAACCCCCTAGCCTTTGCATCATAACGTATACCTCTTGTTGTTAAGCATGAGGTCCACAATTTAAGTTGTGTTCCCACCCATTTGAGCTACATGTCGAGTGGATTTACACAAATGGAACTAAGATACTTAAGAGATTGGCTTTCAATTCTTAAATTTATAATGATACAAAAATGGAGATGTAGGGTATCGATCCCCATTCCTCTCGCATGCTAAGCAAGCGCTCTACCTTTTGAGCTACATCCCCAAAACATTTAAGAGGTCAACAATTTGATTTGAGCCGTTATTAGCTAGGTTTTGTGGCTTGAAATCGTGGCTTAAATGATTTAATTGGTGTAAATTGTAATGGTTTAGGGTTGACCCTTGAATATTTTCTTGAACCTTTTAACTTTGAAGGCTAATTCTTAGTTTAGAGAACCTTTGGAAAATTGAATCAAACCATGAAACTACCATTTAACAGCTTAACAATTTGAGAATCTCTAGAATCATTTGTTTTGAGCTTGGATTTTTTGTAACGGTTCACTTTGAACAGTTTCAATTTAAACAAGTTCGAGGTTGCATAGGTTCAATTTGGTTTGAGTTTCAATTTTTTTAAATGGTTTGAGGTTGAGACTTCCAAACCAAACCAAACCACTATTGATTGTTAATAGCCCACTAGTGTTTGGGTACTAAATCAAATCAAGTCTTTGGAACATCTTACAACTTGTTTCACTACTATGAAGAAACAACATATCAATATAGATGGATATCTAGTTCTTTACAAGCATCTCAATTACCTTTAAAATTGTGCATCTTATTTATGATATTTTCCTTGATATGTATTATCAATGCAATCATCGTCACCAATAAATGAGAAACAAAATCCAAGATAGAGTTACACTACCCTTCTAATATTATATACACAAGGCAACCCATATTGAAAGCACACAACATACTTCATTCTGAGTTTTGAAGATAAAAATATGAATATTGTTGTAAAGTATTGGTTCTACCTATTGTAAATATATACATAACATGAATGTATGTATGTATAGACAGATGTGTAGCTTGAGATAACTACATTTTGGACACACATACATAATTTATATGGCTAATTTTAAAATTCTAAGAGGTTTAGGGAGCAAAATTACTAAAGTTGTTAACTCATTTAACTGTTGTTAATGATAATCATTCACCAATATAGTTGGGAAGTTATTAAGCCATTCTGAGACTGAAATATGCAAAATATCATTAGCAAAATATATATGTTTTTAAAACCCTTTTTTCTCTTTCTTTCATTTTTTGGGAAAGAGATGCCCAAAAGCAAAAGCTTACAAAAATACTTCATTATGTCTATGTCATAGACCATCTTAGATTAAAGATTTTAGATGATTACACTGTTTTCTAAACATTACCTCTTCAAGCACCAGCATATAAACTGTGAAAGAATAGGATTTAACGAAAAGAAAATAAAGAAATTCATATATCGCCCCAAACTTACATTGGGTGGCACACTGCATTTCCTAAACTCTGATGATGCACTCCAAGAACAAGCCATATATATATGTTGTTCACATCACAAACAAACTTAAAGAGCGAGTGAGAGTGAGAGAGAGAGAGTGATTTAGTACCCGATGATAAGTCTTTTTTTCTCCACTTCTTATCCAAGTTTCCACTCATAAGTCTCTCCTTCTGGCTATATGTGATGGTCTGAGAATTTTTTTTCGTTGAGCTTTTCTGTAAGTTTTTCCCATTCTCATCCTAGATTCATGATCATCATCATAGTGACCAAGTCACTCTCTTCAAGAAAAGCCTATCTTTACCATGGGGTTGTGGAACCTGGATCACTTTCACTGTGAGCTCCTGTCCAATCTTGAAAAGCTTATTCAGAAGATCTTCTCCACCCATGCAACCTAGTTGAGAGGCTGGAAGGAGACCTTGCCGACCATTTGGCAAATCAACAATAACCCCTATAGATGTTATGTCCGAGACAATACCATCAACAGTGTCAGGGTCTCCTTTCTTATAGCAATCATCAGGATTGAGTTCAAACGTTCTCAATTCCTCATCCATCTCTTTTTGCCTTTGTAACAACATGGCTTGCCTTCTATATGCTTTCATGCGCATTTTTGCCTCCAAATTGTATGGCCGCCTCCTCATGGAAGAACTAACCTGACTGTAGAGAGGCATAGCTGTGTACTCCTCCTGATGTTAAGGAAACAAAAAGGGAAATATTAATATCACACATTCTCCAACTTACATAATTAACCTATAAAAAAGATCAATCATGTATGTTCTCTACTAATTCCATAACTTAACAAACATGATTAATCATGTATATTCTCTCCTAATTATGTAGTACCTTAACAAACACAACTAATCATGTATGTTCTCTTCTAATTACATAATTGCCCAAACAAACGTGATTATTTATACGTTGGCTACACCATCCGGAGTTGCTTTTAGCCTAGTGTAAGCCAATCAGCTATCATATGGGACACAAACCTCAGACTTGTGGATATATATAAAGAAAGTTCTACCTAGCCTTTCTTTGACTCTCCTTCTATCAATAGAAAACCTCCATGTATGAAAATCAATCATTTCAAATAAGATTCAAAATTAAAATCAATCAAAGTGGTTTCAAATAGAACCATTTGGGCGTGTTCTTCTTTGTGAACAAAAATAATTCTTATGACTTAAATACAATCCTATTTATGACCTAAAAATGCTGTTACATGTACAACCAAGGCCTAATAATGCTGTTAAGAGTATAGAGCAAGAGCACATTATAAAATGTGGACACTTTACAACCAGAAACAATGATTTAACTTACAACTTTGGGTTTCTCCGGGGCCGGTGGTGGGGTTTCTGCATCAGGAGGTGAGACTATTTCCTGTTGAGAATTTGTTTCATATTGAGGATTTGCTTGAGATTGAGGATTGGTTTGATATTGATATTGAGGACTGGGTTGATAATACTGGGGATTAGTCTGGTATTGAGGAATCGATGACGGGTATTGGTACTGAGGGTTCGATTTATACTGTGAATTTGTTTCATATTGAGGATTTTGCTGCCCATACTGAGAACTTTCATGCCCATATTGAGAATTTTGCTGCCCATACTGTGAATTTTCATGCCCATATTGAGAATTCTGCTGACCATACTGAGAATTTTCCTGCCCATATTGGGGAATTTGTTGCCCATACTGAGGGTTTTGCTGCCCATATTGAGGATTTTGCTGCCCATATTGAGAATTAGGTTGCCAATATTGCGGAACAGGCTGCCCATACTGAGGATATTGCTGCCCATATTGAGGATTTTGTTGTCCATATTGAGAATTTTGCTGTTGCTCATGTTGTGAGGAATTGGGTGGTTGTTGCCCATATTGAGAATTCCCTTGATTTGATTGATATTGTTGATATTGTGACGCTTCTTGTTGTTGAGGATTTTGTTGATACTGAGGGTTCTGCTGATACTGATACTGAGAGTTTTGCTCATATAATGTGTTCTGTTGATATTGATACTGAGGGTTTTGCTGATATTGAGGGTTTTGTTCATATTGAATGTTTTGCTCATACTGGGCATTTTGGTCATATCGAGAGTTTTGATTATACTGAGTGTTTTGATCATATTGAGGGTTTGTTTGATATTGAATGTTTTGGTCATACTGTGGACTTCCTTCATTTTGAGAAACTTGATGTCCATTCTTCTCAATGTTACTAGCACTATTACAACACACTTTCCCCTTCTTCATTCTAGAACCTTCTACTCTTCGTGGATTCTGTGGGCGATCGATGAAGATCCTTAAGCTCGTTAAGGAAGAGCGCAAAAAGGCTAGTTTGGATTGTGAGCCTTGCATTCTGATTGTGTGACGACATGAGAAGGAAAACTTCGGGTTCGATGAATGGATACCTGCATTTGATGGAGGGATTCTTAGTCTGGATGAAGAGACTTGGCAAACTTGTTGGGATGATGCCGAAGACATAACTGCTGTGGATGTCATCAGAGAAGAATAAAAGAGAAACTCTTGAAATAGGAAGGGCCCCTACATGAAACAGACTCAAGAATTAACAATGAATTTCACTTCACTCATATGATATCATCCCAATGAAATTGTTTTTGTTTTATCAGCTTAGTTTATCATATTGATTGCATAATTAGCAAGAACAATGAAAATCAACACGTTGTGATCTTCAGATACTTTTCTTGAAAATTTTTCTTAACATCACAAGGCTTCTCCTTATAAAAAGAAATTGCATCATGAGAATTTTCTAACAACCAAACCAAAACAAAGAAATTTTCATTAGGGTCATTTATATCAAGAAAACTTGGCATTAACAGGATTTATAGGTAAAAAAAAGAAAGAAAAAAGGTCTTGCACTACGAGGATTTTTAAGTTGAAATTTTGTAAATTTAAGAGGTTCTTTAAGCAAAAAAATTGCATTAAAGGATTCCTCTTTAGCTATTTGAAACTTGATTAACAACAAAAAGAGGGGAGTATAGAAACAATAATGGTAACAACATTTTTACAAAACAAAGACTGTAGAAAAGTGGAGTAGTGGTGGATGAGGTTACAGAGCAGAAGAGAGAGAGAGAGAGAGGGAGACATACCTTTGGGAGGTTGAGCTTCTCTTCTTCACGGAGAAACCTCAAGAGTCTGCGTGTCTCTCGCAGGAAACAAAGAGATAATAGAGCGAGCGAAGGAGGCCAAAACAAGAGATAATTTTTGTTTGTTTTATTAGTTAGAGTTCACACTTGGCCGGACATTTCGTCTTCAAGACAAACAATGAGCACGACACGTTGTGGACGCTTTTCTGGCACACGTTCCTTCACTTTGCAGATACATCCACATTGTCCGCGCGCGCTTCTTCATGCTTTTAAAAGGTTCTTCATAATCGATCTCCCTGGGAAAGGCCCATAATACTCTTGGACGCAACCTGAGCTCACTTAAAAGAAGCCACATCTTCCTTATGAGAAGCTCAGACTCCTCTTCGACAAGCGTAGCCAGCTTAGAAGGTACGTGAAGCTCACCGCCTCAATGCGAAATCTAAGGAGGCTCCCACCCTCCCTCTTCACAAAAATAGAGGGGTGGGAAACACGACCCTTGGAATCGTAACATGTTTGAAGATGCTTTTCGGGATTTTCAATCCTCACCCATGGCACCCGCGAGGTGGGACTGCATGTTGTGCACGAAAATGTGGACATCGTCTTTCTTGCTTAGATATACGAACGAAACTGTTGTAGATGATCAAATGATTGTTGTTGTTGCACAAAAAAGAATAGTGGTCAATTCTCAAAGCTAAAATGCATGCTTGGCGTACCGGAAGTACTGATATCTAAAATGCATGTATCAATCAAACCATTAACACGAGGAAATACTTTCATAATCTAAATATCAAATTCATTTTAGAAAGAAGAATCCTCATAGTCTAATGTTCAACGATAGAAATATTTGTGACAATTGTTGAAAATCATTTCATTCAATCAAATGGCCATTTGAAAGATATTGAACAATGCTTGCTTGGCGTGCGTAAAATACAAGGTTGATACCCAATTTCTCCATTTTGTGTCATTAGAAATATACTAATTAGAATTTGAGCTTAAGAAATTAACTCTAGAATTTAAAAGGAAAGACTATTCTAACGTGCCAATTATATTCAAATTTGACTCATATTTGGATTGAATGCGAAGAATTCAAAAGATGATGGGGATATAGCTCACATGGTAGAGCGCTTGCTTTGCATGCAAAAGGTACAGGGATGGATACCCTGCTTCTCCATTTTGTATCATTACGAATTACTAAATTGAGACATCATCTCTATTTCTCGATGCCCATGTCATCATTCCTATTCGTACAAACGCATCAAGGAAAACTAGAAATAAAAAATTTACTTCTAAACTTCACATCGAAATTTGATTCACAAATATCATAACAATGTTGCACAAAATAGAATATTGGTCGATTCTCAAAGCTAAAATGCATGATTGGCATACCGGAAGTACGGAGTTGATGGCATTATTGCAA
Organism: Azolla caroliniana; assembly: GCF_043228905.1. Lineage (NCBI taxonomy): Eukaryota > Viridiplantae > Streptophyta > Polypodiopsida > Salviniales > Salviniaceae > Azolla > Azolla caroliniana. The sequence continues at coordinate 8,758,673 of NW_028230453.1, forward strand.
CCGTATTAATTTAAAAGTGACCTCACGAGATTACTTTTAAGATTTGAAAACAACTATTAGTACGGCCTATTACCTAGATTTATAAAGAAACATTATCTGTTACATGTCACTCCCCACTTTATAAAACATGGAGGCAAAAGTTTTGGGGATGTAGCTCAAATGGTAGAGCGCTCAATTCGCATGCGAGAGGTATGGGGGTTGATACCCCGCATCTCCATTTTCATATCATGACAAACTTAAGCATTGATATCCTATCTCAAACTATCTCAGTTCCATTAGTCTAAATCCAATCGACTTGTTCTCCAAATGAGCGGACAGAAAGCATAAATTGTGGATGTCACACTTAGCAAGCTAGAGGTATATGTTATGACGCATAGGATGTAAGCGCTAGGGATCGATACAGGACACAATCATTGTGTATCAGAGACGATAGAAATATTTGTGACAAATGTTGAAAATCTTTTCATTAAATCAAATGGCCATTTGAAAGATATTGAACAATGCTGGCTTGGCATGCGTGAAATATGAGGTTCATACCCAATTTCTACTTTGGTGTCATTACAAATGTGCGACTTAAAATTTGAGCTCAATAAATTAAATCAAGAATTTAAAAAGGAAAGAATATTATAACGTGCCAATAATATTCAAATTTTACACGTATTTGGATTAAATGCGAAGATTCTAATTTTGATGGGGATGTAGCAATCATGGTAGAGCGCTTGCTTTGCATGCGAAAGGTACGGGGATCGATACCCAACTTTTCCATTTTGTATCATTACGAATTATTAAATTGAAAGGTCATCTCTAAGTTTCTTAGTTTCAAGAATGTCATTCTGGTTTGCATGAGGATGATATTGTGAAATGCTCTCAAGAATATTCCATTATGTTCTAAGTTACATTTTATAGAGTACTCTTAGCGTGGAGGGTGTTCTCCCGCTCCAATTAGCTCTTCTAATTATGGGGCTTGGTAGGGGCCTAATTTGGGTGTGGTCCATATGGAGGTAGGGGCCTAATTTAGGTGGCCTAATTTGGGTGTGTTCCATGTGATCGCCACAGTTCCCCCTTGTAAAAAAAAGTTGTAGGCATGCGTAACGATGGGCAAGATTCGGTCCCAAGTCGAGTGCAGTGGATCGATGTAGGCCGAGATTTGTTGTTTTAAGGTTCGATTTGACGGGAATCCAACGCCCCTTATGCCCTAAGCTCGGCCACAACCGAGATTCTTTTCATACACAGAAAAGAGGTAATGAAACACGACACAGAGAAGAGAAATGGTACACAGGAGGTTAACGTGGAAAACCCCAAACTAGGGAAAAACCACGGCAGCCCACAGGCTGCAAACTGTCACTATGTATGAATGTACATAACAGTGAGTACTCGGAGGCAACGACCTCGGACTCACGATCTTCGCCATGGGCGGCGGTTACAACAGAGGCAACGACCTCGTCTCTCTCTCTCTCTCTGTACAGTTACACACTCTCTCTTCTTCTTGTACCAACAAGAAAATAACAACTACCACGACAATACTAAAAGTTTGCCCTAAGTCATATTTATACTAATATAACTTTTCGGCTATTTACAAATATAGCCTCGATGGGCTCTCAGAAACATATTTACGAATATGTCTCTTCCTCCGGTTCAAACCGGGCCTGCACCATCCGGCTCTCCGTAGCCGGGTACTCCTCATCCGGTTCACACCGGGCCTGTATCATCCGGCTCTCCGTAGCCGGGTACTCCTCATCCGGTTCACACCGGGCCTGTATCATCTGGCTCTCCGTAGCCGGGTACTCCTCATCCGGTTCACACCGGGCCTGTATCATCCGGCTCTCCGTAGCCGGGTACTCCTCATATCGTTTCGGCCTCGGCCGAGTTTGTTCGTCGGCACTGTTCTTCTCCCTTCCCATCCGCAGGGACCTGTCTCCCAACAAACTCCCCCTTCACTCCGGCATGGGATGTCTTACCAGTCCGATTCTCTTTCGGCATGCATCCAGCTTGTCGGGTGTCAGCACTTTGGTGAGCATATCTGACCCGTTCTCGGCCGTGTGGATCTTCGTCAGTGCGAACTCCTGGTCATCTACTCTTTCCCGGATCCAGTGATACCTCCGCTGGATATGCTTCGTCCGGGAATGGTAGGCCGCATTCTTAGCAAGGTGGATGGCACTTTGACTGTCGTAGTAGAGTCGGTATTCCTCTTGCCGGATACCGAGCTCTCCGATGAAGTCCATCCATAATATTTCCTTGCCGGCTTCCACAGCCGCCATGTACTCCGCCTCTGTGGTTGACAATGCAACCGTTTTCTGTAGCCTTGACTGCCACGAAACAGCTCCCCCTGCATATGTCATCACATACCCAGATGTAGATCGACTGGTATCCACATCAGCCGACATGTCCGAATCGGTGAAACCGTCCAGTTGAGGTTTTCCGGAGCCGAATCGGAGACACATATTTGAAGTGCCCTTCAAATACCGGAGTATCCACTTGACCGCGTTCCAGTGCTCCTTGCCGGGATTACTCATGAACCGGCTCACCACTCCGACTGCGTATCCAATATCCGGTCGGGTACAAACCATTGCGTACATCAAGCTCCCGACGGAAGAGGCATATGGAATCTTCATCATATCTGCCTTCTCTCCTTTCGTCTTCGGGCTTTGCTTGCCGGATAGCTTGCAGTTTGCCGGAAGTGTTGATCCGACCGGTTTTGCATCTGACATCTTGAACCGGTGAAGCACCTTTGTCACGTACTTCTCCTATGACAGCCATAGTTGCTTCGCTTTCTGGTTACGGATGATGTGCATCCCCAACATCTGTCTTGCCGGACCCAAGTCTTTCATTGAGAAGGTCCGGTTTAGGGCCTTCTTCAGCATCCGTATTTTGACTTGGTCACGTCCGACGATCAACATGTAATCCACGTATAGGAGGAGTATTAAGAAGTCACCTCCTTCGAACTTCTTCACAAACACGCAGTGATCGGCCTGCGTCTTGTGGTACCCTTGATCGGTCATGAAGGAGTCGAACTTCTGATACCATTGCCGGGGAGCCTGCTTCAGTCCGTATAGGCTCTTCTTCAACCGGCATACCAGGTGCTCCTTCCCTTTCTCCACAAATCCTTCTGGTTGCTGCATGTAGATCTCCTCTTCGAGGTCGCCGTGAAGGAATGCCGTCTTCACGTCCAGCTGCTCTACCTCGAGGTCCATGCTTGCTGCTACACTCAGCACCGTCCGGATGGAGGTCAACTTTACTACCGGGGCAAATATCTCGTCGAAGTCCACACCCTTCTTCTGCTGGAACCCCTTCACCACGATCCTGGCTTTGTATCTCGGGGGGTTGCCGGCATCTCCCGGTTTCAACTTGTACACCCACTTGTTTCGGAGTGCCCGCTTTCCTTTCGGCAACTCCACCAATTCGTATGTATGGTTCTCATGCAGGGAATCCATCTCGTCCTGCATGGCACTTAACCATTTTCAGCTGTGGGTGTCTTCCTTCACTTCTTCGAAGCTTTCCGGCTCCCCCTCATCGGTCAGCAGCACATGCTCTGCATCCGGAAATCTCCGGGGGGCCCTTCTCTCTCTGAGAGGATATCTACGTCTTCGGGCTTCGGTATCCGGCTCCTCCAGTTGCTCTTCATCCGAATCCGATTCGGGGTCTTGGCCGGTTCCGGTTTCAGCTTCTTCTACTTCTTCTTCTGCCGGTTCGGTATCCTCACCGTAACCGGTTGGTTCCTCAAGTGCTAACCGGTCTCTTGCCGGTTGGGTCTGCTCATCGTAGAGTCTATCCTTACCGGTCGACTCAGAGTTCATTATCTTCTTCTCCGACTCCCAGTCAGCGAGCGTCTTGTCCTTCATGAAGATAATATCTCGACTCCGGAATATCTTCTTGTCGACCGGGTCCCACACTTGGTAGCCGAACTCATCGTCACCGTAACCGAGTAATATGCATTGCCGGGTCTTTGGATCTAACTTTCCTCTCCGGTCCTTTGCTACATGCACGTACGCGAGACACCCGAACACCCTCAGATGCCGGTAGGACACTTCCTTACCGGTCCATACTCTCTGTGGCGTGTCTCCGTCCAAGGGTACTGAGGGTGATCTATTTATCACGTATGTCGCCGTCGACATTGCCTCAGCCCAGAACTTCTTGGGTAGTTTTGCATGCGCTAGCATACTCCAGACCCTCTCCATTATGGTCCGGTTCATCCTCTCGGCCAGTCCGTTTAGTTCCGGCGTCTTCGGCACGGTAAATTCGAGCCGGATTCCCTTCGAGCGGCAGTACTCCTCGAACTGCCCCCGGTATTCTCCTCCGTTATCTGCTCGAACCACCTTCAGCTTCCAGCCGGTTTCTCTTTCCACTCTCGTGTGGAGCTCTTTGAAGACGGATAACACCTGATCCTTTGTCTTCAACGGTATGGCCCACAGCTTCCGGCTGTGGTCATCTATGAACGTTACGAAGTACTGCGCTCCAGCATGTGACTTCGTGTCTACTTGACACACATCCGTATGCACCAACTCTAGTGGTGCATTACGTCTCATCGGTGGCCTTGGTCGGAAGGAGGTCTGGTTTTGCTTACCGGCCAGACAATCAGTGCACTTCTCCAAGTGCACGTTCTTCACTGGAATGAGGTTGTCGTCTGCAAGCCTCTTCATCCCCTTCTCGCTCATATGACACAACCTCTTGTGCCACAGCTCACCGGCAGTGTCGGATGCTACGTTCACTTCTTCCGGACATAACCAGGCATTCATCAAGTACAATGTGTTTACCTTCCGGGCCCGAGCCACAATCAGGCTCCCTTTGCTGAATTTCATGACACCGTTCCGGATGCTACCCGTGTAGCCTTCATCATCTAGCCGACCGGCTGATATCAGGTTCAGACGAACTTCCGGAACGTGTCGGACATCCTTCAGCAGCAACTTGTATCCGGTTGGTGTTGTCAGCCACACGTCTCCTATGCCGACAATTCGGCATGTCCCTTCATTTCCCATCCGGACACAGCCGTGATCACTGGCTGAGTAGGATGAGAAGTATTTCCGGTCCGGGGTAAGGTGGAACGATGCTCCGGAGTCTACCACCCAGGTCATCTTGTCGCCGGCAAGGTTTATTTCACTCTCCTCGGTGATGAGCATCAACTCCTCTTCACTTGCCGCGATTGCCGTCGTTCCCTTCCGGTCCGGCCCCCTCCGGTCTTTACCGTTCCGGTCCAGGGTTTGCTTCGAATCGGTACCGTCGGTTTCCTTGTCTTTATGGAAATGCCGACAGTTCTTTTGGAAGTGACCCGGCTTGCCGCAATAGAAGCAAGTAGGCCTACCCCTTGACTTTGACCGTGTCCCCGACTTCTCCCGGTTCTGGGGACTACGGTTTCTATGTCTTCCGCGTTCCGATTCGGTAAGGAGCGCTTTGGAGTCGGAGCTCGTATCTTTGTCTTTCCGACGAGCCTCCTCATCTAGCAAGCTCGACTTTACTCTTGCTAGGGATAACCGTTTTCCTTCCGGCCCGGCGTTGCCCAAAGTGACAACCAACGTCTCCTAGCTATCCGGGAGGGAACCGAGCAGGAGTAGCGCTAGTACCTCATCGGCAAGAGGTACTTCCAATGACGTTGCCTGGTGGATCAGCCCCTGGAAGGCATTCATGTGCTCCGCCATGCTGGAGCCATCTTGGTACCGGAGTCTTACTAGCTTCCGGAATACCGAAACCTGGTTGACAACATTTTTGTTTTGGAACATTATGCCGATCTTCTCCCAGAGCTCATGAGCCTTGCTCTCTTCATTGAAGTTGTTGTACAGGCTCATGTCGATGAAGCACCATATGTACGCCGTTGTCTTCATGTGCATCACCTCCCATATCGCGGCGTCGATTTTGTCCGGTCTCTTGTCCCCGAACTGAACCGGCAGCCAGAGGTCTTTAACCACGAGCATGTCCCTCATCTTCGACTTCCACACTGAGTAGTTGGAGCCGGTGAGCTTGAACATGCCGCCAAACGATTCGTCCATTTTCTGTGTCGATTTTGCTCTGATACCAATTGACGGGAATCCAATGCCCCTTATGCCCTAAGCTCGGCCACAACCGAGATTCTTTTCATACATAGAAAAGAGGTAATGAAACACGACACAGAGAAGAGAAATGGTACACAGGAGGTTAATGTGGAAAACCCCAAACTAGGGAAAAACCACGGCAGCCCACAGGCTGCAAACTGTCACTATGTATGAATGTACATAACAGTGAGTACTCGGAGGCAACGACCTCGGACTCACGATCTTCGCCATGGGCGGCAGTTACAACAGAGGCAACGACCTTGTCTCTCTCTCTCTCTCTCTGTACAG